>NC_085138.1:392138885-392488073 GCF_035046485.1 Aedes albopictus | reverse complement strand
TGAATGATAGAATGCCTAAAGTCTGCGGAGTTCTTTAGTACTGAAGCCATAGTGGTTGAGTTGTATCGAAAACTTGCAAACTTATCTCTAATTCTTAAGACAGAAAGTTTACTGAGATTGGTCATTTGGGCACCCTAATCTTTAAAAAACCCAAATTTATCCACCTAGTGGTGATAGTGCCTTTCTCGTCGAATATGTACTCATGATCTTTCCGTCGACGCAATCCATCTTGCTTTGGAGTCAGTGATCTGCCCCAAATCGCTGTGCTTTGATAATGGACGAGAAGGGGGAAATGCTCATAACAGCGATCTGGGACTGTACCACCTACGAATTTCTGAATCATGAGAATACTTTATTTAGAAAATCAAGAATATTATCAAGGTCATCATCGAATTGGGGCACTTATTCCGACGTTATGTTCAACGTATGGGCAGAGCTGAAAGTATCAGTACTTTCAGTTGGCTGCTTGACCACCTTCACTGGAGGCTGATTCATACCAAGATGACAATTGCTAGCCAGGATTAAACTTTTTCCACAGAACACTTTGACAAAGTTTTATCTGAACATTTTATGTAATATTTTAATATCATTGGTTGCAAAATTCATGTAGAATTTGTAATGTAGTAATTTGAATTGCCAATGCTCTATCACATTCAAATATCAACCACATTACAGAGCTCCCCCTCCAGCCGCATCAAAATTTTGCGTAGTAGGGTAAAAAATATAATTTGGACATGTATATAATTTGGACATGCACGGCGATGTATGCCTTGTTCCGGAGAGCTAATAAAAGTAGATAGTTCTCAATATCGACTATTGGATCAAATAGACCCTATTCTGATGAAATACGCTTAACAATTAAGAATTTACTTCAAAATTATCGAAAATGTTAATTATTTCACTAAAACCCCTCAAATGCACAGGTATGCAAGACGACATACACTTCACAGTCACATACAATATTCATCTTAAAATCGTTGAAATAATAATTGTAAGAAATTTAAAAGCCTTATTGCATTGAAACATGTTCAATAAAGAAGCATTAGGCAACCAATCTCTTAACATTCATCTAGAACGCTTAAAATAGGTGGTGTCTAAAATACATTACAAGTTTTCTACTGTAAATATATTTTGGTCATCTGACAAACTACATGGGGATGCACTGCGATTGTATACTTGGAGGCGTATTCTGTGGGTCTGGCGATATTTCCTCGATTTTAACAAAAACTGCAATAGTTATCAAAATAGATGCCTGTTAAGCGGAGAAATTTGATTATTTGTAAGAAAATATATGATAATTTATGCTACTTCCATGATTTAGCAGTATTCATGGCTAAACATTGAGATAATTGCCCTGTCCAAATTATATATACCTGAGGGTGTCCAAAACATATATTCGGTGTCCAAAATGCAATTCTTACAGGCGATCGGAAATTGCGATTTTTTTAGCTCAAAATGCTTTCGTTAAGGTTTTTGTCACCAGGAATGCAAAGCACAATCATATTGTAAGCGTATTGGTAACTTTGCAAAACAATCAATTGCTTTCTAAGAAAGCTAGGGGACGATTTTTTCAACGTTGTCCTCAGCCTGTCCAAAATACATGAATTACCCTAATTTTAGACGCAAATAAAGATTTAAGAGAATGTTCCGGGCTGATGCGCTTAAATTTTAATTTTTCCATACAACGTTGATCCATCCTACTGTAAATTTACGTCTCAGGAATCTAAAATGGTGTGATTTGATGCGATCGCTTTAGTTTTTTAGGTTTTTGGTTCTCTTACACATATCTATCGCTTGTATTCATTTAGTTCAGTTTCGTAATTTCGCTAAAGCACCCAACGCTGCTTCTGCAACACCACCGGTAGCCTCTTATGTAATCTGAGTATATTTTTTATTGCTTACGAGACCCCCGGAAATGATTCCGTAACACTACCGGTATATTCAAATGTGATCTGAGTTTTTGAAAACTGTTGATCAGGTTACCCGGAACTAAAAACACTACCGGTAGTAACTTCTGTGGACTGTGCCTATTTTCTTGCATCAGGTTACTGACAAAAAAGCGACTTGATGTACCGCAAGCATGGGTTTGATTCGCTTTTATGTACGTCCACTTCCAGTGGGCCGGTTCCGGAAAATTTACATGGTTCATTTTCACATTTGACCAATTCTGACGGGACATCTGAAACCAGTTGTGGAATACTATCGGTGGTCTCTAACGTAATCTGAGCTGGTTTTCTTGAAAACCTTTTATCAGCTTATCGAAAAAAACGCGGTTTGATGAAGCGCATGCATGGAGTTGGGTTCCCTTCTACATTTGACCACATCCAGAGGGACACCGGGAACCGATTCCGGGACACTACTAGTTTTCCCAAGCATGGTCTGAGATATTTTTTCTTGGTAACCGTTCATCAGGATACCTTAAAAGCCATTTGATGTGTTGCGAATA
This sequence comes from Aedes albopictus, assembly GCF_035046485.1. Classification (NCBI taxonomy): domain Eukaryota; kingdom Metazoa; phylum Arthropoda; class Insecta; order Diptera; family Culicidae; genus Aedes; species Aedes albopictus. Next base: position 392,485,627 of record NC_085138.1, on the reverse strand, counting down.
TTTTTTTGGTTCTCTTTTACATTCGGCTACTTTCAGTGAGATACCACAAATCGATTCCGGAACACTATCAGTACCGTCAGTGGGGGTGTCATTTGGGGGCCAAAATTGCATAGGCCATCGCTTTGTAGATCGTTACAACAATATTTTAGCTGTAAATCAATGTTGAATTCGGTAGCCACGTTTATTTTTATGTTGTTTAGGATTGTTGAAAGTATAAATGCTTCAACTTTAATTTTGACAATAATATAGCCTAATTAAAATTGGCCCAATTTCACCCCTTCTAGAGGGTAAACGATCAATGATCTAGTACAATACATCCGCTATCCCCTAGATATAACTCCCTCAATGCTAGCTCAGAGACGAAAGTAATTTTTTCTTTATCATCTACCGAGAAACTGATCTGCGTGCATTTTCAATTTTGCATGAATCTCACATTTATTTCTAAAACAAAGACCGTTTTATGCATAAAATAATGTGAATACTCTCAGTAGTTTTAATTCACATTTGTAGGGTTCTCGTACTGACTGCATTGCTTTTATATGGCCCAAAGTCACCCCAAAATGAATTATTTGTACTACAGCTCAAATAAATATGTTTTTCATGCGAAATAGCATACAAAACCAAGAAAACTCATATTACTTTTCAAAACAACTATGCAATATTCCTAGAAAACAGCAATTCATTACATGTCCGGTGTTCAGCTGTTTTGTACTGGACATTTTAAAACAACGATTTTGTACAGTACGCCTAACCAAGATATTCACATCACGTTTTCTTAATGGAAAATCAACAAATCGTGACTTTTTTCTACATTGGCCGGTCAACGCAATTTATATTTACCATATACTATCCACTTTTTGATAATCACTTTGATAAATGTTAGTATTTTGAGCGAAACATCTTTCTTGATTTTTGGCCCAAAGTTACCCCCCAGGCCCAATGTCACCCCGACTGACGGTAGTTTCTAATGTGGGCATAGCTTACTTTCTTGCTGTTCGTACAAGTTATCGAAAAGGCCATGATTTGATGTGTCGCATGTATGAATTAGGCCACTTCCGGCGGGACACCAGGAACCGGTTCCGGGATGCTACCGGTTCAGATATGGTCGGGGTTCTGCTAAACCGAACCAAAGACCATTTTTTGAAAAATTGGGTTTTCTTAACCATTAAGCTAAGAAAATGATGATCTTCCATCCATGTAAAAATCCAGTAATTCTGACAGCTCTTCGTGGAGTAAATTCAAAATTTCTGTTTGGCAGAACATACAAAAAATCAAATTGCATCGAACCAGAGTGAACTGTAAACCATTCCATAGAATCAGCGAAATGTTTTAGTGTTGGTCCAGATGAAGAACATTTCAAGTTATGCTCATCTCCGTCAAATTTCTAACTTCCAACCGACTCACAGTAACAATCTGTGGGAGAATTGAACAAGTTATTAGAAATACGGATGTTGGAGGATACAATTATGTTTCGATGGTGCTAATTGCCATTTTTCCAAATCACATTCAGCCAGACCGAACCAAATCCACTGCATTTTAGAATCTATTTATTCTCAACAATACAAAAATCAACTGGTCTTAAATACCTGCGTTATGTCGATACACCTCATACTGATAATTTAACACCGAAGCCGTCATTGAACAACAAAGCTAACAATAAAGCTTGAAGAAAAATCAAACACTTGGTTCGCTTTGGCTGATCGAAAAATGGCGTTTTCACGAAAACCATGCTAGAGAAGAATGTTTAGAACTTGATTCAGACTTAACGATTGACCTTCAGCTAAGTAAAATGTCCTAGAGGTAACGTGCTTGGTTATCACTTAACGGACCCAAGTTCAAATCTCTTTGATATTTTCAATTTTTTTTTGACTTGGTTCACTTTGGCAGATCATTTTCATGGTTTTCTTCGATCAGTTTAGATTTGAAGTACACAAATTGCTCCATTTTCACATCTCAGGATCTCAGTATGCACGGCATACTGAGGGGGGACGGAGGGGGGGGTCTAGGAAAGTGTGACAGTACGTGTATAAGGTATAGCGAAATAGCGTGACAGAGGGGGGAGGGGGGGGTCTAGAAATCCCGAAAAACGATGGACGTAATAAATGAACCTTCCCTTTCAGCATTTTATGTTTGTATGTGACTTGTATGGAAAATATCGTACCGAACATAAATCGATTAAAACTATCAAATTCGATTTGGTAAAACGAAATATTTTGCATGAGTCGTTAATTTACGAAATTTTGTAAATACTTTATTGTTCTTCAAGTCAATGATTAAGGATACAATTGTATCATTTGAAATGATGGTACAAATTGGAATGAATTGAACACCTTTAGTTCCCATACATACTTTGGTTGGCAACCGTAGAGAACATCTCCAACGCAGTATATGCACGGACATTATTTTACATAATCACTCTTGCTCTGTGCCTGCACATGCACCGCCTATAAAAACATAGGTGGGAAGGGCTGAGCTGGGAGGGCTTCCAGGGCTTTCGTCGTTCATATTTCAAGCTATTTTGAAACCTCCATGCTTCCATAATATACGCGTCCTCTCTGATTCATGTAAAGAATTGTGAGTGATATCGATTTCAATTTGATAGACGATGAAAATTCGAGTTTTTTTTCACAATCCGAATGGTTTTCTATGAAACTGAGAAACACAGCCAGCCACACTGAACTATAAACCATATTCCAATGTTTTTGTTCAGCCAGAGTGAACTGAGCGCGAAGTACTGAAAAATTAAATGTTATTATATCAATGATTTCAAATAATTTACATGTATTCTTCGTCTCTGATGATTCATAAAGGCTTGTAAGTTACATGTGTGTGGAAAAGTTTCAAATAATCTTAGCTGTTGTTTATTTGTGAGTGGTTGAACTTTAAGCTTAATTATCTCGGAATAAAGTTTTTGGCGCTTAGTTCGGTTTAGCAGAACCCCGGCCATATGATCTGAGACTATTTTCCTGCGTACCGTTCCTCAGGTTATAGAAAAAGCGCCGATTTGATGTGTCGCATGCATGGGTTTGGTTCACTTTTATATTTGGCCACTTCCGGCGGGATACCCGGAACCAGTTTCGGAACTCTACCGGATCAGATATGGTCTACGACTATTTTCCTGTTTACCATTCATCAGGTTACAGAAAAAGCGGTGATTTGATGTGTCGCATGCATGGGTTTGTTTCACTTTTAAATTTGGCCACTTACAGTGGGACACCCGGAACCGGTTCCGGTATGCTATCGCTTTAGATTTGGTCCGAGACTATTTTCCTGTCTACCGTTCATCAGGTTATACAAAAAGCTGCAATTTGATGTGTCGCATGCATGGGTTTGTTTCACTTTTATATTTGGCCACTTCCGGTTCTGCAACACTACCGGTACCTAGACCGGTACAGATATAGTCTGCGATAATTTTCCTATTTATCGTTCATCAGGTTATAGAAAAAGCTGCAATTTTATGTGTCGCATGCATGGGTTTGGTTCACTTTTATATTTGGTCACTTCCGGCGGGATACCCGGAACCGGTTCCGGAACACTACCGGATCAGATATGGTCTGAGACTATTTTCCTGTTAACCATTCATCAGGTTACATAAAAAGCGGTGATTTGATGTGTCGTATGCATGGGTTTGTTTCACTTTTAAATTTGGCCACTTACAGTGGGACACCCAGAACCGGTTCCGGTATGCTACCGGTTTAGATTTGGTCCGAGACTATTTTGCTGTCTACCGTTCATCAGGTTATACAAAAAGCTGCAATTTGATGTGTCGCATGCATGGGTTTGGTTCACTTTTATATTTGGCCGCTTCCGGCGGGACACCCAGAACCGGTTCCGGAACACTACCGGTTCAGATATAATCTGCAACAATTTTCCTGCTTACCGTTCGTCAGATAATCGAAAATGCCGTGGTTAGATGGGTCGCATGCATGGGTTTGTTGCAATTTCATATCTGGCCCCTTCCTGGGGTACCGGTCCGGAACACCTAAATGGCCATAACTCCGGAACGGCTGGACCGATTCAAACCATTTTCAATAGGAAACAATGGGACAATATGCCGCGCACAGATTGGCTTTTTGCACTTCAGAAGGACCTAAAGACGTTCAAGGCGACTTGAAGCGATTGGTCAAGGACCGAAACCTGTGAAGGCGATTCGGCGTAGACTCACTGCTACAAGTGGTAGACCATCGAGTATCAAGTAAGAATGATGTAGAATCCATCATTTATTCAAAACACTCGATAAACTGGAACCTATTTTGCGCACTTTTTAATATATTGAACCATAACAGTGCATAAAAATCTTGTTGAAGTGGTTACGAAGGGGGTTTCATGGGGATTCTAAAATAAATTTTATGAGAAGTGAAGGGAATTTCAGAACGATTCAAGGGCATGTTAAAGCGTTTCAATAACAAATCACAATCTTGGTGACAGTATTCAATCCTAGTTTGATTCGATGTTCCACTTGCCATGCGCTCTGGTTATATCTCTATGATGGCAATAAATAATCCATACATCAGCAACACTCTAGGCCATACCTGCTCGAATATTGTTGTCACATTCAGTCTCCACCCGGTCCACCGCGAATATATATAAACTCCGGTCGACTAGCTATCGCCACCAGCAAAAAAAGCCCTTCAGCGGAAGGCGGGCTCCCTAATCGCTGCCACTAATCACTCACTCTGGTTCTGGTTATTTGAACTATTATGTCTGACACCCAATCTCCACCCCCACGGTGTACAAAATTGCTGTGGAAAGAGGTGACTTTATACACGGTAACAAATTTTAGTGCTAAAATAAAGCATCACAAAAAATGAGTAAATTGCATTTTCAGCGCTAGCGTTGGCTTGAATGCGAAATGTCATCAGTTTAAGCAGTATAACATTGTTCACACAACAGACTCGTGTAGGTGTTTATCTAATTCCATCCAAAGTAGATTTGGATTGTGAATAGGAATAAACCATGTGTATTAGTGGAATGGAGATCTTCATGGTACCTTCATGGGACGGAGATGGACAAGTGGTCCGTAGCTTGGAGGAAACATGCACCCGTCTAGCGAATTGGGAGTCGTGGGGTTCAATTCCCACCGAAGCACGTTCATCAAACACGTGTTTCTGTTGTGTGCATGAATGTCAGAGCAATCAAACGCAGTAATTCCTACTTGGCTTGAATTAGGCTGAAATGACAAATATTCAAATATTCAAATTTCATGTGTTCATGTGCTACTCATTCGTTCCAAAAAAGACCAGTGTCCAAGACTTTTTTTTTCGATTGGGCTGTTTATTCACCATTTATCGATTTCTCCAACTTGAAAAAAAGATATCGTACTCATTTCCGATGTAGCACTGCTGAAATGTGACGAATAATTAACTTATACTTTCTATTGTGTATCCGAGGGCATCCGTGTTCACCCGGTGCGACACTGTCCGCTACAATCCGTGCACCGAACCGTGAGTCAGCGCCGTCGTCGTCGTCATTCGTCTCTAAGTGGTCGTCCTGGGACGTACTCTCCGCGCGCTCTCACTCAATCATTTCACAACCAATTGAACCGTGTTAGCAAAAGTGCTCACAGGCAAAATATGCTGCTGCACCGCCGACGCCAACGCCCCCTCAACCGAGACGACACAGACCGGAGGCGCATTGTCCACCGCGAGGAATAGACGACATAAATTCCGTGTCCATCACGAGTTGTCGTGAGTTGGTCGAGTCGGTGGCCGCCGAAGCTAATCGTCTGAAAAGTCAACTTCCCACCGCCACCGCCGCCACCGACCGCCAACGTTGAGGCACGCCACGACGACGGCGACGGACGATACAGGAAACGGATGGGCTTTCGCTGTATCTCGCTCTCTAGTGCTCTCTGGACCTGTCGTGGGACCCATAAAACAAAATAGCGATGACAAATTGTAGCAATTATTTCCACCATAAATCAGCCGTGAATAAACTCGGGGTAAGCAAATGCATGCACCGCGCGTACTGAGCAAGCGGTGGCAGATTGTTGTCGCTGGCCGCGCGGTCCGGTGGTTACCCCTGAGCGATGAATTGGCCAGTTGGGATCTGTTGCGATCGGGTTTTGCGGGATTGATAGTGTAGTTTACAATGGGTGAATGTGATGCCCTCGGGCGAAAACATGTACCTACCTCCCGGAGACAAAACAAGTCCTTCTAAATCCACTTGAGTGTAGAAAATGTGTAGGTGTACATATCTACTTGTCGTAACGTCCCTGTGATGCAAAGCTTGTTTCTGAGCTCAGTGTTCTAAAGTCTGAGCATTGGCAACATTCTAAATATGGGATTTATGCAACTAAGAGTGCAATTAAGTCTTAGTTCCAAACGAAAACTCACTCTTCATTGCTGTATCGTTCAACGCATCCTGGCACGGTTTCGTGCCACGAGCCGAAATGTAAAAGTATAAGGATGGGAGCCTCTTGATGGACATCGACATGCATGCGCTGATTGAAAGGTGGAAGCAGTATTTTGATGTGCACCCGAATGGAGAGGAGGATGAAAGCATGGGATATCAGGGAATATATGACAACGCTTAGACTAAATCATCGACCCTTGGCCAACTAGAGCACATTCTATTTTCGTCAACCAGGCATGTACGTCAGTACCTTCAATACAGTTCAGGTTCTTGCTCAATCCAATCTAATACCTTCTGTCGCCTACCCGATTCTTCACCACTATCCATCCATCTAGCTGCACTCAATTAGGAAAGTTAATCCGGCTGAAAGTTTCCGGTCCCGACGGTGCACTATCAACCCGTAGCCGTAATTTCAAGTCCAATGATCTGGCATCTCCTCGGGTTACATTTTACGTCGTCGTCGGTTGCCAGCAAGTGGAGCTACCACCATCGTCCGTCCGTCACTCTCGCCCATTGCCAAAAGTGATCTTGAACTTTTCGTAGGGTCAACGGGGTGATTTAGAGAAATTGGACCGAAAATATGGCTCTCGGAGCTAGAAGGCGACCATCACCGGTCGGTGAATACCGTCGTTCGGCTTCGTCTCATACCTGGCTGGCGATGCTGATGTTCCATGATGATAACGATGATGACGACAAGAGCCCCAAAGTGGAACGATAACAAGCTGCAACTTAACCGGTGCTTTGTGCTGCTGTGGCATTAAAGAAAACTCCAAGATGGTCACGTCAAAGAGTGGGATGGCCGCTTTTACTCCCACGTCGTCGTCACAGTCTACGGGCCCAACCGGAAGTTTTCAAGTGGAACTTAAACAACTCGAACAAACTACTCAACCGGAACCGTACATAAGGTACTTTTCCTGTTTGAACGAGTTGTTCACGTAACGGCCTTCAAATTCTCCGGACGCCCACTGAGGGAAATAAGACATGAAAAGGATTTTACGATTTTTCACCGTACATGAGCAGGACTGCTCACCGACAATCTTCGGCTTCCTACTTTTACTAGTTACCTCTGTGCATGTTTCCTTCTCCCCTCCGAATCCATCCGAGAACGTACCCCATGTCAACTACTGGAGGGTACATACAAGTAAAGCAGCCGAGCTGAGAGTTCTAACGAGAGTTTCCTCCGACAAGTGGGCAATATTGCGGCACTAGTTCCAACTAAAGAGACGTTTCGTTGTCTTGTGTTTTATACCGGGCGGCAGCAGCTTAGCTTTCTGAAAGCACAGCGCAACATCTGATTCACTATAGAGTATTAGATCCGGTCAACCGAAAAGCACCCATGTCACCGGTGAATGTGCATATGTTTGTGCAGTGACGACAACGACGACGACGACGACGACGGGGCAAGAAGCATGTTGTGTAATAGAGTTGCTAAGTACACTCGTAATAGCTTTTATGTCACAAAGTGATTCCCGAGGATTTCTGATGCTGAACCGGGATGAGGATTTACGCAGGGCAATCTTCAGCGCTCTTTTCTATTTATAGGTTAGGTATATGTACGATAAATGCTGAAGATGGTTTTATTTTTGATCGAGAGAAGTAAACACCGAGTGGTGTTGCTCATTGTTGGGAATCTTAACGAACTGTGCACATCCGTCATTATTCATACATTTTCTTTTAAGGGATTACATACTTAACTTGTCCTTCTGACTTCTGCTGGATTGAGGAGATACAACCCGAGCGTCTGTTCACCAAGGAGGTGAGGCTCAAACAGCGTCTGTTCTGACATCCAGCGGCTGAGTATGAAATCCTGCATAACGCTCAGCTAGATCCAAGGTAGTACCCAGCTAACACAAAGTCGTAAATGATGTTGAAAAGGATGCTGAAGTGGAGGCCATATACGCACCTACTTCCATTAAACCGCGTGTAAAGTGTACGCATATCGCCTCCACTTTAGCATCCTATTCAACATCGTACGCGATCGTGTGTTGACTGGGTAGCCCCATCAGTGTGGTCGTCTCAGTGAATTAGCAATTAGGACCACTTGGGACGCTAAGCAGAACTGGCACGATGGCCTTCCGGTGAGACAAGAGTGTTTGCTTAGCCCAATAACCGATCCGTAAAATTCCATTTTGCGAATAACATAGGAGAAAATATGGCTCGATACAATCGGCAAGGACCCACGTGACGAAAAAAAGAACTACGATTGGAAACTTGGAACACGGCATTGAAAGTCACATGGTTTGTTGGATGTGATAGGATAATCTACGACGAATTCCATCCCCGCAACTTCGACATCGTGGCAACAGGCATCGGTCGGCTACTTTTTACCAAAGCTGTGGCACCATTAATCAACTGGGAATAGGATATATAGTTTTGGGAAATATGCAACAACGTGTGATGGCAGTCGATCAACGAATGTTGAGAGTTAAGGTCCACTTTCTTCAACTACATCATCATCAACGTGCAATGCCCACACGAGGAAGACCTGATGACGAAAAAGAAGCGTTCTATGCGCAGTTAGAGCAAACATGCGTGAAAATCATTGTCGGTGACATGAATGCGCAGGTAAGAAGGGAGGAAATGTTCAGACCGAAACAGCCAGCACGACGAATCGAATGATAACGGCCAGCGATGCGTAAACTTTGCTGTAAATTCTTCTCGGATATAACCAATGTCTGCACATACCGTCAGATGAGGTCACAGAGGTCAGATGAAGAATACAAATAAATAAATAAATACCGTAGAGCGAATGTGGGTTAGGATCACTACTTAGTCGCTGTATGCATGCGCTCAGAACTTTCGGCAGTTATTAACACTCGTCGAAGTCGAACGCCGCAGCTCAAAATCGAGCAGAGAAATGGCTCATGACTACGCACAGCAGTTAGCAGTGGCCCTACCAACGGAAGAGCAGTTTGGCACAGCTACACTTGAAGATGGCTGGAAGGACATCCGGTCCGCCATAGGTAGTACCTCGGCTGCAGTACTAGGCTTCACGACTCTGAATCACAGAATCGACTGGTACGACGGCGAATGTGAACAGTTGAAAACTGTGAAGAATGTTGCAACACCGTACGAGGACAAATGAGGTACGTTATAGACAGGCGTGGATCAGGCAGAACTCAGTCTTCCAGAAAAAGGAGCGCCAGCAGGAAGAACTAATGGAAGAGCTGAACCGCGCTAAGGACACACGGAAGTTCGACGAGAAGCTGAACCGCGCAGAGGCTTCGTGCCATAAGCCGACATGTGCCGAGGCAATCACAGAAATCATATCACGAGCGAGCGTGAGGTGGCCGAGAGGTGGCGGCGACAAGTTGGATTGCGGGAACTACCGCGTGAACACACTACTGAGCCGCTGCCTACAAGATACTCTCTCAAATTTTATGCCGCCGTCTATTACCGATTGCAAGAGAGTACGTGATGCAATATCAGGCTGAATTCGTGGGTGCGTGCTTCAACAGACCAGATGCTCGCTATCCGCCAGGTATTACAAAAGTGTCGCGAATACAACGTGCCCACGCATCACATGTTTATCGATTTTAAGTCGGCGTGTGATACAATCGATCGAGACCAGCTATGGCAGATTATACACCAATATCAGATACGATCGATCAAGGTGACGATGGATCGGATAGCAACCCCACTAAAATGGTTCTCGAGAGTCACCCGACCGGTACAAGAAGACGTGGTACGCAACGAGCTAGGTGGGTCGATCAAGTGGAGGACGACTTGCAGACCCTTCGCAGAGTGCGGAACTGGAGACAAACAGCCATGGATCGAGTGGAATGGAGACGACTCCTACGTACAGCAGAGGACACTCAGGTCATAGTCTGACCGGTGAGGTAAGTAAGGGTATTCTATCAAAAAACACTTTTGTACTTCAAATCAATGTCATCAGTTTTGTACCTTTTACTTCCACCCTGTTATACTTATCTTTTGACAGATACGCGTATTTCGACTACCACTTGTAATGTTACTCAGTGTCAGTTATCCATTATTTAGAGGCATCGAAAAGTTTGGTACAAAATCGCTTTTGAGCTCCAGGTGCCTTTTGGTGTCCCACTCGTCTTCATTGGTTCTCCTCCCGGGTGTAGGGAAGAGTGTAGTGGTTCAAGCTCTTGGCCATTACGTTGTGAAATCTTTTCACAGAGGCAGATTTGGGACTTACATCCGGTTTGGGGTGCCCGGGATACCCAGACTGAGACCGGTCGCTGAGAGAGTCTGTCACATCTGCGCTTTCTCTAGACGTTATGCTGGAAACCAGCGTAGAATTGAGACATACAACTCAGGTTGAGGTTCCCGCAATGCCCAGACGCCTCGCCGAGGATTTCGTGAGGGTACTTCATCCATCCGGGTGGGCACTTGCGACAGGATTATATTTATCTGCTGGTACAAATCAGCCTCCCTCAGGAAGCAGAGTAACGCTGAGGTGGTGGCAGGATCATCGCCTAGGCCGTCTCGTATGCTGCCTGGCAGGGATGGGAACACTCACTTGCAAAGAGTTACACTCACTTGCGATTTTCTCAGCTCAGATGCGTTCAATCAAAAAACGATGTATGGACGACTTTTGTCTTGTGGTTTTGTCTAAAAGTTTGCCAAATAGAGTAGGGGTCGCATACGCATACCAAAGTTGTGAGGGAGCTGCGAAGGCAACTCTCCACGAGGTGATTGTAAATTACACTCACCTCGTGGAGAGTCGCTTTTACAGCTCTGTCACGGCTTTAATATGCGTGTGCGACCCCTAATCTGTTCGGCAAACTTTTAGACAAAACCACAAGGCAAAAGTCGTACATACATCGATTTTTGACTGAACGCTTCTGAGCTGAGAAAACAGCAAGTGAGTGTAACTCTTTGCAAGTGAGTGTTCCCATCCTTGCTGCCTGGTAACCCGTAAGCCTACTGAGGTTAGTGGTACTGAGGTCAGTTGCATATGGCGTGTTCGACGGAATGATAGACTTCACAGATATCGCAGGCTACTCGGAAAGAACCATCTCCATAGATGTAAGCAAACCGGATATTCTTGGTTCTGACGAGAGATCTTTCGTTGGTCCCGGAGGGAGACCAAGGCCCAGTTGTTCCAGATAGAACCATCATTTAACGTCATCGAGGGGGCCGTGTATGTGAAGAGTGGTCCTTCGCTACCAACTCCGGTCAGCCGATCGGTTGTCTCATTTCCGGGGACTTTGCGGTGTTCCAGTATCAAGACGAGGGTTGTATTGGTTTTCGGGCCGGAATGAAGCCCTGATTGTTGTTGACGACCATACGCAGGATTCTGTCTGCTTTTTCCAGTAAGAAGGTCTTGTTGGATTTCGATGTTTTTGCTATGTAGGCGGTAGCTTTGCAGCATAGGACTACGTAAACTATATGCCTAAATAAAAGGCTTCCAATCTCGGCACAGGTGGCGTCTTCAGGCGTGGAGGACAAAATCCCAGAGATGACCCAGACGTATCGGATATGTATTGGTTCCAGGATGTCTTTGCGGAGTACAGGGGAAATGCTAGGAATTTATAGCCCGTAGAATAGGTGACTGTTGATGATGGATCTTGCCACTTGTAGTCGAAGATCCCGATTGTTTGTTCGGTGGGGCTTGGATATCGTTTTCAAAAGGTCAACTCTGGTTCGATAATAAGCTTTGATGCTTCGGAAGTGCTTTACTGACTTGAGCTGTTTGTCTATGAAATCCCCCAGCACTTTATTTTGTCTTTTGATTTGGTTTGTTTTCAACGATCGCAAAAGTAACTAAAAGAGTAAAACAAAAGCAGCGTTGTTCATTTATTTCATACGCGCCTAGCTGTGTGGTCCAGTGTGCAAAAATATTACTTTTGCAGTTGCAAATTTATAATCTGAAATGTGATATTTAACTCGAAATTGCAAGAAAAAGAAAAAAATGGAAGTTTGGTGTCAAAGAACGAATTGTATTGTGAAATAGGGGCCATAACTTTGTCCGAGAGAAAGTTAGTTTATTTTTTTAACTCATTTTTCAAACATAATAGACAAAAGTAAATAAAAAACACAATTTTTCAACTTTTTCGCTCTAGAAAACTTAATTTTAAACTTAACCTATGGATTTAAAGACGATATTTGATAGAAAATTCAATAATCTTTAAAATAACAGTTAGAAAGTTGCTTTTTAGGATTTTTTAGCTATACAGATCGATTGTGAGATCATCATCGACATTTCGATCCCTATCGGATCTTTTTCAAGGGTTATGTTTATTCGTTATAGAGAATTTTACAAATCACATTCATTTCGACAAGACACTTTACAAACATTTAACACATTACCAAGTTTCGATTGTTTTTTCGTCATTTTGATTTTTCAATCTCTTTCGCGGAAATCTGGGATAAGCTTGACTGTTTTCAAGCTACAGCCAAAAACATGAAAAGTTTAATAATTGCGTAACCGTTGAGGTATGCCCATATGCTTAGAACTTTTTTTTTCAACAAATCATAAACCTCTATCAACCCTTAAAAAGTTAGCATTCGTGAACCTCACACCATGGCCTAACAGAGGGTGACCAAAATGTTTGGGATAGGCAACTTTTTTTCTCTCACAAAAAAGTTCAACATTGTGTAACTTTTCAAAGAGTGCATCGAATATTCTCAAATTTTGACTGTTAATTAACCTATTACACAGCGTAACAAAAATTAACTTTTTGTCTGTCTCAAGAGCAAACTTATGTGTCTCCGAAGGATTTTGGGCCGCTGAATCCGAATCCGGGCTCAGATTTGCTCCAAAACGTCACAAATTTAAGCTATACCTCAATTTATAGGGCAAAATATGCGATTTTGGGCTTTTTTGACTGCAAGCCATTAAGCAATAAAATATTTTTTTTAAGCAATCAAAAGGTTAATTGGTCAATTAACATCTGAATTAACGACGCATGCAAAATATTTCATTTTACCACATCGAATTTGATAGTTTTAAGCGAATTATGTTAGGTACGATATTTCCCAAACAAGTCATCCTCCAAAAGTTGCATGCAAGTTTTCATACTAACATAAAATGCTTAAATCTATCAAATTTGATTAGGTAAAACGAAATATTTTGCATGAGTCGTTAATTTAGATGTTAATTGACCATTTAACCTTTTGATTGCTTAAAAAAAACATTTCATTGCTTAATGGCTTGCAGTCAAAAAAGCCCAAAATCGCATATTTTGCCCTATAAATTGAGGTAAAGCTCAAAATTGTGACGTGTTAGAGCAAATCTGAGCCCGGATTCGGATTCAGCGGCCCAAAATCCTTCGGAGACACATAAGTTTGCTCTTGAGACAAAAAAAATGTTGCGCTGTGTTATATGTGCATCAGTGGTATAAATTTGAGCTCGATTGGTTAATTTTTCGCGAAGTTATAACCGATCTAGTAAAACGCTATTTTTAAGACTATCAATTTTTGAACTGTCATATCTCGGAGACCGGTGAACCGATTGTCAACAATATAATAGTGCTTGAAAATTCATCAGAACATAGATATTTTTAAACATTGAAAACAGTTATGATGATTTTTATTTTCAGAATGATTCCAATTTTTTTTGTTGAGAATCCCTTCTAGGATTCTAGATGAATGTTTCTTAATTATGTAGAAGATCTTCTTTTTGGTACCTTTTCAGGGTTATGGGGCAATCTCAGGGGATTCTTATAGGATATCTTTCAATAGTGGAGGAGATCCTAAGCATTCTGGGAGAATCCCGAAGAAAAGCTTCTCTCAGGATTCTGAGGGAATCCATCACAGGACTCCGGGAGAATCCCTCTCGGGAATCTGAGGAAATCTCTCAGGATTCTGGAAGAATTCCTCTAAAAATTCTGAGAACATTCATGTCAGAAAACTGTAGTAATCTCTCCCAGAATTCAAGGGCAATCCTTAACAGAATTCAGGGAGAATTCCTAATGGAAGAGTTTTTCCCCCTTTTCTTGGATAAGGTCTGTTTAAAAATTCTTGAGGATTTTGGGAATACCTATAAGAATTCTAGGGAATCTCTGAATACTAAGGGATTTCATGTAAGGGATTTGGGGTATTCCCTACCAGGGTTCCCTACTAAGGGTGAAATCCCTTTCAGGATTCTTAGAAATTTCTGGATAATCTGGGCTGATTCCTCTAAGGGTTCTAGAAGACCCTCACTTAGGGTCCCACTCAGAATTCTGAGGAAATATTTCTCAGCATTTTCAGGAACTCCTCTCAGACTTCCTGGAAAACCATACTCAGCATTCTCAGAATTATGGCGAAATTCTTCTCAGAATTGTGGGGCAATATTTCTTAGGATTCTGGAGAAATCCCACACAGGATCACTAGAATACGTCTCAGGATTCTGCGTAAGCTCATTTAATATTCTGGGGGAATATCACTAAGTATTCTACGGGTACTCTTTCCCAGATTCTCTGAAAATTCGGCTTTCTGGGGTAATCCCCGTCAAGCTTCTGGGGAAATTTCTCTCAAGATTCTGGGGAACTTGTCTCATGATTCTCGAGAAATCATTGGGATTCTGGGGCTACATTTTTCAAGATTCTAGGACACTTTCTTTCAGAATTATTAATTTATTGAAGAATCTCTCACGAGATTCTGGGCAGAATTCTCTAGAGAAATTTGGATTTTGGAGAATCTCTCGCATAGATTTTGTGATTCCTCTTAGGGCTCGGATGAAATCCTTCCCAGCATTCTATGAGAATCCCAGTAGAATTCTGTTTTCTGTGTTCTAGAAGAGTTGCTTCCAGAAATCACTTTCAGGATTCTGGGAGAATCCCTCTTAGTAATCAGCGAAAATCCCCGATAAGTTTATGGGAAAATTCTCTTGAGATTCTGGTATAACAGTTTAAATAATTCTAGAGGAATCACTCTTAGAGTTCTGGGACCATCTCTTTCAGAAGTTTAGGGGAATCCTTTCAAATGTTCTCGGGGGATGTCTTTCAGGAATCTGTGATAATTTTCTATTCTTTGTGAGAATACCTCTCAGAATTCCACAGAACCCTTCTCAGGATGCTGGGGAAGTCCATTCTAGAAGTTTTTGTAATCCCTTTCAGGGAGAATTCTCATCAGATGTTCGGAAAAAAATCTCTGAGGTTTCTAGATATATTTCTCTCAAGAATCTGGAATCACCCCTCTTACGATCCCTCTCAAGAAGCTAGGGGCTCACTCGTAGAATTTTGAGGAACACCTTTCGGAATTCTGGCAGAATTATTCTCAGCATTTTAATGGATTCCACCCAGCATATTTTGGGAATTCTGGGAGAGTCCTTAAAACGATTCTGAAGGAATTCTTCTCAAGATTCTGGGGTCCTATCTCCCAGAGTTCTGTGAGAGTATATCTCAGGTTTCTTTGGAAATCCCGCCCAGTATTTTGAGGGAACCTTTCTCAGGATTCTGGAGTAATCCTTCTTAGGATTGTAAGCTACCCTTTTAAGGATTCAGGGTCATTTGTTTTAAGTTTCTTGGGGAATTAAATAATCTTAGGCATCCGAAAATCTTTTGTTTTTGTGAGGATCTTTCACAATTTATCTCAAGAATGTGAAAGAACCGCTCTTGGAATTCCTCTCAGGATACTGGGAGAATTCATCTTAAGATTCTGGAACATTTTGGGAGAATTCCAAGGGAAAGCTTCTCTTAGGATTCTGAGACAATCTACCACAGGACTCTGGGAGGATTCCTCTCGGGACTCTGAATCAATCAGTCTCATAGATGTGGAGTAATCTCTCTAAGGATTCTAGGAAAATCCTTAATAGAATTCAGAGGGAATTCCTACCAAGATACCGGAAGACTCTCGCTTTCTTTTCTAGATAATGTCGCTCAGGATTCTGATGTATTTTCAGCATTCTAAAGATATATATCTCATAATTCTAGAGGAACTCCTTTCAGAATTCTTAAGGAGTCTCTTTAAAGATTCTGGAGAAATTTCTCTCAGCAGTCTGCGGGAATTTATCCCAGTACTATATGGGAATATTTCTCAGAGTTCTAGGGAATCTCAGGACCTCAGGATTTTTCTTTAGATTCAAAAATATTATTTTTTTTTCAGAATGGTATCGCAATGTTATATTCATTTTCAAAATAGATTCGCGAAGTGTTTGATGTGCACAAATAAAACACCATGAACTTGAACTACATGCAGCAAACGAACCATTTTATAGTTTTGTAATATTTTAAAGTATCGAATCAATATGAAAACATCGATTCAAAGCAATCGATTAAATTGGTGAATCGATTCTGCTGATCCGATTCGAATAGATTCACAAAAATCGATGTCTCAGCCAGATTTTCCCAATGCTAAACCACATCGGAGAGCGGAGTGAATGATAAATCGCTGTTCGTTACTTGAGTAAGATATTCGGAATTTCTGCAGCATCCGAAAGTTCTGGAGTGAACTCGACACTAACTACTTTCCTTGGATACTTAGTGTTTATTTAGCGAATTTCCACAGATAACTGAGAGCTTTCTAATTATTTTTACATTTTTATTAATCGTGAATCATGTGTTAGGCGCATAGCCAGGAATCAATGGAAAATTTCCATAGAGAAAATGACCGGGAATTGATTCCAGACCCTCGAGCGTACACGGTAAACGCTGCCCAAACCAGATTAGTACAACATAATCCAAAACTTTAAAATTACACCATGTAAAGCACGCCAACATCCTAAGCAATAATGTTAGTGAGTACCAATCCAAGGAGTCGCCAGGACCTTTGCATGGACCTCACCATTTTACCCTGCGGTAGCAGCGCCCAGCAGCCCCAAACGTCCAAATGTCGAGCTAATAAATCCATCTTAATAAATTGCCGCCCACACTACTACTCAGTCGATGCCAGAGGGGGATATCGTCCGTCGTCCGTTCGTCCAACCAAGCTCCCATGTGACGACACGACACGAATACCTACAGCTTGCATGAAGTGTTGCACGGTCCGATACACACTCAGAGGAGGACCGACCGATGCTAATTGAGTGATGAAATATGCCAATTTTGTTGGCTGGTTCCTTCTTGGAGATGGAGAGAAGGCAGTGCACTGTGCTATGTATAGGCTCGTCTTTCCTGAGGGGTCAGATGATGGGTTGATTCGGATCAAAGCGAGGGCCAGTACCGTAACTTTGAGTGAATTTCAGCAAGCCCATTTTTTTTTAGAATGTCCAAATGCAGGCAAAATTATTATAGATTTCATGATGACTTGATCCAGAATCTGGTTCAGTTTTTCTATGCAAAAAGGAAAACTTATTTATATGACAAAATCAACCTTGGAAATAGAATTAGGTAATAATAGTAAATTCCACCCGACTTCACAGTGCTGGCCACAGGGTCATGGACGTCGCATGTCACTGGTGGTTAAAGTACTGCAAGCGCCAATGGAAGGAAAATGCAATCATCAAAGACTGCTGCAATACTGGGAAGGGAGGGAGGATGGGTGATTGGATTGTGGAGGAGAATTTCATGACTTTCCAGGAAGTGTGGGACGTACATTTTATGCCCCCGGTGTGCATGAACGAGTGGGTGTGTGCAATCTTGGACATGTTCCGAGTGCCGCCAACCCAGCCATATCTAGCTGCTATAGGAAGAAATACGCAGCCGGAAGATTATGTGCTGATGGATGTTGCTTTTTATGAAGAAATGCCGGTCTTGGGAAGCAGAAGGCGACGACTGTGTGTGAGTGTGCAGCGCAGTGCATCCGAGCGGTTCGAGGAAACGGGAGGGTAATTCCAGTTTATGGACAATACATCAAGCTTGGAGGTCTGCTTTTACTGGTGTGCTGCTGGTACTGCATTCCGAGAACAACAACTTTATACGACGGTATTTACGATTATGATGAGCTTTGTCAGCATCGAGGAGGGTGCAAAAAAGTCGTACATTGTGTGAATATGGGATACTTCTTGAAGCTAACTCTGAATTTCAAGTTCGCTGGAAAGGGTTTGTTTTTAAGGATTGTCATTTGAATTTCAGATTTAGTGACGCAGTTTTAGGAGGAATTGATTGCTGGATATGAAATAGCGTCAAGTTTAAATTGAAGGACTAGTATATTACTTGCTAATCTCATGTGTATCATTAGAAACGTTGATTTGGCTAATACTGAATACAGTGTCACAATATATACATCTTACAAGTTGGTACAATACTATTTGCAAATCTTAAGGACAGAGTGTTTGAATTCATAGCTCATTTTTTCTCTAGAACACCGTTGGACGGATTTGGCTGGAAATACTGTCCTTGGCATTAGAAGTTATCATTCATTTCATTTTATCGAATAGGTTTATAAATTGCTGATAGTGTGAAGTCTAATGTGCAAAAAAGCATAAATCGGAACGGTATGCGGAGATTTAAGACAATTGTTAATGGCACATAACTGTACTTTGCAACCGACATGTGCAATAATCGAGTGAGAAGTTTCCTAACATACAAAACAATACTGGCAATTAGATGGAAGGAATTGGTACTATTGGACTGATAGTTGAGGTTAGATTAAAAGAGGAGTAAAAGTTTAAAAATCAGATAGACAGAAGTACGCCTTCTTTAATTCACCATCCATTCGTATAAACAATGCATTACCAACGTGGAATCGTTCCATGAACTACACCTCCCCCAATCCAATCCTGCTGACAAAAGCAGAATTCCTTGGAAGAAAAACTCGTCGAACGAGCGCAAACCCAGCAAATCAAATATTTGAGAGTAATTGAGTAGCGCAATAATCAGTGCTTCCTCATTTCACCATCGTCGTCGAACCAGCATCACCATCCCGAGAAGTAGTCTTCTCATCGATTCGTTCACTTCGGGCTGCTATTCTTATACTACTGAGGCACGACATTGTCGAAACAGACAAGAGAACTGCCATGCCAGCCAGCAGTCAGTGCAGTGGCGGTGTGGTGGAACCTAATCGATTAGCATGTGTTTGATTACCTCTTTTCCAAACCATCGACCAATTTTCCTGGTTTTGTCTGAGCCGTTGCTCAGAAGCAATAGGAAACGAAAACGAAACGAGGAGAACACGGATGGCACACAATTGCTCTTTCTCAACCGCTTGGGTCGGTTTGAGTATACGGTTCGGGATGGCGTGGTGACATCAGAGATGATTGGTTGCTCAATAATGCACAATTGAAATCGAGTTGTGATTCAATATTGAAATTCTTTGATTTGTTGCTCTTTGCTTCTGGACGGGAACTCATTGTTTCGGGATGGTTGTGGAAAACTTGGGGTTTTTTCGATCACATAAAGTGCTCATGTAGTTAAGCTGGTGAGGCCGCAGTTGGTTGGTGTTGAGGATGTAGTAGTTATTTCTTTGATATCCCTAAGCATAGAGTATCTTCAAGAACATCATTGAACACTGGACACTGGACACCTGGAACCGGTTCCGGAACACAACCTGTTCAAATATGCTATTTGTGGACTGATTGGTAATTATCATCGGTGACAAATATCGGAAACAGCTTGTTTAGGGTGACGCGTGTCGACCTACTATTCTTTGGTCATCATCAGACGCACTTAGCTGGATGCATCCCTTCAACTTCGTAAGTTTAATATATAAACGGTTCAGATTTGGTCTGAAACTATTTTCCTGCTTAGCGTTCATCTGGTTATCGATAAAGCCGCAATTCGGTGTATCGCATGCATGGGTTTGGTTCAGCTTTTTAATTGGTCACTTCCGATGGGACACCTGGAATCGGTTCCGGAACACAACCGGTTCTGATACGGTATAAAACTGTTTTCTTGCTTACCGTTCATCTGGTTGTCGAAAAAAGCTGCTATTTGATATGTGATGTGTGATGCCTGGTTTTGGTTCACGGTTTTGATTGGCCACTCCCGGCGGGACACCTGGAACCGGTTCTGGAACACAACCGGTTCAGATATGGTCTGAAGCTATTTTCCTCTGCTCTTCGATGTATCGCATGCATGGGATGGATTCAATTTTATTAACACGCTAAGTACCGACAGGCAAAAAAACGTGGAACTGTTTTTTTGCACATCCATATCTCAGCAGTTAGTGAACCAAATTTCAATCTTTTTGCGTTAACGGAATCCTACACTATCCTAGAGAGGTGTGGTGAAAGCCGATTGGAATTTCATGCAGCTTCCGGTGAGAACCAAGCGAAAACATTAGTTCCACATTTTTAACTTCTTCCGGTTCCGTTATGTTCCCGGATTGGTTGTGAGTACCATGTCTTTGTAGCGAGTTCTTTCGGAACCTCGACAAGATAGCAACATTCTGTCTTCGGCAAAGTTGTTCAGAACAACAACCACTTCCTGGTGATGGATTTCTTAGTTCCGAATTTCCCCACCACGTGGCGCTAGTGTACATAGTAACTTCCGGTACGACTTTGGTGGGATATAGCACGACATTGAAGCCAGATAGGAAGATGCGATCTTCGGCAAAGTTGTTCAGAACAACGAGTACTTTCAGGCCATGTAGAGCATAGTTCGGAATTTCACCACCACGTGGCGCTGGTGTACATAGCTACTTCCGGTATGATTTTGGAGGGATATAGCACGAGATTGAAGCCAGATAGGAAGATGCGGTCTTCGGCAAAGTTGTTCAGGACTACGAGTACTTCCAGGTGATGAAGAGCATAGTTCAGAACTCCACCACCACGTGGCGCTAGTGTACATAGTGACTTCCGGTACGACTTTGGTGAGATATAGCACGAGATTGAAGCCAAATAGGAAGATGCGATCTTCGGCAAAGTTGTTCAGGACTACGAGTACTTCCAGGTTATGAAGAGCATAGTTCAGAATTTCACCACCACGTGGCGCTAGTGTACATAGTGACTTCCGGTACGACTTTGGTGGGATATAGCACGAGATTGAAGCCAGATAGGAAGATGCGGTCTTCGGCAAAGTTGTTCAGGTCTACGGGTACTTCCAGGTGATGAAGAGCATAGTTCAGAATTCCACCACCACGTGGCGCTAGTGTACATAGTGACTTTCGGTACGACGTTGGTGAGATATAGCACGAGATTGAAGCCAAATAGGAAGATGCGATCTTCGGAAAAGTTGTTCAGGACTACGAGTACTTCCAGGTTATGAAGAGCATAGTTCAGAATTTCACCACCACGTGGCGCTAGTGTACATAGTGACTTCCGGTACGACTTTGGTGGGATATAGCACGAGATTGAAGCCAGATAGGAAGATGCGGTCTTCGGCAAAGTTGTTCAGGTCTACGAGTACTTCCAGGTGATGAAGAGCATAGTTCAGAATTCCACCACCACGTGGCGCTAGTGTACATAGTGACTTTCGGTACGACGTTGGTGAGATATAGCACGAGATTGAAGCCAAATAGGAAGATGCGATCTTCGGCAAAGATGTTCAGGACTACGAGTACTTCCAGGTCATGAAGAGCATAGTTCCAAATTCCAACATCACGGACGCTAGTGTACATAATTACTTCCGTTACGACTTTGGTGGGATATAGCACGAGATTGAAGCCCGACAAGAAAATAAGATCTTCGGCAAAGTTGATCAGGACTTCAAATACTTCCAGTTCCGAACGTCACCACCACGTCACACCAAATTGGGACTTCTCTGACTAACTCGAAGGATTGTTCTGACAATTTATCTAGCTATTCGTATTGGAATCCTTCAAGGAAATTCCGACAAGGAATTTCCTCAGGATTGGTCCTGGGATTTTTTTTTCAATGATGTATTTGAGAATATTATTAAGGATTTTTGTTCCACAGATTCCTACTGGAATTTCTTTAGAATTTTATTCAAGCATTTCTCCAGTGATTCATCTGGAATAATCTCACCTATTCATTGTGTCTCCAGGAATTCCTCCGGATATTTTTCAAAGCATTCCTCCAGGAATTTCTCAAAATATTGTTCAAGAAATCCCTCCTCCAAGGATTCCTATGAATATTCATTCGTGGAATTCCCAAAGGGATTAATGCAGTCGTTATTACTAAAATTCCTCACGGACACCCTTCAGGTATCCCTCCAGAGATTCCAGCTGAATTTCTTCCAGTAAAGGAATTGCTTCTGGATTTTTTTTTGAAATATTCTTCCAGGAATTCTTCAAGAAATAATTAAATAATTCATACTCCCCAAGTGGCCCTGAAATGATCCTTGCTCCTTGATCCTTGAACGTGGGAGCTAGACTCGTACCTTTGTATCTGGCTTCAATCTTGTGATACATCTCACTAAAGACGTATCGGAAGTCACAATGTACACTGGCATTACGTGGTGGTAGAATTCGGAACTATGTTCTCCATGACCTGGAAGTACTCGTAGTCAAGAACAACATTTCCGTAGATCACACCTTCCTATCTGGCTTCATTCTAATGATATAGCGCCACTTTGCCGAACATCGCACCTTTCTGTCTGGCTTAAATCTCGTGCTATATCCCACCAAGGTCGTACCGGAAGTAGCTATGTACACTAGCGCCACGTGGTAGTGAAATTTTGAACTACGCTCTTCATGACCTGGAAGTTAACGAAATCCTGAACATTTTTGTCGAAGATCGCACTTTCCTATCTGGCTTCAATCTTGTGATATATCGCGCCAGCACTAGCGCCACGTGGTGGTTAAATTCTGAACTATGCTCTTCATGACCTGGAAGTACTCGTAGTCCTAAACAACTTTGTCGAAGATTGTTCCTTACTATCTGCCTTCAATCTCGTGATATATCCCACCAAAGTCGTACCGGAAGTAACTATGTACACTAGTGGCACGTGGTGGTGAAATTCCAAACTATGCTCTTCATGACCTTTGGGGATTTTGGGGATGTGGCCTATTATCTCGGGTGTGTTAAGAGTTAACGCAATACTTTCTTCGGCAAAGCTTTAGGGCTTGATAAGATCTACCATTTAGACCTTTGGTTCATATGATTAGTTGGCAACTTGGCCGCTAGAGGGACCATCAACAATTTGATGCTAAATTGCACTACAGGAACCATATCAGGTTGTCTAGCAAACGTTACGATATGCGACAGCTCAAGACCCTGATAATTTGGAAGGATAGTGTCTTCGGGAAAGCTGTTGGGTACGCCAATAACTTACTGACGATGAGTTGCGAAGTTCGAAATTCCTCCACTGGGCGGCGCTAGTGAGCAAGTAAGTTTTCAAAACCTCATATCTCAGAATCCCGATAACTTAGGAAGTTGGTGTCTTCGGCAAAGTTGATCAGTATGACATAAACTAACATAAAAATAAACACTTGTTTCACTATTCTGCCACTAGGCGGCGCTAGTGAACAAGTAATTTTAGAAATCTCATAGCTCAGAATCCTGATAACTTAGAACGTTGGTGTCTTCGGCAAAGTTGATCAGTATGACATAAACTTACATAAAAATAAACACTTCTTTCACAATTCTACCACTAGGCGGCGCTAGTGAGCATGTAAATTTTCAAAACCTCATATCTCAAAATCCCGATAACTTAGGAAGTTGGTGTTTTCGGCAAAGTTGATCAGTATAACATAAACTTACAAAATAAACAAGTAAATAAGTTATCAGGATTCTGAGCTATGAGATTTCTAAAATCTGCAAGTTCACTAGCGCATCCAAGTGGCAGAATTTTGAAACAAGTGTTTATTTTTATGTAAGTTTATGTCATACTGAGATTTCTAAAATTTGCAAGTTTACTAGCGCCGCCTAGTGGCAGAATTTTGAACCAAGTGTTTATTTTTGTGTAAGTTTATGTCATGCTGATCAACTTTGCCGAAGATACCAACGTTCCAAGTTATCGGGGGGAGCGACACTAGTTTTGCCAAGCCGAAAAACCCAAAAAAAGTCGAAAAAAGAGGAAAAGAAAACGGTAAACGCCGCCTAGTGGCAGAATTTTGAAACAAGTGTTTATTTTTATGTAAGTTTATGTCATACTGATCAACTTTGCCGAAAACACCAACTTCCTAAGTTATCAGGATTCTGAGCTATGAGATTTCTAAAATTTGCAAGTTCACTAGCGCCTCCTAGTGGCAGAATTTTGAACCAAGTGTTTATTTTTGTTTAAGTTTATGACATACTGATCAACTTTGCCGAAAACACCAACTTCCTAAGTTATCAGGATTCTGAGCTTTGAGATTTTTAGAATTTGCAAGTTCACAAGCGCCTCCTAGTGGCAGAATTTTGAAACAAGTGTTTATTTTTATGTAAGTTCATGTCATACTGATCAACTTTTCCGAAAACACCAACTTTCAAAGTTATCAGAATTCTGAGCTATGAGATTTCTAAAATTTGCAAGTTCACTAGCGCCTCCTAGTGGCAGAATTTTGAAACAAGTGTTTATTTTTATATATGTTTATGTCATACTGATCAACTTTGCCGAAGACACCAACTTTCTATCTAAGTTACCAGGATTCTGAGCTATGAGATTTCTAAAATTTGTATGTTCACTAGCGTTGCCTAGTGGCAGAATTGCAAAACAAGTGTTTATTTTTATGTAAGTTTATGTCCAAGTTATCGGGATTCTGAGATATGAGGTTTTGAAAATTTACTTGCTCACTAGCCGCGCCCAGTGGAGGAATTTCGAACTTCGCATCACATCGTCAGTAAGTTATTGGTGTACCCAACAAGTTTTCCGAAGACACTATCCTTCCAAATTATCAGGGTCTTGAGCCGTCGCATATCGTAACGTTTGCTTGACAACCTGATATAGTTCCTGTAGTGCAATTTTGCATCAAACTGTTGATGGTCCCTCTGGCGGCCAAGTTGCCAATTAATCATATGAACCAAAGTTCTAAATGGTAGATCTTATCAAGCCCTAAAACTTTGCCGAAGAAAGTATTGCGTTAACTCTTAACACACCCGAGATAATAGGCCACACCCCCAAAATGCCGAAATCCCATAAGCTCTTAGTCTCCTATTACGCTCACCCCTGTCTAGTAGGAGTTCGTTTAATAGGAGTCCGTTTAATAGGAATTCGTTTAGTAAGAGACTCGACTGTAACTATGTACACTAGCGCCACATGGGGGTGAAATTCCGAAATATGTTTTTCATCACCTAATAGTCCTGAACAACTTTGCCTAAGATTGCACCTTCCTATCTGGCTTATCTCGTGCTATATCCCACCAAGATCATACCGGTACTAGCTATGTACAGTAGCGTCACGTGCTTGTGAAATTCGGAACTATGCTCTCCATGGCCTAGAAATACTCGTTGTCCTGAACAACTTTGTCGAATATCGCATCTTCCTATCTGGCTTCAATCTCGTGCTATATCCCTCCAAATTCATACTGGAAATAGCTATGTACACTAGCGCCACTTGGTGATGAAATTCCGAACTATGCTCTACATGGCCTGGAAGTACTCGTAGTCCTGAACAACTTTGCCGAAGATCGCATCTTCCTATCTGGCTTCAATCTCGTGCTATATCCCACCAAAGTCGTACCGAAAGTCACTATGTACACTAGCGCCACGTAGTGGTGAAATTTTAAACTATGCTCTTCATCACCTGGGAGTACTCGTAGTACTGAACAACTTTGCCGAAGATCGCATCTTCCTAATTGGCTTCAATCTCGTGCTATTTCCCACCAAAGTCGTACCGGAAGTTACTATGTACACTAGCGCCACGTAGTGGTGAAATTTTAAACTATGCTCTTCATAACCTGGAAGTACTCGTAGTCCTGAACAACTTTGCCGAAGATCGCATCTTCCTACTTGGCTTCAATCTCGTGCTATATCTCACCAACGTCGTACCGAAAGTCACTATGTACACTAGCGCCACGTGGTGGTGGAATTCTGAACTATGCTCTTCATCACCTGGAAGTACTCGTTGTTCTGAACAACTTTGCCGAAGATCGCATC
Organism: Aedes albopictus; assembly: GCF_035046485.1. Lineage (NCBI taxonomy): Eukaryota > Metazoa > Arthropoda > Insecta > Diptera > Culicidae > Aedes > Aedes albopictus. The sequence goes on along the minus strand of NC_085138.1, from coordinate 392,459,580 downwards.
TTCCTATCTGGCTTCAATCTCGTGCTATATCCCTCAAAAATCATACCGAGTTACCATGTACACTAGCGCCACGTGGTGGGGAAATTCGGAACTATGAAATCCATCACCAGGAAGCGATTGTTGTTCTGAACAACTTTGCCGAAGACAGAATGTTGCTATCTTGTCGAGGTTCCGAAAGAACTCGCTACAAAGACATGGTACTCACAACCAATCCGGGAACATAACGGAACCGGAAGAAGTTAAAAATGTGGAACTAATGTTTTCGCCTGGTTCTCACCGGAAGCTGCATGAAATTCCAATCGGCTTCCGCTACACCTCTCTAGGATAGTGTAGGATTCCGTTAACGCAAAAAGATTGAAATTTGGTTCACTAACTGCTGAGATATGGATGTGCAAAAAAATTAGTTCCACGTTTTTTTGCCTGTCGGTACTTTACGTTACAAAAACCCTGTTGGTATAAGCAGTGTTAATTGGCCACTTCCGGCAGCACACCCGGAACCGGTTCCGGAACACTACCTGTTCAAATATGGTCCGAAACAACTTTTCTGCTTACCATCCAACTGGTTATCGAAAAAGCCGTTATTCGACGTGTAGCATGCATGGGTTATGTTCACTTTTATATTTGGCCACTTCCGGTGGGACACCCGGAGCCGGCTTCGGAACACTACACTAAATAATCGAAAATGCCGTGGTTTGATGGGTCGCATGCATGAATTAGTTGCATTTTCATATCTGGCCCCTTCCTGGGGTTCCGGTCTGGAACACCTAAATGGCAATAACTCCGGAACGACTGGACCGATGTGAACCATTTTCAATAGGAAACAATGGGACCTGACGCCGCGTCAAATGAACCATTGGTTGTTGAAACCGGTTCATATTTACTATCTAAAAATGAGGTACACTAAAACCTCCATTTAGGTAATGAGTCGGGACTGCCTAAATAGATTTTTTACCTAAATGGATTCATTACCTAAATAGATTCAGTTTATTACCTAAGTGGATTACTAGGTTGGAAAGAAGTTCAACAAGAGAGAGTTACTAGGATATTTAAAGGAGATCATGCGGAGTTTCAGATGGCTTTCAATGAGTTTCAGGAGGGGGTGGGTTTCAGAAGGAGAGGGGCTTCAGGGGCGTTTTCGGGGGTTTTGGAGGGTCTTAGATCAGAATTGTCATTCAAATGACTTGCTGGGCACGAAACACGAAAAACCCTTGAAAATTCCGCCAGACTGAAAAATTATTGAATGTCGGGTCAAAGTCGGGTAAATTTTTATCGTATGTTGGGCCATTGTTGGACCAACATCGAACAACTGTAGAGTCTATATTGGGTTTGGTGGCCAAAATAAAAACAGGCGAATGATAGGTTGATGTCGGGTTTGACGTCATCAATGCTAGAGCTGATATCAATGGAATGATGGAAGGATGGTTGATTATCTCAATTTCAGCTGGAAATGACGCTGGATACTGGCACTTTTCAACACTGCATGGGGGGGTGGGTGTTTAGGGGGCAACATTGCACCCCCCCCCTCCCCCCATACGCACCACTCACTACTTCTTTCCCATAAACCAGTCTTAAACCTAATCTTAAGTACTCCAACTGATTTGAACACAATCAAATTCCATTTAGGTAACGTTACCTAAATGGAGGGACCTAAATAGATTTTACCTAAATGGATCCTACCTAAATGGAGGTTTGAGTGTAACCTTTTTTGTACACATACACACACGCAAACATACATACACACACACACCATCTCAACCTGGGGCCTGACGCACTGCCTGCTAGAAACATTGGCCATCTTAGATGTCGACTTGGCTAACGTCGGTACCAAGAGTACCTATAGTAGTGTGGGTCATCGGAACCGTTTTCTCAGATCAAAGCTTTTTTGGTTCCGTTTCGGGTCCTGAGTATCTGTGCAAAATTTGAGCACGATCGTTTGCGTCTACACTTTGCGCATTGCAATTGAAGTTTGTATGAGATTTTGTATGGGAAAACATACTTTTTTGCATTTTAGCCATAAGTTGAAAAAGTTTGTCTGAAACTTTTTAACCGATACTGTAAAATGATAGCCTTGGATGTTCTGAAAAACTTTGTTGAAGATCGCAAAGCGATCCGTTGCTTGTGAAACTAGTTATAACCAACGAACCACATGCATGTGTTTATGTTTTAACATGTAAGGGAATAACAATAGCAACAACATCATGCTGTTTTGCCAAGCAATGCCAACGCTATAACTTTTTTCATGAGCATCAGATCACTTCGCGGTCTTCGACAAAGTTTTTCAGGACACCCTAGGCTATGTTTACACTTTATCGGGTACATGGTTTTAGAAAAATTCGAGCTTGTTATGAGAAAAATGCAAAAAATGTGTTTTCCCATGTAAAGCCCCATACAAACTACAAATGCGATGCGCAAAACGTAGACATAACCGATCGTGCCCAAATTTTGCATACTTATTTGGGTCCTGAAATGGGATCAAAAAAGCTTTGATCTGATGGGATGCCATTGAATTTTTCATTTTCCCATATAAACGATGACCCACTCTAACCTATAGTCGAAAAGGAGCGGAGTCAATTATTGACGTGACCTTTTGTAGTCCTGGCCTAACAAGTAGTTCGAACTGGAGAGTAGATGATGGCTACACTCACAGCGACCACCTGGCGGTTCGCTACAGTGTCGACTACAACAACAGCAGACAGCGGATAGAAGAAGAGGCGGCTAGGCCAAGGCCAAGCCCTCGCAGGTGGAAGACATCATACTTCGACGAAGGGATATTTAGGGAGGCGCTCCGCCGTGAGCGAAACTTAATCGGTTCAGACGGCGACGAGCTGGTAGCGGTGCTCACACATGCGTGTGATGCGACCGTGCCTAGGCGAGTCCACCCTAGAAATGGGAGGCCACCGGCTTACTGGTGGACCGACGCGATTGCGACCTGCGGGCTAGGTGGCGGATGCAGCGAGCACGATCAAAGGAAGAGCGAAACGAACGGCGGGTGGTGTTCGCCGCTGCAAAAGCCGTGCTTAAGACCGAGATAAGAGCAAGTAAAAAGGCCTGCTTTTAGGGTCTCTGTCAGAGTGCCAATACAAACCCGTGGGGTGACGCCTACAGGATCGTTATGGCCAAGACGAGAGGTGCGATGGCTCCTACAGAGCAATCTCCAGAGATGTTGGAGGGGATCATTGGAGAACTTTTTCCGCGTCATGATCCTAGTCCTTGGCCTCCTTTTGTAGGAGAGCCGGGGATTGGAGCTGGCGATGAGGAGAGGGTCACCGATGCGGAACTTGCGGGGATAGCTAAGTCCCTTAGCATAGGTAAGGCCCCAGGTCCGGACGAAATTCCAAACCTGGCCTTAAAAGTAGCTATTGCAGAGGCACCCGAGATGTTCAGAGGTGCTATGCAGAAATGCCTGGACGAGGGAGTTTTCCCAGAAGCTTGGAAAAGGCAGAGTCTGGTACTATTGCCAAAGGCGGGGAAACCACCCGGAGACCCGTCGGCATATAGACCAATATGCTTGATTGACACGGCGGGAAAGGTGCTCGAAAAGATCATCCTCAATAGAATGTTGAGGTTCACTGATGGCGAAAATGGTCTTTCGAGCAACCAGTACGGCTTCCGGAAGGGGAGGTCCACCGTAGACGCTATCTTGTCGGTTACAAAAACCGCCGAGAAATCTCTCGAGCCTAAGAGGAGGGGAATTCGCTTCTGCGCGGTAGTGACTCTAGAGATGTAAGGAATGCGTTTAATAGCGCCAGCTGGTCTGCTATTGCCGATGCCCTCTTGCGTCTGGGGATACCGGAGTACTTGTACAAGATTCTCGAAAGCTACTTTCAGAATCGCGTACTGGTTTACGACACGGAGGTGGGTCGGAAGTGCTTTCACATAACCTCAGGAGTCCTGCAAGGTTCCATCCTGGGCCCGGTGTTATGGAATGTCATGTACGACGAGGTGTTGAGGTTAGAGTACCCAGTGGGAAAGGTAATTGTCGGATTTGCCGACGATATTACGCTCGAAGTGTACGGTGAAACGATCGAGGAGGTAAAGTTGACTGCCAACCACTCGATCAAGGTTGTGGAGGCGTGGATGCGGTCCAGGAAACTGGAGCTGGCTCACCACAAGACAGAGGTGACGGTTGTTAACAACCGGAAGTCGGAGCAGCAGACGGAGATCAGTGTAGGAGAGTGCACTATCCTGTCAAAGCGCTCCATCAAACACTTGGGCGTGATGATCGACGATAAGCTTACCTTCGGTAGCCATGTCGATTATGCCTGTAAAAGAGCCTCCACAGCTATTGCGGCACTGTCCCGGATGATGTCCAATAGCTCAGCGGTGTACGCCAGTAAGCGCAAGCTTCTGGCTAGTGTTCCTACGTCCATACTTAGGTATGGCGGCCCGGCGTGGGGCACCGCGCTAAGTACTGAATGCTACCGACGGAAGCTGAAAAGTACTTACAGGCTTATGTGCCTGAGGGTTGCGAGCACGTACCGCACCGTGTCACACGACGCTCTCTGCGTCATTACTGGTATGGTGCCTATCAGCATTCTTATCAGTGAGGACATGGAGTGCTTCGAAATGCGCGGCACAAGGGGCATACGCAGGACTGCCAGGATGGCCTCCATGGTCAAATGGCAGCGCGCGTGGGAAAGTTCTACCAAAAGGAGGTGGACCCATAGGTTGATACCGAGGGTAGATAGTTGGATTAATAGGCGCCATGGGGAAGTTACATTCCAACTGACACAGGTCCTTACAGGTCATGGTTGCTTCCGATAGTATCTACACCGTATCGGGCATGCGGATTTTCCAGAATTTCCAGTGTGCAACGGTTTAGAGGAAACGGCGGAACACGTTTTGTTCCTGTGCCGCCGTTTTCGCACAATGCGTGACCGCATGCCTGCCACATGCGGGGAGGACACAAACCCGGGCACAAGTTGTCCAGAGGATGTGTAGGGATGAGTTTGGCTGGATCGCCGTTTCAACGGCTATCACCCATATCGTCTGGGAGCTACAGAGGAGGTGGCGCGTGGACTCGTAGAGTGGCTAGTCCAGATGCAGTACAAGAGGTGGTCCAGGGGTTCGAAGTCGGCTTCGTAGATCATACCGGTGCCCTGCGGTCGAGATCGACCCTTACAACGAAAAGGTGGTCGCGGAGAGGAAGTCTAGGCGTGGCGTTATGCCCGCAGTTTCCCTACGACTCGTCCCAAGTAATTTTCTTTCACGTTTATGTACTTAAGGCGCGAAAACAGTGTCGTGCGAGAATTCCAGATGTTTTATCGCCTCCTTGATTACGCGCTACTTGTTTGCCCCAGTTTAAACCACTACAATTTTCCATTTAAAATAGAACAAACCTTGTTCCGAAAAGTGCTCTTATCTCACCTGACACATAATTACTCGGACTAGGATTCCAGGAGCTGGTTTCGTTCATCCATGCTCTGGTTATTAAAACTCGACAAAGTGTTGATCACCTTCCTACAAGCAAAAGTTACACACTCAGCCAGCGTAGTAGCTTCACTGGGCAAAATAAGTTATCTGCACGATAGCATGATTCGTTCCGGACACTGCTGCTTGCGATAACCCCATTGGAACCAGTTTTTATCAAATGCATCCCGGGGAAATGGAAACCGCACTCGTTAAACATTGTTACTCACACCTTCGGCGCACCATCACCAGCATCGGACTTCGTTTCCCTTGCAGCCGCAGAAAATATGGATTAAAAGCGGGGTTGAATTTTTCTGCTGACGTGGAGACGCTGCTCGCTTCGGAATCGCACATTTAGCATAACCGGGGTCCGGACCCACGCGCAGGTAAACGGGAACAAGCACACTCGTTATGAGTGGAAAGTTTGGCGCAAAACTCAATTTCCTAGCGTTTTTTCGGCGAAGCGGAAACAAGCCCGGGCTTACGGAGGAGAGGCATCTGCTGGCCCGTTAGATGCACGAGTGTCGTAATTAGCTAATTTTCCTCTACCTGTCGGTCGGTCGTTCGGTACGCGGAAGTGGCTCAGTGCTCTGGTTAAGCTCAGCGGAATGGAGTTTGATGGCCCAACCATGATGGTGCGATAGGAGGAAAGGTGAACTACAGCGTTCAAATGGAAAAGTGCTGGCTTGATTGTTTTATCGCGAACTCTCGAGGCTGGCACCTGGTCCCAATCGAGGACCTTCCAGCTGTAGAGCACTGCTGCGGTACCTTCCAGTTCCTGTTTGTGTAGGAAAAAAAGTGCTTACCATGCTCTATCTTTGCTAATGGAGGGTTCACTAGAGCAGCAGTTCCTAGCGTGTTTGACGTGCCGTGAGAGATAAGGTTCTACGGGGAACAATATGAATGCCCATCTGCGATGTGGCATATGATGTGAAATCTGCGCTTCAGTTAAGCTGATGTTTGGTTTGGGATACTGGTTAAGCAGCTTTGCAATCCTTGGTAACCATTTAGCATAGTTACATAGTCACATATTTTTGTCTTAGGATGGTTATTCAAACTCATTCATGGCTATTTGGAAGGTATCTAGGTGAGTACAGTAGCACTATCATATTACTCTAGAGCCTCTGCATACGTATAGAATCAATTCTAGTGAACTCCAGTCAAGTAAAAATACCCAAAACTTGTAAGAAAACCCAAATGGAATTCGATGTATTCAGATCATCATTCCTTGTGAGTCACTACACCTGGTCAGACGCTTTTCATGTTATAAGGTTATGAGCCCAGAATAGCTCTTACCGACTGGTGTAACCTAGAAACTGGCCAAACAACAAGCCAGCGAGAACCCGTTCAACAGTGCGTCTCATCAAACCCTGAAGAAACTGATTGGCCGTGACAACTATGCGACTTGGGCGTTCGGAATGCGGATAGTGATGAATAAAGCCCCAAACAAAATGACAACGGAAAAACGGAACGGAACAACGGTAAGAACGGCAAGGCAAGCACGGAATGTACTAAAACTGCCGTTGCCGTTGTGGCGTTCCGCTTTGCCGTTCCCAGCTCACTATGAGAACGGAAAACTCTTGTGTAAATAAATGCTTGCTTGTTTTTATTTTGATTTGTTTCGTTTAAAAAAAATACAACTTCTGGAACTTCTAGAGTTCCTTATGGGATTTCTCCAGGAGTTCCTTCCGAGATTCCTCCAAGAGTTCCTTATGAGGTTTCTCCATAAGTTCTTTCCGGGAATCCTTCAGGAGTTCCTTTCGGGATTCCTCCAGAAATTCCTTATGAGATTTCTCTAGGAGTTCCTTCAGTTCTTCTAGGATTCCTCCCGGAGTTCCGTCCGGGGTTTTTTTTTTCAGGAGTTCCTTCCAAGAGTTACTTCAGAAGTCCCTTCCGATGCTTCTCCAGGAGTTCCTTTCGGGATTCCTTGAGGAATTCCTCCAGGAGTTCCTTTCGGGATTCCTTCAGGAGTTTCTTCCAGGAGTCATTCAGGAGTTCCTTCTGGTATTCCCTCTGGAGTTCCTTCCTGGATTCCTACAGAAGTTCCTTCCTTCGGAAAGAATTCATGAAGGAATCCCGGAAGGAATTCCTGAAGGAATTTCGGCAGCAATTCCCGAAGGAATCCTGGAAGGAATTCCTGAAGGATTTCCAGAAGGAATTTCTGAAGGAATCCCGGGAGGAATTTCCGGTGGAACCCCAGTAGCAATTCCTGGAAGAATCCTGGGAGGAGTTCTTTGAAGAATCTCGGGAGGACTTGCTGGAGTAAACACGAGAAGAATTCCGGGAGGAATCTCGAGAATCCCAGGAGGAGTTCCTGGAATGATCCTGAAAGGAATTCATGGAATACCGGAGGGAACACCAGGAGGAATCCCGGAAGGATGTCTTGGAAAAACATTGAAAGCAATTCCTGGGAGTTATCCCGGGTGGAATTCCTGTAGGAATTTGGAATTTTACGAGATATCCAGGAATGAAGTTCAGGAAGAATTTTGGAAGCCAGTCCTGGAAGAAGCGCGGAAGAGTCTGTTTAAGAAATGATGGAAGAAACACATTAGATTTCCGAATGGATTTACTGGAAAAATACCGAAAGAAAATCCTTGAGGAATCTCGTGAGAAAACCAGAAAGATTTCTGATTGAGAATTTAACCATAAACTTCGATCTTCCTTCTGACGTAAACACTAATCATAAAATATGGCAAAAAGAAGAAACCAATGTTTTGGATCTTCTCTGCCGTTTCTGCCGTTCTACATTTTTTCAGATTTTTGGAAAAAAGTTAGTTTTAGTACATCGCCGTTGTCACCGTTGCGCACTCATTGTGAGCATCTGCACGGAACTCAATACATTGGAAATACAGTATTGTTCCGATTTTATCACGCCCCTTTTGAAAAATGTTTTTAAATATTCTACAAAATCTACACGCATTTTAAATATTTTTAACGTTGCATATCGCGTCTTCAACATTCACCTTAAAGATGAAGGGAAACACTTGCTCTCAAATGTAACAGCAAATGAATGAAAAATTAAGGACTGACGCGCGGAGGCCGTGATAAAATCGGAACATTACTGTATGCCGTTCCGTTTTGCCGTTGTCATTGTGTTTGGGGCTTTAGGGAGGAACCTGGCGAGCTGTGTGTTCCCCGGTCGACGTTCAGATCAGCGAGGATTTGTCGGACCGTGCCTTGGCGACTATTTGGCTCAGTATCGAGAGATGTAATTATAGTATAATTCAAAATGCCCAAACAGCCAAAGAAGCTTGGAACAGCCTTCGGGTCGCTTTCCAGGACAGCGGGTAATATCGGAAGATTAGCGGAGGACTGATGCGGTTGAAGCTCGAGGATTTTTCTTCCAGGGGAATGGACGCATCAGGTATCAAGTGGACGGCGACTGGGTGAAGCCGAAGATTCTCCAGGACATGACGATCGAGCCCGGCACCAGGGCTGGGACAATAGCGACTGGTCCGAAGCAAGATAGCAGGAAAAAGGACAAGTCCACAGAATTCGACGACGAAGAACGAGAAGAGCTAGCGGAGCATGAAAAAGAAGGCACTTTTGGCGTGTAAGAAGCGGAACTCCCTGGACTCCTGTGTTCCAGATCTCCCTTTCTGTGAGTCGCAACTGCAAGAAGGGCTATTACGTCAATTTCTCGAGGGAATCCTGTGTGGTCCAGGCCGAAGCAAGCAACGGGAGAGTAATCGCCATGGGTCGCGAGAAGGACGGCCTCTACCAACTGAACCAGGTTGGTCTAAACGAGTACATATCCCTTTCGCGACGAACCAGCACAATTGTGCTGTTGAGCAATAACAGCTTTGCGTAATTTTTTCAACTATTTAGTCTTTGGTTCAACTGATGTAATTTTTTTTATATATTGTGCCATTACATATACTTACATATGTGCAAACAAACTTACATTTATGTTGTGTGTGAGATTTACCACAACAAGTTAAACAAAAAGTGAGCAAAAATTGTAAAACATGAAAAAATTTTATCTGTCTCAAATTTTTGATTTTCGATTTATCTAGGTGGGTAAAGCTAGGAATCGACAGTTAAAGAGTAGTTTTTGCAAATGCAAAAGAAAAAATGTTGATATATTAAAAAGTCTTAGAGTTCTGAAGAGCCAAATTTGAGCAATTTGTATGGAAATTCCAGTTTTTTTGCGCTCCGTCCCGAAAGGGATATGCGGCACGACCAGCCACCAGTCTGGAGATTAGGTATCGACGACTGACACATCTGAACGTGGACAGCGTGAGGCGATTACCTGGCATGGTGATCGGCATGAACATCTCAAGCGGGACGATGTCACCCTGTGTCGCTTCTCGATGCGAAGCATCAGAGGTAACCGTTCAAATCCGGTGGTGCGAGGGCAAGCGATCTTCTCGAGGTCGTGTATTCGGACGTGTGTGAAACAATGGGAAAGCCTTCCCTTGGTGGGAACAAAAATTTCGTCACCGTTATCGATGAAGCAAGTTGGATAACCCTCGAATATTTTCTGAAGGCCCAGATGGATGTGTTCGAGAAGTTCAAGGAGTTCAAGGAGTTCAAGGAGTTCAAGGAGTTCAAGGAGTTCAAGGAGTTCAAGGCTGGACGATTCAGGAGCAAGCAGGAAGTCTGATGTTTTGCGGCAAGTTGGACAAACGATGCTGGGCGGACAGCCTTCACTTAATCAATCGGTCACCGACGAAGGACATCTCCGTCACCCCTTCCGAGAAGTTTACGGAATAGAAACCGGATCTGTCCAATCTACTAGTCTTCGGGTCAAGAGCGATGGCTCACGTGCCGAAGGTGATGCATGCGAAGTGTATCTTGACCGGCTTTTCAGAATGCTCCAAGGCCTATCGAATGTTCAACCTGAAGAACAATCAAGGTTTCTGAAGTCGGGATGTGATAATACTGGATGAGCATCAGGTAGCGGAAGTTCCGGTACCGGAGGAGACCGATTCGACCGTCGAACCGATGGTTTTCACGAGAGTTGATCAGTAAGTAATCATGGATGGCGGTCAACAGATCAGCTTGGTCAACAAGCAACAGACCAAGCGTGTAAGAAGCGGAACTCTCTGATTCGAAATTCTAGACTATTACGTAAAGAGGGAGAATGACAGTACAATGACGTCGGCGGCCGGTGTGCTAGAAGAGCCACAGGATCCGCAACAACCGCTTGCGCTACCCTCGCAATTTTCTCAGCATCCTACGACGAGGCGCAGCGGTGAAGGAGCACCGATTCCCAGGAAAGTAAGCAGCTTTTAAGGTTACTTACAGTATCTTGCCTCAAAAGTTCAAAACTCCCAGAATCGACAACAAGGACAACGAGGACCAGGACGAGGACGTGTTTTACAGCACGGGAGCTTGGACTTAGAGAGCATTGCGCTTCCCGTCACTTCCGAAGAAAGTAGCTGTTGGAATGCAACACGCAACTGGGCACCGTGACTGTGAGCGCCCAGTCCAAGGCAAGTTGAATTTTTGCTCCGGTAACGGCCACCATCTCACGTCAGAATACATTCCACAGGTACCCAAGGGCCCTGATACGCTGCAGGAAGCGCTAAGCCAGGACGACCTGGACGGATAGATTGAAGCAATGGAGGCAGAATTCAATGCGATGAGCGCGAATGAGAAGTGGTGTCTGGTGGATCTTCCGTATGAACTGAAAGTTCTGAGAAACAAACGGTTCTTCAAGGTCTATACCAGGCAAGACTTGTGATAAAAGGATTCTCGCTAGTGAAAGGAGTGGACTACAGCGAGACGTATTCACCTGTTGCCCGCCACGCCAACATTCGATTCCTCCTTGCGCTGACCGTGCAGCTGAATCTAATCGTGTACCAGATGGACGCTATGACAGTGTTCCTTCAAGGCGATCTGGACGGTGTAAAGATATACATGGAGCAGTCGGTGGGATTCCGGAACGAAGCCACATCCAGGAAGGTCTGCCGACTGAAGAAGGCCCTTTTGCGGCTTCAAGCAGGCCAGTATACTCTGGAACATCAAGCTGGACCAGAAGCTAAGGCGGATGGGGTTGAAGCGCTTGAAATACGACACGTACGTGTGTTGCAAGATGAAGAGTGGCAAGATCATCATTGTGGCGGTTTATGTCGACGATTTGTTGCCGTTTTCTAACGACCAAGGTTTAACAGACGATGAGAAGCAGCAGTTGTGCGACGAATTTCGAATGAAAGACCTAGGTCAAGCCAAGCAGATTCTGGGTCTGCGTGTGACCAGGTCCGATCCAAGACCAGGAGAGGCACATCGAGGAATAGCTCGAGAAATTCAATATGGCGGATTGGAATCCAGTATCTATCCCGCTGAACGCGAACCAGTAGCGACTGCTGAAGACGATGAGCCCACGAAATGAGGGAGAACGTGAAAGGATGAAGGAAGTTCCATTTCACGAGCTGATTGGAGGTGCAGTAACAATTCCATTGCTGATCGGTTTTGTTTGATTTTTATTAGGGTTTTTTTTACAGCAATAATTAAAACTCACAGTTTTATGACTGCTTTTATGAAAACCATTGATGGAATGTTTTATAGTATACTTGAAGATATCCATAAAGACAGATTTTATGTGTAAACAAAACTTTCCGATATGTAAACCTTCTGGCAATCATTATTACCACAATAAAACTGTTAAAACTCTCAACAGAGATCTGAAGGCGATTACTTATTTCTGCAGTGTGGTGGTGTGGTTTCCTGGAGTTCCAGCAGGCAAGTAACTGTTGTTCTGTCGACCACGGATGCGGAATACATGGCACTCTCCACGGTCTTTGAAGAGGTCGTTTGGTTGCGAGGGTTCATCCTTGAACTATACGGTATCGACGAATCCCTGATCTTCAAGTGCGATAACTAGAGGTCAATTTGCCTGACTGAGAAGGAGATAAGTTTTTCTTTGTTAATCACTACAGCTGGTCAGACGTGTTTCATTCTATCATATCTAGTACTGTTTCGTATTCCATACATAAGTTTTCAATCTCGCATGTATTCTGATCTTTCGTCAGAAACATTATGCTCAAAACGCATAACGCAACAATCATAAATCCTTGCTCATTTGCGTTTTCCAACGACATATTTCATTTTAACGCCCAATCTTTTACCTTATTTCAAAGAAGCAAATTTCGTTTTATTCTCTATCCGCCACGTCATTATTAACACTCTTCTTCCATACTCCCACTGCTTATCGGGCAGTATTTATGAGCCCTGTTGTTGTACTTCAACTTGATTAAAAGGGTTGCTTATCACGATATGCTAATCGCATCGGAAGGTGGATACTCTTTGGACTGCCATCTAGGGGAGTGCTCGGTAGAAGAAAATGTCCTAAGCACGACAACTGGTCTAAAACACTTTTCAATTGGAAATCAGCAACGGTCATATCCGTCGTGGGGCGATTGTTTGCTGAATAAAACGGATGTAATTTATGGAATTGTGACATTCCATGTTATACAACTTAATTCATTGGAAATTGCTTGCCATGATGTAAGCACGAAAGGGCAACGTACCTATTGTTGTTGAATAAAGGGTTCAGCGTCGTAATTCATGACCATTGTGTTGGATGTAACTGACTTCAAGAAATTGTTGCTCTTTGTTTTTCCAAAACCATTCTAGGAAAAATCGTTCGTTCGCCAACAAATTGAAAAATTCAAAGAGTTCAGTACATCCACCGCACCCTTTCTGGGTACCATAAAAATAACAATCACTTTTCTCGAAAGCACCATTTCGAGAACCATATTTTTCTCACATTCCATTTAATTAGAATTATGTACCTTTTTCACCTTTCACCGGAATGGATTAGGAAAACACTTTCAAGTGCCATTTCCAGTTGTAGTCCTTTTTTCCCAATTCAGCCCAATATATATTTTCGGCACCTTCCCATTCAAGTCGGCTCCCCTATTTTGGATATGGCCTACATGTAACCATTCTTTTTTTCGTTTTCCACTCTCAGGCGGCCAGCCTTTCCCACTCCATCCCCATAGCAGAAGAGCAACAGGATTCCAAGGAAATGGGCCAATGTGTGTTGTTCGGTAAGCGCACCATCAAGAACTCAACCAGAACCAGCAATTCGACGTCTATCCCGAAAATATCGCCAGCAATAGCAATTTATTTTGATAAATGAAAAATAGTACCCATTTCAGCGAATGAGATTACGTTTATGGAGCTGCTTTATTGCCCTCTGCCATCACATCTGGGTGGGGTGCTAGCGCGCTTACTTCCGTACAATGGCAGTAGCATTGAAATGATTGTTTCCCTTCCGCGCGTACCTATTCCTGGCGTCCACATCATCTTACCCAGCTGGCAGAATCTTCTTGAGGGGGAAGATCCGTACTCCTAGATACAAAACCTACTTCGCGGGAGGAAGTGTCTTACCCGGGAGGCTTTTGGAGCATCATTGCTGTGTGTGATGGCACGCACGCATTCCGTATGACAATAAATAAAGGCTTTCAATCATGTCACTTCGTGCGAGATCGTGCGTGGGAATGCGCTGAAGTTATTCAAATTTTGCCTTATTTATTATGTTGCTATGAGTGAAATCACCGGAATTGGCAATGTGGGATCTGCTGAAACTGCTCAAATTTGAAACATAGCATACGCATTGAGAATGAATTACTGGCAAAGCTGTATAAATTCTGTAGGAAATGGCAAAACGTATTCTTTGAAAAACCGTTGGTTATTTGCTTGTAAAAATTGTCATTATCGTAAAACATACTTTTCGATATTTATGACGTATTTGTTTATTATACTTTTCAATTTCCCAATGTAACACGCTAGCAGAATGTTTTGGAATTTCTCATAAAGCTAGACACGACAGCGTAGGTTTTGGTTGCGCAAAAGTCACTGTGACTTACTCCTAAGCAGAGATGCCAGATTATTTTCATCAAAAATCTGTATCAATACAGATTTTTGTGTATCGCTGTATTAAGGGTAAAGCAGACACCGAGAGTCCTAGATTTAAAAAAAAAAGTACAATTTTTTGACGGTTTTTAATTTTAATTGGTATTTATTTTTCTAAAACATGTGTGAAAATGAACAAATTTTCATGAACTATTTTAAAATTGTGCGAAAATTTATCAAGTTTTCATTAAATTTATTGAAAAACTCCAAATTTTATGCTTTCTGGAGAAATCTGTATCACATTTTTAAAATCTGTATTTTTCTGTACTCTGTATCTTGTCTGTATAGAAGGTCAAAAATCTGTATAATACAGAAAAAACTGTATATCTGGCATCTCTGGTTCTGGGTATGAGTAACTGTTTTATGAAGTTTTGAGCTCTTAAACTGTGCAATATCCTGGTATGTAGTAGGTCAGCTCCAGAAAAACGTTCTCCTTCATTTGACAAATTTGTGTCATCGCTATGAACACGAGTCTATTCACCCGAGAGAGATAAAAAGGAACAAGGGAACAATTGAGGATCAGAAGGCAAGGAATTCACAGCCATCACATACGAATCAGCTTACTTAATATTCGCCATGTTATAGCTGAGACGGCAGTTACCAGTCAATGCTTTGACCAGCATGCTGTAATTCTGCCTAGACAGTTTTGTTATCTACTTCGCCACCTTGGCTCAGTACAATACAATTCTGTTTGACGACATGACTCCAAGCCATTCTAGTATTGTTTGTGCTGAGTGGTCGCCCAGTTGTCAATCTGCAGCATTACCCAACACTTCCATACCGGAATGAATGGCTCAGGACCATTGAAGTCATGTGATGCTCTAGGGCGAGCTAACTCACCAACCAATTCATTTTCAACGATGGAAGAATGACCAGATACCCATACAAGGTGAACAGCATTAGCTGAATTCAGCTCCTTGATTTGAGCTTGACAAGCGATTATTGACTTCGACCTAGAGTTGAAGCAAGAGCTTTAATAGCAGCCTGACTATCTGAACAGAAGTATGTATTTTACTTTGCACAATATGTGTTGCCGAACTGATGATTGCATTCCGCATATAAGAACAAAGGTTTCGGCCTGAAAATGGAAGAATAACTCTAACGTCCAGTACCTGTTCAATAACATCGATTCCATAGTCAAAAGAGACACAAAGGTCATTACGCCATCACGGTTTCGTCTTTCCGTGAAAAGAACAATAGTTGTTTTTCTCGGATTAACCAAAAGGCGATATTGGCGACACCAACCCTCAAACATCTGAAGAGCGCATTGCATCAGGTGGAAAAGCGTGCTGATAGACATACCACCTAACAATGCTAGATAGTCGTCGACATACGTAGGAAAACCGCTACTATTGAGTTGCCTCAATAGCGTACACAAAAGCGGTGGAAACACTCCCCTTTGGGGGCATCCACAAATACTCAATTTCCTAATCGCTGCTGGACGCAATATCGAGAAGAGATGTCGGTTTTTGAGCATTTGGGGGATCCAATTGGAAATCATTGGATATATGCCATGACCCCGTGCGGCTTCCAATATGGCACATTGTCAAAGGCACCTCCGATATTTAAGAAACACCCAAGAAGGATTGCTTTTGTCCGAATGCCTTCTCGATATCGTAAACAACTTAGTGTAAATGAGTCACAGTGGACTTATACCTGTGAATGTCACTTCCTCTTTCATCTCGATCACACAAATATCGAGGCAGCAAACCATTTACTCTCTTGAAAATGAAAACCAAAGTTAAAAACATAATTCTTTGCTTCACTTGTAGCTACTGTAGGGTCTCCAATAAGAAAAAGGATGATGTGATTGATGGATTTGTCTTTTTGGAAGATGTGAACCAATTTCATCTCAAAATCAAACGCATTATTCTATTTTACAATCGCAGCAATAATAGAGCCATCTTTCCCGTTTCTAAAGTTACTGATTTTGTGTATTTTTGGATCGAGTTTAGTATACAAAATTTTTCGAGTATCGTCACTACTCTGGTTGGACTATTGCGGCTTTATCGTTTGTTGGAAACTCAAAATCGTCTTCGATCCGACTTTAGAAGCTTGTGGCGCTACGTGAATGACCTACGACAACAATCAGGAGTGGAGCGGACCTGGTGTGATGGTTAGAACACTTGACTATCACGCCGAGGACCTGGGATCGAATCCCACTCCCGACAAACTCACAAAAAAAAAGTGAGTTCTTCCTTCGGAAGAGAAGTAAAGCGTGGGTCCCGAGATGAACTAGCCGAGGGCTAAAAATCTCGTTAATACACATAAAAAAAACAATCAGGACTACTCACCACCATGACCAACGGCGTATTGTCAATTCAACACCAGAAATGGCTGAGTTGTTTCGGTCTCAGTTTAGTAGCGTTTTCTCCAACGAGGTAGTTGATAACTCCGACATTGCCGCGGCTGTTCAAAATGTTCCACATGTATCCTCTACTGTTTCACAGCTTACCGTTACTCATAACACAGTACTTTCAGCGTTGTTGAGTTTGAAATCGGCTCGGATAATATTCCATCTGTGGTATTGAAACGTTGTGCGACCACGCTCGCAGCACCACTAGCTACAGTTTTGGATCTCTCATTATCAACTGGTGTGTTTACTGACTGCTGGAAGGACTTTTTTGTATTCCCTACCCATAAAAAACCCTAGTATATCCACCTAGCGGTGCTGGCGCCTTTCTCGTGCCTTCGAAAAGCCATTTCAACAAAACTCCAAACTGAAAACCCATTTCAAACAAACAAACTGATGAATACCGATTTTGGCAATACGAGGTGAATTTTATGTTGCTAAAATTGGATGTTGCCAAAATCGGTAAAAAATGTGGTTTTACAACTTTTATGCGTTATTTTGACTTATATTACCAATATGGACTATTCATCATTTTTGGCCATCTTCCTCATACCAAATATACCCATATTGCATGATTTTAGGGCCTGAAACTCCATTCAACAGCCGTCATCTTGAATTTTGAGCTGCCATCTTGGATATACTGGTCGTAATTTTTGGAGTCCAGACATCTTCCCCATACCAAATATACCCTTATTGCATTGTTTTAGGGCCTTAAACTCCATTGAACAACCGCCATCTTGAATGTTGAGCCGCCATCTTGGATTTTAGACTGCCATCTTGGATATTCTGAGTGCCATTTTTGGACTCCGGATATCTTCCCCATACCAAATACCGTCTACCCCCGTTGGTTTGACCGCATCTAATCTGAACACTTTTTAATTTGACCCCCTCTAATCTGCACATCGTTCAAACTAAAAATGGTTCGAACGTCATTCTGCTCATGGAACGGGGTGAAACGGAACGCAGAATCAAAACAAAACAGCAAAAAGTGTTACCATCAGTATGTTTTTTGATGCCTTCAGGGTTACCAGAAGTTCAAATTATAAAATAAACCCCGTTGGTTTGCATGAGGTGTCGTTCAAACCAACGGGGGTAGACGGTATACCCATATTGCATGGTTTTAGGGTCACAAACTATATTAAATAGTTGCCATCTTGGATTTTAGACAACCGTCTTGGATATTCTGACCACTATTTTTGGACTTCGGAAATCTTTCCCATACGAAATATACCCACATTCCATGGTTTAGGGCCTAGAACTCCTTTAAATGCCGCCATATTGAATTTTGAGCCGCCATCTTAGATTTTAGACCGCTATCTTGGATATTTTGGTCGCCACGTTTGGACTCCGGACATCTTGACTTTGGAGCCGCCATTTTGGATATTTGACCGCCATCTTGGATATTGTGATGGCCATTTTTTAGTTCCGGGCATCTTCCTCATAGCAAATATACCCATATTGCATGGTTTTAGAACCAAAATTTTCAACCGCCATCTTGGTTTTTAGACCGCCATCTTGAATATTGGGCCGATATTGGGGGTTTTCTGGTCTCCAGTATTAATTTCCGCACAAAATTCGTCAACCATGCTAAAGGTTACAAAAATCGGCGAAGCTTGATGCATCGCATGATGGGGCTTGGTTCAGTTTTGTATTTGACCAGTTCCACCGGTGCTGGTCCGGATCACTAAAATGGCCATAACTCCGGAACGCCTTGACCGATCCTAACCATTTTCAATACCAAACAATGCGGTAAAATTCCGGTTCGATTCGAGCTATAATGCGAAAAATCGGCCAATATGGGAAGTGCCTTAAAAGTGAGTGACGTTTTTGTACACAGACAAACATACACACATACTCACATACACACATACGCACATGCATACATCATCTCAATTCGTCGAACTGAGTTGATTGGTATATGTGACTTGACCCTCCGAGCCTTCTATCAAAAATTCGTTTTTTGAGTGAACATATAGCCTTTCAGTACACTTTGGTGTATGAGAAAGGCAAAAAGGTTGCAATTGCAAACATAAAGTATAACTATAGGGCATAGCTTCCCAAACCCGGTTTTCGCGGCGCCCCAACGCGTCGCAGGCTCGCTTTTTCAACTCGTTTTCGCGAGCCTACAAGAGGCTGGTGCGCCGCGAAAACAGAGTTTGGGAAGCGCAGCTATAGGGGAATCGCTGCTTTGAGTGCTACGTCCAAACTATTTGAAAACGCCAGCACATTTCACCCAATGAACACGGATTCATGGCCAAACGGTCTACAAGTACTGACTTGGTAACATTTACTTCGTTCATCACACAAGAAATTGAAAAAGGGCACCAAGTTGATGTGATATATACAGATCTCTCTGCGGCGTTCGATAACATGAATCACGAAATCGCTCTTGCCAAGTTCGACAAGCTAGGCATTAAGAACAACGTACTTGCCTGGTTACGTTCGTATCTTATTGGTCGCACAATGTCCGTCAAGATAGGTGACCACGAATCATCTCCCTTTACCGTTACCTCTGGTGTTCCTCAGGGCAGCCATCTAGGTCCGCTCTTGTTCCTTCTGAACATGAACGACGTCAACTTTATCTCGGAATGCTTCAATCTATCATATACCGATGACCTGAAACTTTACTACGTTATCTACGGACCTCGGGAAACCAGTTATCTTCAGCAACAACTTAAAGCATTCGCTGACAGGTGCCACCTAAACCGGATGGTGTTGCATGTATCGAAATGCTCAGTCATCTTTGGACAAAAGCGATTGCTTTTACATCATGACTACTGCGTGGATGACACTTATTTAAAGCGGCAAACTACTGGGTGCAAAGGATCTGGGTGTTATGATGGACGCTAAACTTGCTTTCATCGTTTCTAAGGCATCCTCACAGTTGGGCTTTGTATTTAGGTTTGCAAAAAAAGTTCAAAGATGTATACTGTCTGAAGTCACTTAATCGTTCACTGGTTCGACCGATCCTTGAATATTGTTCTGTTGTATGGGCCCCTTTTTACCACAACGAAATTCTGCGTATTGAGGCTATTCAGCGCAAGTGTATATGCTTTGCGTTATGGCACCTAGGTTGGCAGGATCCTTATAATCTCTTTAGCTACGAAAGTCGTTGTAAGTTGATTCGTCTTGAGCTACTTCAATCTAGAAGAAGTTTTGCGAAAGCTTGCTTCATAGCTGACCTATTACAAGGTGATGTTAGTTGTGCTTCTCTTCTTGAACAAGTTGGAATTCATGTCTTAGGGGTCACCTGTTTAGTGGACTCTTACCACCGGAACAGGCGGTCCGTAATGTTATTCTTAGCCGATTGGGACAACTGCTACCGACACTACACAGCTATCTAGGCTGATCGAGAAAAGAAGTTAATATTGATGATAAATTTCTTACGGGTTCGAACAGCCTACGCTTGTCGCTTAGGTGTTGGCCACGGTATATTGTTTTACAATAAGTTTCGGTATGTTTTTCCCTTCGTTTGTGAGGTCCGTCACAGTTGGCGTCATTTTTTTTTTCAATCACTCAACCTAATTTACAGCTCTTTTGTCCACTTGCACTGCGTGAGCGATTCCAATTGGAAGCTGTACTTACACTTTGTACAGCACCTAAATGTATTATATTCTAATTCTACTATATCGAACTGGTTTGCCGTTGCGCTACTTTCACTTTCTACCCTATCATGGTAGAATAATGAGCACGAGGATGTTGATGTGTGGCTGTTGATTTTTTTCTTTTCCCAGTCCGATCGGGGGTCCATAATGAGTTGCCGTTCGCCGATGTCCAAGTATCCGGGTACGTTTTGAGCCATGGGCTCAGAAATGGGTCAGTGTCAGCTGCTCTCATGGGGAAAGAGCCACTGACGAAAGTGCCGGGGCTGGGATCGAATCCATGACCATCTGCTTATGAAGCAAACGTGTGACCAATTGCGCCACGGGCCCCGGCATGGCGTCAATTTATCAAGTTCATGATATCATAAGCAAGGCAATGTTCTTTTTTTTTTTAAGTGTACCCTCTGCTCACCCTCACACCAAAGAGCTCACATAAAGAGCTCTCTGGTAATGAACACTTTCTAAAATAATATACAAAATAAACGCGGAGATATTAAACAACAAAAACAAATAGTGTGAATTTCCAGTGGAACTTTGTTCCTTTGAAAGGATTAATAAATTAAACAAAATTAAAGAAAATAAACGAACTAATAAACTATGTACAATGTGAAAATGGATGTGGCTTTTTTCATGAACTCTAATGTTATAAATACAATTTAAGTAAAAACGTAGACAAAAAACTAGCAGAGCCAGAAAAAATCCACGCATTTATGAAAAGGAATGGTTGACACTCTAAACGATGTATTCGGTTACATTCCGTAGTAAATGTTGCTTCAGCTTACTTTTAAAGAGACTTGAAATGTATGTTGTATATTGGTTCAGGACCTGAGCATGGCGCTGTGTACTTAAGTAATTACCATCCATATATGTATTCAGGTTAATGATTCATTCTTCATAGTGCGGAACGATACATATTGTTTTTCAATAATGATTTTATGCATTCAAAGCATTCCTCTTAGTTTCATACCACGGGTTAGCATACTTTCCAAATACCTTTCATTGCTAGAACAAACCATCACCCCATCTGTTCATGTTTCATCTCCTAATGTTAAAACTTTTCCCCACTTGGGGAAAACACCGCCAGTAACGGATCGAAAGGATAATAATGCCGTAATTTTTCGGCAATTCCAGTCCAAAATGAACTCCTTTTTCCTGTCGGTTTCGAACATTTTCCTCATTTATTTCTAAACCATACAGGAAAACAGACAGGACCCAGCAAAAATCTAGGAAACCCGGTCGATGATACCGGTACCTATTGTACGCGCCGCAGCAACGCCCTTGACTGACTGTAAAAAAGTATCACGAAGGGAATTGCTTCTCAAGGTACAATACTGTTTTTCCATCCAAGGGGGTTGCCGACCGACCGTAGTTCAGTCGGTCGGGCCCCCAAGTGCCGTAAAAGGCGTTTTAATGATAGTCATTTGTTTTATTTGAACGTTTTTCGTTCGTCCGTCTGTCCGTTGCCCATTAGGGTCGAGCTGTTTGTTGGTGGTTACCCCATTTTCTGTGTGTTTGCGGAGATAGTAAAAATGGTGTTTTTGTTCAGGGTGAATGGGGATATTTTCATTAATTATTGGAGCCAGGTTTCTTTCTTAGTCGTGTGAAAACTACGCTTTAGGATTTAAAGGCGTGATTTATGGTACATGTGTGTAGCAAGAAGGGTGTATGCGATTCAGCTTTTGACCTGATTTCAGAAATTGTTCTTTGGATTTCTAGCGTTTCATAGTTCACCAAAACAGTTGTGAAAATTTATTCAAAAATTACTCTTGCATTTCTGAAAGAATTGTGCAAGAATTCTTCAAGGGATTTGTTCAAAAAAATCAACCAGGCATTCTTCAATCGTTTTCCGCAAGAAATCCTTTTAAAAAATCGCAGAGTATCCATGCGAGATCGGCACCTAACTCTTTTAGAATCAAGGGATTGAAGACGTTTATAAACAAGTAAGGGGCTGTCCATAAACCACGTGATCATTTTTTTGGGACTTCTCAACACCCCCCCCCCCCCGGGTGGTCATTAGTCCATACACAAATTTTTATTCGTCCATACATAATGGTCATCGGCCGAACCCCCCCCCCCCCTCATGACCACGTGGTTTATGGACAGCCCCTAACTTAGTTATCCAAGTTTCATGTTGTTGTTTTTTTTATCTAATAACCTCTTTTGCTATCCATTGAATAATTGTGTTTTATTGGAATTTAGCTAAAGAACATCACTTTCATTTCCTTCCTAGCATACTTTCAATGAAGTATCCGAAGTATATTTGCTCCATTAAATCATCAAACATTCTGGTTGAATTGTTTCATAATTCACCCAACTCTAGTCGAATTCTTTCACTTATAATTTCTCATATGTAACAGGTTCGAAACAACCATAGCGCGGAAGGCGGCAACCCTAAATTTCCCAACTAAAACCCAACTTCTTGCCTTTATTACCGGGGCAATCTTTTCGACTAGCAACAACTTTATCCGTCCACTTAGCAACATTTCCATTCCCATCGCATCGTCGACGTCGGTCGAGAGCAGTACTCAATCCCGGTTCTGTCGAAAATTCCCTCCAGGAAAATTTCCGTACTTTGTATGTGCAGGAGTGTGCGCTAGCTAAATTTGTTTACTTACGTAATTTATAACGTAATCATAAACATAACACAATCCGACAACCCGCCTGGCAGCAATCTCTCTCGTCGGTGGTTGGCGTTTCACCCGTTGTTCCGCAGCTAGATCTTCCCGAGATGCAAAACAACGCGATTTTAGTCAGGCAACCACATACCAGCAAACGAACGGTTCTCGGATCCAGCCTCCTCTCTTGTGGCAGCTGTCTAAAACATTAGTTTTCCTCCGACGGGCTTTCCCTTCATCATCTTCGCCGAAATGTGGTGCAGATTACCTACCACCCAACAAACCGACCAGCCAGCCCGGCCCGCCTGTTAACCAGTTTAGAGTTGTACGGCGGAAAAGGGTAATAACGAAACGCAACATGGCTCCCACACACACTTACACTGGTCCTTATTTGCATTGCCAGACGGCGGCGGCGTTTCCTACACCCGCCGGTCAGTGACCACCACCGCCTGTAAGCTCAGCATGCGGTATCGAGGCCAAGTTGCGCCCCGACCCCCTAAAACCCATGTCGGATTTGAATTATGTTTAAATTTTAATCAGATTACGAGACATGCAGATCTTTCCCTCTTCTCATGATTCTATCAAGGGATAAATATCACAGCTCGCTGGGGAAGGTTGTGAACCTTAAATCATGATCCACATTAGTTTTTCAAGCGATGTTGGGGTGAGCATTTCATACAAGTATGTACCATTATTGTACCCGCAGAAAAATAAATTGTAAACACAATTAAATTCTAGTTCAAATCAACCGATTTTTCAGTTTACTATAGCGACAAACTGATTTCTAGTTTAAACTGAACTGTTCTATTGTTTGATAATACAAATATTTTCATT
The DNA here is from genome assembly GCF_035046485.1 of Aedes albopictus. Classification (NCBI taxonomy): domain Eukaryota; kingdom Metazoa; phylum Arthropoda; class Insecta; order Diptera; family Culicidae; genus Aedes; species Aedes albopictus. The sequence continues at coordinate 392,435,902 of NC_085138.1, read as the reverse complement.
TGTCGAAATTTTTGACAGTTTGTTAAAACAAACAGAGATATGGTATTTTCAACATGAAATAATGGATTGATTCAAACGACTGCACTTTTGCCCCTAACAAACCCGGAATGTGATTGTGTTGGTGATGGCAGCAACTGCGGCAGCTCGGAAATCTATTTTTAGACCGTCGGTAAGCGGATGGGGAGGAGAACGACTAAAAAAAGACAAAAAAGGCGAAACCGATCAACTTTTTGTGGATGCTGTCGTGAGTACCTGCGCGTTATCCATCACGGCCAAAGCTGCACTTGGAAGTTGGCGTGATGGATTTGCTGCACCTTCTTCGTTGTGGCGATGTTGGGGTAAGCATTTTATAGATGTGTGAGTGCTTTCGAACCATGTTTATGGTTTTTATTTTGTTGAAACAAATGAAATTTTTGACATTATATGAAATGATGGTAATCGGTTGTTTTTATCGATAAACTCTAAATAAAAACAATTAAATATAATTTTGGAATAAGTAACTTCTCAGTTTGAAAATCAACCATGCGTTTTATTGTTTTAAACAAACGCCATTTTTCTGCGTGTATGGGATGGAGCGACAGATTAGAATGGGTCATCGTGCTCGTTTTGATTAAGGTAGACTGGATGGACGATAGGCGGTGTGCAAAACTGAGTAAATGCTTTGAGTGAAATGTGAAATTCATGCTTGCTGTTTTGCACGAATTGCCGAACTGTAGTTTTACCAGCAAGTCTGGCATTTGGCGACAGTAAAACAACAATCAGTAGCGCGTTTGGATGACCACATCCATGGAAACAGTAAAAACAGTCCGCAGAGCGTCCAATTGACGTCACCTCCTAGTATATGCTTATAATTTCGTCTCTTGGTGACAGCAAAAAACTGTTCACGGCCTGTTTGAGAGGTCCGGACGAACGGTTCCTTTTGTATATTAGTACTTTGTTCTCTTTGAGACATTTTAAAGCAGTCCCCAGTACGTCGGGCTGACCGCACCATAGTGTTGGCTAGAAATTTCGTCTTTTGGCGACAATTGCGTTTTTAAATTTATAAATACAATGATTACACCACTAGACACTAAATTTAGTTATGGGATGAGAAAAAAAAAAGAACATGGGTTTGGGACCCTAGAAGTGTCATAGTGAAAGAATTTTTGAAAAATATTGGACCGGGCCTTCTTAAACTGTGAACGGAAGTTTGTATGGAGAACTTGGGGTGTTCAATTCATATGTGCATTAGAACGCGCTGTGCATATATTTAGGCGTAAGACAATAACGAAACAAACCCAAATACCGAAAACGCCTAAAATATGCACGGCACGTTCTAATGCACATATCAATTGAACACCCCCAGTTCTCCATACAAACTTTGGTTTAAAACTGTGAAGACCCAGTCCAATATTTTTCAAAAATTCTTTCACTTCTTGTCCCAAACCCCTGTTATTTTTTTTTCTCATCCCATAACACCAAATTTTGTAAAATTTTGTCGAGCAGTATTATTTATGGTTCAATCGCCGCGAACCACAAACACACTTTATGAATATTTATCATTTTTTTTTAATTTCACGCGGTATAGCAACTGTTTTTGAGCCACTATGATTTTATTTGAAGTTTATGTTTATACCTAAAATCAATTTCAAATCGCTCAAATTAATTTTTCAATGGGTTCCAGGGTATCAATATCCATGAAAATTTTGATTTCATACCAGTTTGGCGCGCAGAATATGGCATATTGTTATCAGGATTAAACTGTCGTTCTTCGCTCAATTGTCCCATGTTAAATGGGAATCCAGATTAAATTAAAAACAGATCAGAGCGCGTCCGAATGACCGCACTTTAATATTTGCTAGAAATTTTGTTTTATGACGACAGTAAAAACAGTCCATGGTGCGTCCTGATTAACGCACTCCAATGATTTTGCCCTAAAGCGACTGTAAAAAAATCCAAAGTGCGTCCAAATGACCACACCCTACACGAAGACAAATTTCGTTCGTTTGAAACAAAAACATTCATGTTTATTCGGTAAACTGATAAAATATTTAAAACTAAAATATTAATTTTTATAACTAACTCAATTACATATTGATTTCTACAATACCCATTGAAGAGCCCCCGTTCCGCCGTCGATAACATAAACAAAACTCTAAAGTTTCAGCTTCAGCACCAAACAAGATTTCCTCTTGCAAAAAAAGTCAAGTTTCACCAAAAGTTTCCATGAAATCCCATTGATTTCGGGAGTGTATGTTATCTACATGATGTTGGCATTGAAAGTGCCACACGGGAAGTGGGTTTTCCTAGAGAAGGAAATGATTTTGTTAATTTAATTGGAAAACAAATATTTCCGTAGGGTTGACCTGCCACTAAAAAAACAAAAAAAAAATACATTTGTTTCTAACATAACCTATCAGAAGATACATGTTTGTTTCAAAAATGGATTGAATTTGCTTCAAATGTGACTTTTGATTTGTTCCAAACAGTTTAATTTTTGTTGCCAGAACAAATTGACAATTTACATATTTGAGTTTACCTGAAATATTTTTGATTTTACCATGCTTTTTTCTGCGTGTAGAATGCTAGTCTTCTTCTGTATGGCTCTACGTTCCCACTGGAACTTAGCCTGCCTCTCTCCAACTAAGTGTTATTTGAGCACTTCCACAGTTATTAATTGGAAGGCTTTCTTTGCCAGCCATTGCATGAATTTGTATGTTGTGAGGCGAGCACAATGATACACTGTGCCCAGGGAGTCGAGAAAATTTTCCCGACCGGAACGGGAATCGAACCCGCCGTCTTCGGATTGGCGATCCATAGCCTTAACCACTAGGCTAACTGGAATTTAATCCTAGATTCTCCAAATAGTTTATTTGGAATGTCTTCAGGGTTTTTTTAGTTCCAGAATATTCCTGTAAAATATTCCTGAGAATTCCAAAAATTTCACCCGGGATTTCTTCCAGAATTCCTCCAGGAGTTCTCTCAAGGATTGCTTCGGGATATTCTTCCGAGATTCCTTCAGAAACTTAATGAGAAATCCCGTCAGGACTTTTTTGCGAAATTCCTCCTGGGATTTCTGGGATTCTTTCTGAGATCCTCCTACCCAAGTAAGACACTTGTCACAGAAGAGTCACTGCGGCGCAAGTTTATGTTGCGCAGAAGCCGCTGTGACTGGCTTCTGGCAATTAATTATTTATTTGTTAGAAGTATGTCACGGTGACTTCTGTGCAATATAAACCTGCGCTTTCGTGACTCTTCTGTGACAAGAGTGTTACTTGGGTAGGAATCTTACAAAGACTTCTCCAGGATTCTTGTAGCAGCTCCTCCCAGGATTCTTTCAAAAACTACCTCTGGGATTGCTTCAAGAATTCCTTCCGGGATTCGTACGGTAATTTCACCGGGAACTCCTTCCGGGATTCCTCCAGAAACTACCCCTGCAAGTTTCTGCTGATTCTCCTCCAATAGTTTCTTCCAGGATTCCATTTTCCAGAAATACTTTCTGGGAGTCGAAAAAACTTCTGAAGGTATTCCAAAGGAAGCTATTAGAAGCAACTCGGATGGAATTCCTGGAGGATTCCCAGAGCTCCTTGAGAAATCCCGGACGAAATCCTTGAAAGTTCCAGAAAGAATCGCAGAAGGAATCCTGGCAGTAGTTCCTGGAGGAATGTCAGGCGAAACCTTAAAGGAATTTTAGAAGAAGCTCTAGGAAGGACCCCAGAGGAAACCTTTGAAGGAATAAAAAAAATGCTTAAATAAATCTCCCTGAGGAATCACAGAACGAAACCCTAGAGAGGTTAAAATAAATTTGTAGAGAAAGGAGGAAATTTCTGGAAGAACCTCAGAACTAATTTAAAGAGAAATTTCGGGAAGAAACTTTGAAGATATCCAAGAACTCCTGAGGTAATCTCAGAAGGTGTTTCTTAAGAAATCCAGGATAGAATCTCTGGAGAATCCTAAGAGTACTTCCTAGAGGAATCTGGGCAAGAGCTCCTGAAGTAATCCCCAACGGAACCTTTTTAGAATCTCAGAAGATACTTCTGGATGAACCTCTGAGGGAAATTCTAAATAAATGTTATTAACGATCTGAACTGAGAAACTTTCGTTAGCTTTCCATGGCTGGTTGATTGAGTTCAAAATGTAGAGTTCACGTGAATGAGAAATTTTGCTGATTAATGACATGCGGGGGGCATCCCTCCAGAAGTTCCTTGCGGGATTTTACAGGAAATCGTTCCAGGATTGGCCTGGAGTTTCTTCCACGGTTGTGAAATTCTTCCTAGAGTTCCTGGATTCCTTTCGAAATTTCTCTTGGAATTTGTTCCGATATTGCTTCTGAATTCATCCAGATATTCCATCTAAGATTATCCCATCAACTTTCCCTACGATTCCTTCAGGCATTACTCCCGTGGTTTTTACAGATTTTTTTTCCAGACCTCCTCTAGAAATTCATTCTGTGATTCCACAGGGATCTCTATCTGGAGTTCCTTCAGAAGTTCTTTCTGCGGTACTCCCATCTAAGATTCTTTCAGAGCCGTTAAGAGCTTCCTTTCGGTATTTTACGGGAGTTTCGGGTATCGCCTAGGAATTATTTCCCAGATTCTTCCAATAGTTTCTTTTGAAACGTATTTGGAAGTTTTTTTTTTCTCACCTTTTCAGAAGAAATTCTAGGAAAACGACATTCCAAAAGGAACTATTGGAGGAAGCCCAGAAGAAACTACAGGAGCTTTTCCTTACTAATATCCTCTAAGAACTTAGTAAGGTACACCGGAGCTAGTTGAAACGGGTGGGACAAAATGAAACAGCGGGTTAACATGATGTTTTCTTATGATGATAAACAGTGTGATCGCCATAACACATAGCTTTTGATTCAAACAATCTTTTAGCAAAGGATACATTTCCAAATTGTATTGAAATCTATTTCAAAACTTCGTGTTTCAACTTGCCCCGGTGTACCTTAATAAGTAATTTCTTGAGTAATTCCGCAAAACATGCTACGAAAAAGTCCTGGACAAATTCCTTCAAAACCTTCAGGGGGATTTCCATCCCAGTAATATCTGAAAAAAAAACAAGAATAGACTTCCGGAAACATTGCAGAAGCATTTGCAAGAATTCCAGAAGGACCTCCAGGAGAAATGCAGAGCAGTTCTTCGAGGAATTCTGGACGAAGTTCCAGAAAAAAAATCGAAGCAGTTTTTGAAAATATCCCGGAAGGAATTGCCGCAGGAATCCCAAAAGGAGAACTCGAATCCCGTAAAAAGTGCTTGGGGGATTCCCGGAAGAAGATCTTGGAATAATCTTGGAAAAAGTTCCTAGAAAGCGGTTCTTGGAAGAATCTTAGAAGGTCTTCCCGGAGGAAACCCAAAAGGGATTTACTGAAAGAATTTTTGAAGCATTTTCGAAAGATATTCCTGGAACAATCCTGAAGAAAGTTCATGGATAAAACTCGGATTTTTTTTAGAAAAATACCGGGGAAGGTTTCAGAGGATTCCCAGGAATAGTTGCCAAAGGAATCCCAAAAGGAGTTCCTAGAGGAATCTAGAAATATGTTTTTGAAGGAATCTTGGAAATCCTAAGGAAATGAATTCCGAAAGAAATCCTGGTAAGGACTTCAAGTGGAATCCAAGAAGAACACTTTGTTTTAATTCCTAGAAAATCCTGGATGAATCCCAGGAGGAAATCTTGCTGCAAACTCAGGATAAAATATGAATATTCCTAGAAAGAACAATGGAAGGAACTTTTCTTTAAGGCAACATCTGAAGGAATCTTAGGAAGAACTTCTGGAGAAATTCCTTAAGAAATTATGGAAGAACTCTCTGGAGGAATCCTGGATGGACTTCCTGGTGAAATCCCAGATTGAATCTGTTAGGAAATCTCGGAAAAAAACTGGATGAGTTCTGAGAAATATTTGCAGAAAAGCACGATAGAAATTCGGTTAAATTCCCGAAGGAGCTCCTGGATGGGTACCATCAGCAATTCATAAATCAAGCACACTTTGTCGTGTTCTTCTTCTTCTTCTTAATGGCCTTTTCTACGTCCCCACTGTGACTAGGCCTGCCTCGCTTCAACTTAGTCTCTTTGAGTACTTCCACAGTTATTAATTGAAGGGCTTTTTTTGCCTACCATTGCATGAAATTGTATATTGTGAGGCAAGTACAATGACACACTATGCCCAGGGAGTCGAGTTCCCGGAATCGAACCCGCCTTCTCCAGATTGGTGATCCATAGCCTTAACCACTAGACTAGCTGGAGACCTTTGTCATGTTAAAAGGTTTAATTCTCTTGCATTTTCTTCCCCAGTTTTTTTTTCTGTTTATTGTCTTTTTTTGTGTTGTTCCTGGCCATCCGGCTGATGAAAATCCCACTGCAATCTGACGCGGAATCGCTACGAAGACAATGAACACGCCAATAAGTTGCTTGATGAGCTTCAGAGAATCCTTACCTCTAGTTTCTCATCCTTGAGAGCTTATGTGACCTACTAGCCTCGAGCTGCTACGAGCATGCTGAGCCCGTCCGTTATTAACTGAGTTAATATACAAAAATATTAACAAAAATGACACACGGCTCCATGAAGCGTTAAACGCGATTGAGCCTCATAAAAATGAACTAGAAAATGAAAAATATCAACAGAAATTTAATCCGAAATTCCTTCGCGGTTTCTCCCCAAATTACTTCAAGGACTCATCTAGGATTTTTTTCTGCAGATCCTATGAAATTCTCAAATAGTTATTCATGAAATTTTTCCAAGGGTTCATGAGGGATTCCTTCAGGAATTCCCTTTGAGATTCTTCTAGTAACTTTATCTGAGATTTCTAAACTGGTTCCGTCTGGGATACCTCTTGGAAGTCCTCCCGGTATTCCTCCAAAGATTTCTTCCGAGATTTCTCGAGGAATTTCTACTGGGATTTCTCCAGAAGTTCCTTTTACTTAGAACTCCTCCAGGTGTTCTTTTACGAATTCTTTTCATAGTTGCTGCTGTAGATTTCTTTAAGGGTCCCTCCAGCATTTTTACCTATAGGATTTCTCTAGAAAAATCTTTCTGGGATGACTTCAAGAATTCTTCTAGGAACATCTTCCGTTTTTGCCTTTCTCGTACACCAAGGTGTACCGAAAGGCTATATGTTCACTCCAAAAACGAAAATTTGATAGAGCCCCCGGAGGGGTCAAGTGTTATATACCAATCGACTCAGCTCGACGAGTTGAGATGATGTCTGTGTGTATGTATGTGTGTGTGTGTATGTATGTGTGTGTGTGTGTATGTGTACAAAAAGGTCACCTCATTTTTAGATAGTAAATATGAACCGATTTCAACGACCGATGGTTCATTCGATGAGGAACATTGTCCCATTGTTTCCTATTGAAAATGGTTCAGATCGGTCCAGCCGTTCCGGAGTTATGGCCATTTAGGTGTTCCGGACCGGTACCCCAGGAAGGGGCCAGATATGAAAATGCAACAAACCCATGCATGCGACCCATCAAACCTCGGCATTTTCGATTATCTGATGAACGGGAAGTAGGGAAATAGTCCCTGGCTATATCTGAACCGGTAGTGTTCCGGAACCGGTTCCGGGTGCCCCGCCGGAAGTGGCCAAATAAGAAAGTGAACATAACCCATGCATGCGACACATCAAAGAGCGGCTTTTTCGATAACCAGTTGAATGGTAAGCAGGAAAATATTTTCAGACCATGTTTGAACCGGTTGTGTTCCGGAACCGGTTCCGGATGTCCTGCCGGAAGTGGTCAATTAAAAAAGTGAATCAAACCAAGGCATGCGACACATCAAAGAGCGGCTTTTTCGTTAATCAGATGATCGGTAAGCAGGAAAATAGTTTCAGGCCATGTTTGAACCGTTTGTGTTCCGGAACCGGTTCCGGATGTCCTGCCGGAAGTGGCCAATTAAAAAAGTGTACCAAACCCAGGCATGCGACACATCAAAGAGCGGCTTTTTCGATAACCAGATGAACGGTAAGCAGGAAAATAGTTTCAGACCATGTTTGATCCGGTTGTGTTCCGGAACCGGTTCCGGATGTCCTGCCGGAAGCGGCCAATTAAAAAAGTGTACCAAACCTAGGCATGCGACACATCAAAGAGCGGCTTTTTCGATAATCAGATGAACGGTAAGCAGGAAAATAGTTTCAGACCAGGTCTGAACTAATTGTATTCCGGAACCGGTTCCGGATGTCCTGCCGGAAGTGGCCAATTAAAAAAGTGTACCAAACCTAGGCATGCGACACATCAAAGAGCGGCTTTTTCGATAATCAGATGAACGGTAAGCAGGAAAATAGTTTTTTGACTATATCTGAACCGGTTGTGTTCCGGAACCGGTTCCAGCTGTCCCCCTGGAAGTGGTCAATTAAAAAAGTGAACCAAACCCATGCATGCGACACATCAAAGAGCGGCTTTTTCGATAACCAGGTGAACGGTAAGCAAGAAAATAGTTTCAGACCAGGTCTGAACTAATTGTATTCCGGAACCGGTTCCGGATGTCCTGCCGGAAGAGGCCAATTAAAAAAGTGAATCAAACCCAGGCATGCGACACATCAAAGAGCAGCTTTTTCGTTATCCAGATGAACGGTAAGCAAGAAAATAGTTTCAGACCATATCTAAACTAGTTGTATTCCGGATCCGGTTCCGGATGTCCTGCCGGAAGTGGCCAATTAAAAAAGTGTAACAAACCCAGGCATGCGACACATCAAAGAGCGTCTATTTCGATAACCAGATGAACGGTAAGCAGGAAAATAGTTTCATACCGTATCTAAACCGGTTGTGCTCCGGAACCGGTTCCAGGTGTCCCGTCGGTAGTGACCAATTAAAAAACTAAACCAAACCCATGCATGCAAAACAACAAATCATTAAAGAATGTTCGTAAACCAGATAAACGGGCAGCAAGAAAATAGTCTCTGACCACACTTAAGATTACCGGCAGTGTTGCAGAATCAGGATTGGATCCATTGCTGAAATTACGCAGGTGAACAAAATCGATGCAAGCGATTAATATGTGTAAAAGAACAAAATCTTGATAAATATTTAAGCGATTTTGTCAAATTACATCATTTTAGATTCCTGAGGCGTCATTATACAGTAGGATGGATCAACGTTGTATGGAAAAATTTAAATTTTACAGCACCAATCCCCTTTTGCGACTAAAATTACTGCGAACAATTTTGATGCAACTGGTTGAGCCCTCGCGCTCTGTAACACGGTTGAAATTTGAATGGGCTTTCATAGGGGGAATTTTGCTTGCTTGCACTTTTTTTTGTCAAATTTTACATAAATCTTATAACTAATGATAATAAAATATAGGCTAAAGTGCGCAGAAAAAAAATTGCCGAAATGTCTTGATAATGATCGGCATCCAGTGCTAGTGAAGGTGGTCAAGCAGTCAACTGAGAGATTTGATATTTTTCAGCTCAGCCTATACGTTTAACATAGCGTCGGAATATCAGCCATCAATAAGTTTCCAAAATAAATTATGGCTTTGATAAAATTCTTGCTTTTCTGAATAAGGCTGACACAAATTTCGATTCCAAGGTTCCCCTTTTGGAAATTTTGGTCGGAATTCAACATTTTGAAGAAGTGAACAAATAAATAAACCAATAAATTTTTCAATTTTAAAGTGAATGTAGAGTCTTCCAGAAGTTTTTTTTATCAAAACCGATGAGTTAAGGTGAAACTGGAAGCATTTCCTCATATTTTGGTTTTTGATTTTTTATTAAATAACGAAGCAATATTTTCAAAATCGGTTTTCGTGCACATGTAGAGTGTGGATCAGGGTATTGTCTGTTTTTTTTTTCACGCGGCATAACATGTTTTTCGTTTTTGCAGAAACCATATTTGAACAAAATTTCACTAAAAATGGTTTCTGCAAAAACGAAAAACATTTTCTACCGCGTTAAAAAATCAGAAGATACCCTGATCCATACTCTACATGTAAACGAAACCCGGTTTTGAAAATATTGCTTCATTATTTCATAAAAAATCAAAAACCAAAAAAATGAGGAAACGCTTCCAGTTTCGCCTTAAGCGGTTTTGCTTAATTTTTAAAGAATTTTTTCATCAAATACATTTATTATTTTTATTTATCAACTCCACCCCACATTGACGAGTCAACGAGCACTGTGACAAAAGAAGAAAATGAGATTTATTCCGTTCTAGAGTATTCTCAGGATTCAGAAACACTTCGACTTGTGGCCGCAAAAAAATGTTGAGTACATATTCGACGAGAAAGGCACTATCACCACTAGGTGGATTAATTTGGGTTTTTTTTTGTTAACAGCACTTCACCAGAAATCTATGCGAGGTTCCAACAGAAGTTCCTTCTGAGATTTCATCACGAATTTATTCTTAGATTGATTTATGATACTTATACAGTCAGTTATACAGTCTTAAGATATCAAACGGTAGTTTGTTAACTGCCCAACGTTTCAGCTGCATTTGGCAGCCTTCTTCTAGGGGAAATTAGATCTATCGTTTGTGAACATATATCGTGTGTTGGCTTGTTGTACATTTTTAGCGTGAATAGTTGTGAGTGGTTTTAGTTTCCTACTAATTTTCTACGTTTTCACTACTCATCACGGACACTGTTTAAATTCCACTACAAAATAGATTTATGATATCCTACCAGGAATCCTCCAAGAACTTCTTCCGGTGTTCCTCCAAGAAATTCTTCCGGAATCCTCAGGAGCTCCTTTCGGGATTCTTTTGGGAGTACCTTCTGGGATTCCTTCAGGAATTCCTTCTGGGGAGATTCCTGTGGGAATTCTTCGGGAACTCCTTGCATGATTCCTTCAATAATCTCTTTCGAGATTCCTCCAGGATCTGCTTCCCGGAGTACTTTGGGATTTCCTTCCGGCATTCCTCCGGGAATTTATCCGGAAACAACTACCAGGATTCTTCTAGGAATTGTTCTCTGGATTTATGTGGATCCACATGGAATTCCTTTGGAAGTGATTTCCAGATGATTTCTTTCAAATTTTCCCTATGGAAACCCTCCAGGACGTTATTGAGGATTTTTCCAGGAGTATTTTAGGAAAACTCAAGAGTTCCTCTGATAACTCCTCCCGGGGTTCTTTTAGAATTTGCTTCCAAGAATTCTTCAGAAACTGCTACCTAGATTATTCAAGAAATTCTTTGATGGATTCCTTGAGATTTTTCAGGAAAGTTCGTTCTGGAATTCTTGCAGAAATTTTCTCAGGAGGGTTAGTGGAAAATTCCATCAGAAGTAATTTAAGGAATTCATCCTAGAGCTTTTGATCTAGAAACCCAGAAAAAAAAAACTTACGAAGGCATTCCAAATTAAACTAGTATGACAATCTCGGAAGAAATCCATTCCGAAATCCAGGAGTGACTCTCTTGAGGTCCCCGAAGGAACCTCAGCAGGAATCAAGAAAGGAGTTAATGGTGGAATCAAAGTTTGAATCCTTTCAAGAACCTCCGATCAAACCCCCTGAAGGAACCACCCAAAGAATCTCAGATGGAGTTTCCTGAGGAATCATAGAGGTAGATTCTAGAAGAAACTGGGCATACATTTCTGGAGAAACCGCGGAAGACATTCCAGAAGGAATTCATAGAGGAATCCCGGAACTCCTGAAGAAATTCCGGAAGATAATTCTTAAGACATCCGGAAAGAATCTGGGGAGGAGACGCTGAAAGAATCTCAGATGGAGCTGCCAAAGAAACTTCAAATAAGCTTTCGGAAGAATCTTACAAACAAATGATTATTTTTCAAAATTGTCAGCTTTCCAAACTGATAACTGATGACGAATAACATTTCCCTTTGCAACAAAATTCTGATAAAAAACCCTCGTCAATCCCGTTGTTATGCATCGCGATTATCGCACTCCAGTAATTCTAAAACGCATTCTGCATTTCCACACCTCCGCACCCAGTTACCCACTGATCCACATCCTGCTGCAGCCGCAATTTTCCAAATCATTAACCAATTCCAGAACCAACCATAACAACGACCGCGCGCTAGTTTTTCCATAAATTTCCACCCGCCGCCAGTTCAAAAAATAAGCTCTGCGCTGCCACACAGCAGCTGCAGCAGCAGCCAGCACCAAACACCACTAGCTAGCTAACACAAAACTCGGTCAACAACAGTTGCATTTGTCTGTGAACTGTGCCTCCTCCGCCGCGCGCAGCACTACAACAACGTTAGTTCTTTATTCAGTCAGACTCGTCGTCGTCATCGTCGACACGCGGGCAACCGCGACACACCAAAGTACAGGAGCCAGGAGCACAAGAGCACATCGCGGAAAACAACGTCGCGAATTGTGGCGCTAATTCCCCGCCGCGTTGCTTCCCGTTCCAAATAATGGCACACTGCACTGTGGGAAAACGATGAAAAGTTGAAAGGTCAGATTTTGTGCTTTAAAAAACTTCTGGTTTTGCCTTTCTCGTACACTAAGTGTACTGGAAAGGCTATATGTTCACTCCAAAAATGACTTTTTGATAGAAGGCCCGGAGCGTCGACTCACATATACCAATCAACTCAGCTCGACGAATTGAGGTGATGTCTGTGTGTATGTATGTGTGTGTGTATGTGTGTGTATGTGTACAAAAAAACTCACATCACTTTTTGGCAGTAAACCTCAACCGATTTTAATGACCGACGGGTCATTCGACGCGGAATCTGGTCCCATTGTTTCCTATTGAAAATGGTTCGGATCGGTCCAGCCGTTCCGGAGTTATGGCCATTTAGGTGTTCCGGACCAGTACCCTTGGAAGGGGCCATACATAAAAATGTAACAAACACTTACATGCGACACATCAAACAGTGGCATTTTGGATAACCTGATGAACGTTTAGCAGGAAAACAGTCTCAGACCATATCTGAACCGGTAGTGTTTCGGAACCGGTTCCAGATGTCCAGCCGGAAGTGGCCAAATATAAAAGTGAACTAAAGCCATGCATGCGACACATCAAATTGCGGCAATTTCGATAACCTGATGAACAGTTAGCAAGAAAACAGTCTCAGACCATATCTGAACCGGTTGTGTTCCGGAACCGGTTCCGGATGTCCCACCGGAAGTGGCCAAATATAAAAGTGAACCAAATCCATGCATGCGACGTATCAAAGCGCTACTTTTTTATAACCCAATAACAGGTTGGCATTAAAAAAGACTCAGACCATATTTGAACCGGTAGAGTTTCGGAGCCGGTTCCGGATGACCCGCTGGGAGTGGTCAAATAAAAAAGTGATCCAAACCCATGCATGCGACACATCAAACTGCGGTAATTTTGATAACCTGATGAACAATTAGCAAGAAAACAGTCCCAGACCATGTCTGAACCGGTTGTGTTCCCGAACCGGCTCCGGGTGTCTTGCCGGAAGTGGCCAAATATTAAAGCGAACCAAGTCCACGCATGTGACATATCAAAGGGCGGCTTTTGTGATAATGAAAGGTTGGCATAAAATAGACTCAGACCTCAGAAATGGTCAAATGTAAAAGAGAACCAATACATGTAACATATCAATGACTTATTCAGTAACATGATAAACGATAGCTAACAAATAATCTCAGACTATATTTGGGAGAACCGGTAGTGTTCCAGAACTAGAGACTAGACGAGTAGCCCATCGGAAGTGGTAAAATATAGAAGGGAACTGAACCATAGCTGCGTTTTTTTCATAATCTGATGTAAGGCCAACAAGAAAATAGTCTCAGGCCACATCTAGAACTTGTATTAATATTTCGGAATCGGTTGCGGGTGTTCCTTCGGAAGTGATTTAACAGAAGTCTCCAGTTAGCCTAGTGGTTAAGGCTTTGACTCCCTGAGCATAGTGTATCATTGTACTTGCCTCACAATATACAAGTTCATGCAATGGCAGGCAAAGAAAGCCCTACAAGTAATAACTGTGGAAAAGTGCTCAAAGAACACTAAGTTGAAGCGAGGCAGGCCAAGTCCCAGTGGGGACGTCGAGCCATAAAGAAGAAGAAGAAACATAAAATCATGGTTTTTCAAAAAAATTTTGAACTGTTATCAAGAAAATAGCATCAGATCACATTAATTTTCAGCTTTTTAGTTAACTCGATGAACAGTTAACAAGAACATAATCTCAGACCACATTTGAGACAACCAGAATTGGTTCCAGGTGTCCCACCGGTAGTGGTCAAACGTAAAATATAACAAAACCCATGCAAGCTGCACATCAAATAGCGGAATTATAAAAGTGAACAAAATAAATGTCAAAGCGATAAATCAAATCGTGGCTTTTTTGATAGCCTGTAAACGTTAGGTAAGATTATAAGTGAAGAAATGGTCAAAGTCTTCATATATGCAAGAGAACAAAATCGTGACCAAAGTGATATCTTCAAATCACACCATTTCAATTTCCAGCGGTGTAAATGCATAGTAGGATGGATCAACGTTTTATGGAAAAAATAAAATCTAATCGCATCAACACCTTATCAATTTTCAATCTTCAATCTACTTTTGCTTCTAAAATTACTGCTCACAATTTGGGTGCGGCTGGTTGAGCCCTCGCTCTTCTCATTGCGATTGAAACTTGAATGGAAATTTTTACAATTTCTGCATTTTTCTCGTAAGAAGATCACATTTTACATGAATCGAATACATTTGGTAATAAAATATAGCCTAAAGTGTACTGAAATAAACAATGGCGAAGATCACAAAGTGATCTACGATTGTGAATAGAGTTGACCTTCTTCATGCATTAGCTGCCGCTCACCCTCTGCCCCAAGCAACACACATGTTATAATAAAGTTACGACAGCGCAAGTTTTGGTTGTATAGAAGTTTATTTGACGTAATTTTAACATTGTGTTTAAATAACGTAAAATAAACTTCTATACAACCAAAACTTGCGCTGCCGTAACTTTATTATAACATGTGTGTTGCTTGGGGCCGTAGTGCATGGAATGGAGTCATAATGACCCCAATCAGAGATGCCAGATTATTTTTATCAAAAATCTGTATCATTACATATTTTTCTGTATCGCCGTATTTGAGGGTATAGCAGACACCGAGAGTCCTAGATTTCAATAGGAACTAACAAAAATGTACTACTTTCTGACAGTTTAAAACTTTTGCAGGTATTTATTTTTCTAAAACATGTGTGAAAACGTACAAATTTTCATAAAGCTTCAAATTTCATGCTTTCATGAGAAATCTGTATAACATTTCAAAATTCTGTATTTTTCTGTACTCTATATCTTGTCTGTATAGAAGGTCAAAAATCTGTATAATACAGAAAAATATGTATATCTGGCATCTCTTACCCCAATATACGACCAGGGTTAAGGTGGTCAAGCAGTCAATTGAGAGGTCTGATATTTTTCAGCTCTGCTTTGCTCTTGTACCATGCTCTGCTTTGGAATATGCACCATGAATAAGTTTCCAAAATCGATCATGGTTTTGTTAAAATTGTTGTTTTTCTATATAAAGTATTATCAGGATTCAGGAACATTTTGGCTAACGTCGACAGAAAGTTCATGAGTACATATTCGACGAGAAAGGCACTATCACCACTAGGTGGATAAATCTGGGTTTTTACTGAAAGATTTGGTTTAAGGGATTCAAGAAAGCCTTCATCGCCACCGGCGAGAATAATTTGCGTGAGCTACGCACCCAGATGGAGCAGTGGATAACATCTGGAGGAAGATAGAGGAGTGAAGGAATGTCAAAGCTGCGATAGAGCGAGCGAAAAAACGAAAAGCCAAAGCCGTAGCCCGTTAGCGCTATTCGACTCTCGAGAAGGATCTGAAGCGCTCATGTAGGTGGGACAAAAGAGCGTGGGTGGGCTCCCTAGCCTACGAAGGTAGAAAAGCTGCAAATACCGACGACATTCGTCTCCTCTACGATGTCTCACGTCGCCTTAGTGGGACTAAGATGAATGCTACGATACCCGTGAAAGACACATCTGGACAGCTATTAACCGATCCGGCTGACTATCTGACACGAACTGGTTCGAGCACTTTGGAAACCTCGCCACTAACACCTCAGCATTACCCGTGTTAACATCGAAGCTCCATCATTGCAGGAGATAGAAACAGCCATCCGTGAATCCATGAAATCGAAAAGGGCCCGGGGGTTGATCGCATATCAACCGAGATGCTCAAAGCTGATCTTGTAGTATCTGCACAACTACTGCATCAATAATTCTGCAACATGTGGGAAACCATGACATTTCTGGTCGACTGGATGCAAGGTGTCTTAGTAAAGATATCCAAAAAGGGTGACTGTATGCGATAATTGTCAAACTATCATGTTGCTGTGCATCGTTCTCAAAGCCATCTGCAAAGTGATCCTTAGCTGGATACAGGAGAAGATTGACGCAACTCTCCGGCGACAGCAAGCAGGATTCCGTGACGGACGATCCTGTATGGACCATATTGTCATTCTTCGTCTCATCTTGGAGAAAATCAATGAAATCCAAAAATCTCTCCACCTGGTGTTCATTGATTACGAAAAAGCTTTCGAACACCTCAATCACTAAATTATGTGGGCTCCAGGCGCAAATATGTCCTTGAGAAAATCATCGGCCTCATTGAAGCACAGTACAGGGCATGTTCGTGCAGAGCACTGAACAAAGCAATGGTGAATTTTCCGATCCCATCCGGGTCGTTGCTGGAGTGCAGCAAGGATGTATTCTATCACCGCTACTGTTCATCATCGTAACCGACGAGTTCCTGGTAGGTGCGATTGATAGTGAACCAAATCGTGGGTTGCTGTGGCAGCCCATTACCATGGAGCACCTAAATGACTTCGAACTGGCTGAACTGGCGTTGCTCTCTTAGCTCGTATATGCAGAGTAAGCTCGATGATCTTGCCAATCGGTCTTCGACGGCAGGTCTTATCATCAACGTCAACAAGCCCAAACCATTGGATGTAAACCAGTGCTGTCAGAGTAAAATCAGAGCCGGTTACTTAAGGTTTCCAAATTGCTGTCCCTCCTCTACTACTACGCCGCCATAGAAATTACTCCAATATTGCGCCATATTAAAAATTTCTACCATGATAATTTTTTTCACAAAGGTTGTCTGAAATTGTTTTAGAATGTGTTCCTTTCCATTTACTTCTTTAGAGTTTTTTTTTTTCCTTGAAAACCCCCAGGAACATCGTCAGAAATGCATTTGGGATTATTGAAGGATTTACCGAGCGTTTTCCAAAATTTTGATTAAAAGAAGATTTTCGCAGAATTTTCTAAAACGATTTCAGCAGATTTCGTACAATAATGCTACATAAGTTCGTGTATTCCTACATGTTTTTCTTCAAATATTTTTTTAAAAATTCCTTCAGATGTAATATCAGATTTTCGCCCGGAGTATCCCAATGGGATTGTAAAGTTATTATTATTATTATCTTTATTTAAGAGATTTGCAGCCCTAGGCTGGTTCATCTTTGAACATAGAATAGAAGTAAAGTGTAGGTCCCCAAATAAGCAGCCTAGAGCTAATAATCTCGTTAATACAGATAAAAAAGGATTTTTTTGTACTAATTCCTTCAGAAATTGTATAATACATTCTTCTAATAATTTCTTCAGCATTATCTCCAGGAGGTCTTCCAAGGATTTCTTAAGAAAATCGTACAAGAGTCCTTTAAGAATTTATTGAAGGATTTCTTCACGAACTTCATCAGTGTGTTTATCTGTAGATTCTCTACAAGGATTTCTGTAGACATTTTTGGGAGTTTTCTTCAGAAATTCTTCTACGAATATCTCAAAGAATCCCTCCAGATTTTTTTTCAAGTAATGCGTCCTTGGAATTGATTCCAGAGCCTTTTTAGGGATTGAGGAGGTATTTGAAAGATTTTCTTCAGGTATTCTTTCAGGTACTCATCCAGGAATTCTGGATTTTTTTTCGTCAACCGATCCAGAAATTTTTAAGAGTATCTGCTAAGAATTTCCAAAAGCAACACTAAAGTTTCCTTCAGATAATCTTCCAGGAATATCCTTAAAAATCCCTAAGGAATTCTTTCATTTTTTTTTGTATTTTTGTGAAATTTCTGGGAAAGCTTTGGAAAAAAGACCGCTGTAGGAATATCTCAAACATATTCTGCAGAAATCTCTGAAAGACTCCCGGTAAAAATTTCTAGCGGAGCTGCAGGAATCATTTCTAAAAAGAATTATTAGATTAATTTCTGCAGGAACTCCGAAAAGGACTTCGCAAGAAATTCTTGGGAGAAGCCTTTGAAGGATTCTCCGAAAGAATCGCTGTGGGATTTTAAAACGAAATTTTAAGAGGATTTTCCTGAATGTTCAGAAAAAATCTCTACAATTCTGAAAAGTATCTGGATATATTTCAGACGGAAGCTTTGAAGAAATTTCCAATAGATTTAATAAAAAAACAGAAATATTCTTGAATGAATGTTTAGTGGAATTATTAAAGAAGCCCCTGGGAAATTCTTGAAGAAATCTAAGGAGGGATTTATGAAAAATGTCCTGAATATTTTTTCTCGAAAACTCCAAGAGAAACTCTTGGTGGAGATTCTAGAAAAGTTTACTATGGAATTTTAGGAAGGTTTCTGCAAAAATTTTTGTCAAAATTATTGAAAGATTTTCTTGCAGTATTCCTGGATCGTTCTATGCACATATTTCAGACGAGATTCCTAGAGACACGTCTAGATATGCTTATTCAAAGATCCCTAGAAAAAAAAATCATGAAATATTTATAATGAAATTCCTGTAAAAATTCCTAAGAAACATTTCTGAGTTAATTCCTTAAAGAATCCGCGGACAAATTCTTAGAGCTATCCTTAAAGAAAATGCCAGAGAAGCTTCTGGGAGGGATATCTGCAGGAAATCTTTAATCTCTAATCTTTAATCCCCGAAGAAGTTCCAGGACGTGTTCCTACGGAATTGAGAAGTTCCTGAACAAAAAAGAAAGGAATGATGGAGTGTTTTTAACAAACCGCTTGAAGAATTTATAGAGAACTGCAACCATCTCGGCAGGGCTCCTATTTTGGGCACTTTTCTGCCATAACTCAGCCAATTGACACAAGTTTTGGAACGCGGTCAGATACGTACATTATCTAGCCGTATACAAAATTTCAATTCAATTGATTTGGAATTGACTGAGTTATAGCGACAAGTGCCCAAAACTACCGGCCACTGCCCAAGTGGCTCGCCACCCTAAAACATATTTTGAAACAGTCCGTTAAAGGAATCCAAAGAAAAATTCCTGACGGGTTTTCGAAAAGCATCCCAAAAGAATTTCTGACATAATCCATGGTGCTCATGGGAATTCTTGGAGAACTTTTTGCGGGAATATTTGAATGTTGCCCTGGAGAAATTTCCTTAAGTACCCCAGGTAAAATTTCTGTAGAAACCGATGGAGAAGCTTCATGAAGCAATTTTGGAAGGAATCCACAAAAGGTTTCTAAAAGAAATATTTGAACAAATTTATGGAGCAATCTCCTAAAGAGTTTGTGAAGGAATCTCCAGAGAAATTTCTTAAAGAATGTTTGGAAGAATTTCTGAAAGGAACATTTTTAAGAATTGTGGAACATTTTCCAAAGAGCCCTTATGGAAATTTCTGGACGAATTTTGAAATTTTGATTTTCTGCAGACATCGCTGAAAGCATACATGATGTCCTGAAAGACTTTTCATTTGAATATCTGAAAGAAACTATGGAGCCATTTCTGAGGCAATCCATAGGAGTTTTTCAAGAGGAATTCTTTGACAAATTTCTGGAGGAAAATCTAGAGGAATTTTTGAAGCATGGAAGATGTTCTAAATAAGCTTTTCAAAGTAAACCGTGAAAGCCTTCCTGGGTTTAATTTCAAGAGGATTTTCTAAAGGATTCATTGGAGCAACTTTCTATGGAATCCAAGGAAGGTTTTCTTAAGGAGTTCTCAAATAAACTTCTGGGATAATCTCAAAACAGAAATTCTTAAGAAAAGAAAATGCTAGAGGAATCTCTGTAAGTATTATCTGAGCAATCTCTCCGAAGAAATATTTGAAAATATTAATTCTATGGAAGACTTTCTGAAGAAGAAACTGAAAAAAATTTTTTGGCTTAGCTTAGCTTAGACTGACTGCATGAGGCGCCCGTTTTGAATGCGGTCTTCGGCAAAGTTGTACCTGGTAGAGTAGCCTAAGAGTAACAAAGATCAACCAACCCTCGAGAGGACTTGGGGAAATGCTACGGCCAATCGAATGAAAAACATCGTTTTCCCATAGTAATTCCCAAACAAACTTTGAAGAGCTTGTGCAGTCTCAGTTTTCAACCAAATGAGCTCAAATTTTGGAAGAAGGCATAGAATCTGGTTACGAATCGAATAAGCAGTGTGGAGTAAAAACGATTTTCTGAACCACGCTAAGTTGCTACTCTGTGATTGACCCGAACCAATGACAGTTGCACAATGAATCAACTGAATAATTGACTGGGAGTGGTCAACCATTCTCACTGTGCAGCCTTCAGAGGCTATCTTTTACGGTACAATAACGGCGCCGGCGACGTGCATGCAGTCAGGTTGGAAGAGGGAAGGAATATATGTTAGTACTAACCTCTGTTATGTGAAAGTTTCCCAGCCAGCAATTTAGTTGCTATATCGAAATTGCAACTGAAATAACCACACATATATAGCACCAGAGAATTCGTATTCAATGCACGAAACAGACATATACATACTAAAGTGGAGGCGATATCCAAACATATATCCGATGACTGCGATTCCATCCAACATGATTTACGATTTCTCGAAAAATTTCTACGACTTTCGTCGATTTTCTACGTCTAAATATACGATTATGCATGATCTTATTACGATTGAGTGTACCGATATACAAGTCAAGATTTTCAAATAAAAAAAAAACAATTGGTGTTCAGTGGGAATTGAACTTAGGTCCTTTGATTGAGAACTGTGCGTTATCTTTATTGGCTATATTGCCAAGTCGGAAATAGAGAGTTCAAAGTGAATGGCATGGAACGAATAAAAATTAGCATGATACGGTGCGAGACTTGTGGTGGCAGCATTGTTGTTGTGCATTGAGTGGCATCAAAAGTGGTGCTGTGCAAGAGGCCCGGAATTTACATTGTTGTTGGAATCTATACATTACTTATTGTAAGTCATCTGCTGTATATAAATAGTATGAAAACCTACAGGGGATAGACAAAATGATCGGGACAGGCAAAATTTTCACTTTTCAAAAAATGTTCAACTATGTAGTTGCAACTTTTCGAAAAGTGTATCAAATATTCTCAAATTTTTACTGAAAGTTCATCAACTAGTTGTGTATCAGTGGTCCAAATTTGAAAGATCGGGCCATTTCCCACAAAGTTATAAAGATTCTTGAAAAAGATAAAATTATCCGATATCCAACTTTGAGCTGTTATATCTCCGGATTTAATGAACCGAATGCAATGAAAGTTTGACCATTCATGACTTATATAATGAACTCTGAAAAACATTTGACCTAACTTGATATTTTTAACAAGAAAAAAAGTTATAGCGATTTTATTTTTTTCATGATTTTGAAACGATGTTGAAGCTTTGGATAGTTTTGTGGTTTATTAGAAAAATAATCAAATCGTCATAATTTTTTTCCGTGTTAAGAATTCTATGTTAAGTCAGCGGTTTTTCATAGCTCATTATATAAGTCAAAAATAGTCAAAATTTCATTGCATTCGGTACATAAAATTCGGAAATATAACAGCTCATTTTGAGAATATTTGATGCACTTTTCGAAAAGTTACAGTTAGTTGAACATTTTTTAAAAAGTGAAAATTATGCCTGTCCTGATCATTTTGTCTATTCCTGTATATATTTGGTTGAAATTAATGCTACCATGGTTGGAATGTGGCAACAACAACAAAAATACAAATTTGTGATGAATACCATTTTTTTCTTTTTCTCCATCATACAAATATGTCAACAAAACCATTTACGATTTCCAAAATTAAGATTCGACTATTAAAAGTGCAGTAACAATCATATGCGACTGCAAATATGAATATACGATTTCTACGATTTCGTTCACCTCGTTTACGACGCAAGTGTGACGCAAACGATCAATATACAACATTGTTATAGTTGTATACGATTTCACCGATTTTCATCATACCTTTAGGTAGCAAGCTCAATTTAGTAATTTCATATACGATGTGAAGCGACGATTTCCACGACTCAAAGCAATCATATATACGATGCTAGAGAACTGGCAGTTTGACACTAAGAATGTATGTTTTTTTACGATTCTATCCGATTCTGCGCGATCCTACCGATAATCTCGCACCTTTTATGATCGGAGACGACTATATGAAACAAAATCGCAATTGAAATTTAATTTGACATGAAATGCGATTTTACGCAACCACTGTCAACAAATATACATATTATTATACAATTCTGATTTAATATATAATTATATACGATTTTTTCCACACAATGATTTACGATATGTGGTTGGTTGGGTGGCGTTTACCACACGTCTCCATTAAAGGTTGGAGGAAGGGTTGTTAGTTAGTAGGAATGGTATCGTTCGGTGGGGTTTCACTCTGATAAGTGATATAACCTTTTGGATTTAATGCCACAACCCACCGCGATGGGTGGTCGCTCTATGTATTTATTACACGACGTAGGGTATTGCGCCACTTGGGCGGTGGCTTCTATATTCGTCTGTTTTCCACTATAACTCAGTCAATTTTGAACCACTTGACTTGAAATGTTGTACACGGGTAGATACTATGCCTATCTCACCACATTCCAAAAGTTGAGTCAATTAGTTCAAATTTAACTGAGTTATAGTGGAAAACAGACGAATATAGAAGCCACAGCCCAAGTGGCGCGATTCCCTAACAAAATAAAAAAAAACCTGTCTCGCTTCAAGTGGTAAACAATTTATTGATCATTCACTTCAGGTGATCACTTAATATCCGAATAATCTATCGCACATAAACGAATATCCCTGAGCAATAATCTCGATACATTTACAGCATGGAACAACACAATACTAAACATTGAACACCCACGCATCTATTGTTTTAGTTACCGTGCGAGAACAATATCAAACGCGATCGATTTTGCTGCGGTAATCATAACAGGGGTCTCCAGTAAGCCTAGTGGATAAGGCTATGAATCGCCAATCTGGAGACGGCGGGTTCGATTTCCGTTCCGGTCGAGAACATTTTCTCGACTCCCTGGGCATAGTGTTTCATTGTACTTGCCTCACAATATACAAACTCATGCAATGGCAGGCAAAGAATAATCAATAACCCTTCAATTAATAACTGTGGAAGTGCTCAAAGCCCGACTAGGAAGTTGTAACAAAAATATAACATAATCCTAACAAATCATGATATTTATAACTCATTGTGATATAAACATGTTCAATATTCTTGGTGTTTTCAAAATACTACAACTCAATTATATCACATTATGTTATAAATGTTGTTTCATAACTCATTGTATTATAATTTAGTTTTGAATCTTCAACATTTGGGAAATATTGTAACAAAATTATATCAAATTATGATAGAAACCAGCAATCTTGAGGCTAAAATTCATATCACATTTCGTTATAATTTTGATATGATTATAACAAAAAAGGTTATAATCTTGATTAGACCAATGTACTTTTTGTTACAATTTAAGTTTTTTTAACATCATCCTGCAGCTAGTTTATAACATAATAAGTTAGAGAAAAATATTATAACATCATAACACAATATAATACAAACTTGATATAATTTTCTAGTCGGGAGAACACTAAGTTGAAGCGTGGCAGGCCAAGTCCCAGTGGGGACGTAGAGCCATAAAGAACAAGAAGAAGAAGAAGAATCGCCACATACTGAAGCGATGCAAGCATAGCAAAAAATAACACAATACTCTGAAGGAAAACTGAAAAAAATCTGAAGACATACCTGCAGGATTTTTGACAGGAATCCATGGTGGATTCCTGAATTCTTTGATACGTTTCTGGTGGAATTGGCAGCCAATTAATCGTCCCTTAATAAATTAAAAATTTTCCATAAATAATTCGAAAATTGCCAATAAATAAATAGGGATGGAAGCAATAATAAACTATAAAAGTTCCATAAACAGTTCAAAAAGCGCATAAATAAATCAAAACTTCCCATAAATAATTTATTTTCGAGCAATAAAAAATGTCAGAATTTCCACAAATAAATCAACAATTGCAATAAAAAACTATATTTTTTCCAACAAAAAATTTTGAACATACTACATCTTAGAACTATGATAAAAAAAAACCGAAACTATTGTGCAAATTAACAGACAATCGCTTGCTGTCCGAACTCGCTAACGCTCGTCGGACTTTAAAACAGGATAACATCTCTGTTCGCATTATACCGGGCAAATTCTTGGATCTGTGGATTGCCTAGAACCGAATCGACGCAGTTACGGCGCATCGGCTTTCGGAAACTTCGGCGGCCTTCTGCCGCCTCTGTTCCTCAATCCTCTATGCGGCTTCGCCGCATGGCTCAACCGGTACTTTTACTTTGCTCATTATTTCGTATTTATTGCTTAATTTTCAATTGCTTTTTTGATGTTTTTCAATTGGAAATTTTTAAATTATTTATGGAAAAATCAGATTTATTTATGGAAAATTTAAACTTTTTTGTTGGAAAAAAATATAGTTTTTTAATGCAATTGTTGATTTATTTGTGGAAATTCTGACATTTTTATTGCTCGAAAATCAATTATTTATGGGAAGTTTTGAATTATTTATGCACTTTTTGATTTGTTTATGGAAATTTTATAGTTTATTATTGCTCCCACCCCTACTTTTTTATTAGCAATTTCTGATTTTGTTATGGAAAATGATCACTTATTTATGAGTCGTTTATATTTTAGCCGGTGGAATTTCTCAAAGAATTACTGAAGCAATATCTAAAGGATTACTGAAGAAATTCATGGAGAAATTTCTGAGGTAATCTATTTTCTAATATAATCTTATATGAAATTTCAGAAGAAAAGCTAGTGAAATAAAACAGAAAGTTTCAGAGCATGTTCGACGAGATTCAAAGGCGTTACGGAGCAGTTTTCGGGAGTTTCGGAGCCCCTCAGGTGCGTTACATGAGGTCCGAGGGTGTTTTAGGGGGATCTAGGAAGCATTTCAGGTAGATTCAGAGGATTTTAGAGACCCAATCACAGCATCTTTTGAAACACCCCATTGCAATGCATTGATTTAAATGTGTTCTGGAAACCACCTAATACGACGCTGACCTGAAATGCCTCTTAACGCCCCAGAAACCTCCGCAATCCTATTGAAATGCCCTTGAAATCATCAAATTCAATATGAAATGCTTCTGGAACCCCTTTCGACGCCTTTAGTAGGGTCCAGAAACCTCCTGAAACGCCCTTGAACTGCTATCAAACGCCCCTAAAACCGCAAGGAATGCCCTTAAAATGTTCCTGAAACACCCTGAAAATCTTTTCAATGACTCTGAACTATCTTGAAACACCCCTCAAACCCCTTGCAATGCCCTCTAAAGGCTCCTGAGATCCCTTAAACCTCTTTTCCTTTAATACTATTGGAATGCCCCTGAATTACCCGTAATCCCATTAAAATGCCAACAAATCTTAACAGAACGCCCAAAAAAGGCTCCTCAACCCCCTGAAATAACCCCAATAAACGCCTCTGAATCCCCTTGGAACCCCCTTTTTGGGGATCAATCAACATTCTGGAAACCCCATTAGCACCAGCATGGTTTAAAGACCATATAGAAATGGCAGTGGGCGTAAAGTGGGTGACACCGTTTATAAAGAATCCTGATTTTATACATATTTTTGGCCTCTTTTCCTAGTTTCGTCCCACTATTCACCACGTAGAGGCACCCGCGTACCCTGGGTGTGAGTTGTTCCAAGCTTTCGGAGTTATCACGGATATCGCAGTGGGGATAGTAGTTGCTGCCGCTGTGCACAACACTTTCAGCAAAATTGCTCCGAGGGAAATTGATTTCACACTTTTCTCCTCGGTGGTGCTTTGCTCCTGTGTTTCTCCTGCCTGAGGGGCCTTGACAACGGGCTGGGTGACGCCGGCTGCGGACAGCCTAGGCCGATAGGCTGCTCCCATCGTGTTTGACATCTACTGCACTGCATTCATTTTGACGGGAGCAGCGCTTATCGATTTATAGATATGTCAGTGAATGAATGGGTGAGCTCTGCGTTAAAGGCGTCGAATGTCGACAGTGTGGTGTGGATCATCGCATCGACATTCGATTGGGTTCGATTGTGAGTCGGGGAATGCAGCAATTTGCGTGATGACACTCGTTTTGGCCTCATTTGCCACACTTCTTGTATGTATTCATGGCGAGAATGGTGATGATGGTGATGATGACGAAACGGGTGTTTGAATTTCGGAACCCGGAAAACATATGTTTCGAACTCAATTATATGATAATTTATAACTGTCACAACTTGACGGGTGTCGGCCTTGCCGGAGTCATTCGGTAAGGATGCAATTTTTTGTTCAATTGTCATCGAGGTCTTCGACAATGCAAGCAATTTTCGAAATAAATGTTCGGCACTGTTGTTTGGCAAAGCCGGACCAAGTCAATCTCCAAACCACGTTTCCGGCCTGGCGCGGCGTAAACCGTAATAATCGTTTTCGTGAAGTAATTATCGTTCTCTGGTCCCACTCGATGAGTTCAGAACCGCGTAGATACCTCGATTGTTGCCGGTTTGACGGGCTTCCTCCCATTGTTGACGGGAGTTCACAATCCTGACGGACCGTCATGAATTTTTCCAAAGGACATCCCATCACACCGGGCGGGCGAGGGTTTTTGGGCTTGTGGAATGTGACGATAGCCGTTGTTGTCGTCGGCGTCCATCGTCGGGCAAACAATTATCGTATTTCTGGACAATTCGACCTTTTTGTGCGGTCAACGTTGTGTGTGTACGGTGGAAGCAGGGATTTTCTTCCTGTTACAATAATGATGACAGGAGGATAACGATTCGACTGGATCCACCATCGGGGACGAACAAACCGACGACGACGGATGACCTAAACGACTCGTACGGATTGCGCCGTTCGACCGACCGCACTCCCCAACGACGATGATGATGATGCATTGGGATACGTACGTGAACGGTAATAATTGCAGAAATGGTCGCAAAAATCACATAATGAGCGTTTATGGGCCTTTTGTTGGCGGAAATGTGCGTGCGTTATGTTGTACCCGGCTACCTGCCACACACACGGTTCGCATGTAGTCATGTGACAAAGGACTTTCCAGTAAAGTGGACGAATGGACCGGAAATGTTGCCATCGTGACAGCTGCGTAATGAGCGGAATTTGGTGCGGAGAGTGTGTTTGGTTTGGACGACGAATTGGGGCAATGACGACGATGATGGGCTCTTCCAGCAGAGAGCTAATGGCGGTTTCTATTATCAATGGATATGGACCGTTTGCGGTTAGGATGAGTAATATTCATGTCGAATTAGGTCGTTTCATTTGTTACGGTTTTGTACTTCTGGTGCTAATCTAAAATTTAGAGCACATAATGGATGACAATTTGAAAATCAGTTGACATTTCAACGCGTCGGCGAAATCACGTCTATATACAAACAAGTCATGACAGATCAAGCGAGTTACAGTAAAAATTTCAGCTCAATCGGAGCATTGATTTCGGAGAATGAGATATTTGAAGTGAGCGACTTTGCTTAAAAATAGAACGAAAATCGATTTCAAATCATCAACCGTGTATGGAAAGTCGAAAAAATTTCCGCTCCACTGTATTCTTTTCCTTCGCGTTTTCGAACTCAGGGCATGATTCTGCACCAAAATGTTTACCGAGATCAAAAATGCTGTAAACTACCGTTATTGTAGTACATGGATTTCCGACGAAACTGATCAGGCTGATTCATGCAAAGATGGGTGGATACAAATTACGCGTTCGGTATGCGGATGAAATTTCTACGTCCTTTTGTTACATAAGACGGATTGGAGTCAGGTGATATGTTTATGTGCACCCGTGCACAGAAAAGGCGACAACGGAGGGGTTTTTCCTGATTTTGGTAATGGGAGGGGTTTAACGCCCAAAGCCCCTCCCTTGTGCATGGGCTTGCGCATACACACAAAAAAAAATCCGTTCCGATATACGTGAACTCCCAATCACGGCAACGTGAACATATGGGAACTATGCATAGCAACGATAACAACAATAAGAAATGTACACCGTGAACTAGATATCACGGTTTCTAGAACGCCCATATTGACAGCTGGAACTATTTCCAGTTCACGGTGTATATTTGCTTGTTCTCATATTTGCGTTTGTTTGTTCACGTTTATCAGAACGGTTTTCTGAGCGTGTAGGAATAGGAGCGGGGCCTTCGTTCACGTTACCACACATGGTACAAGGTTTTGCGGAATTATAGACGGACATCGGAAATGGGAGGGGCATGAGAAGATTAAAGATTAATAAGAGGCAATGGATATACCACGAAGCCTTCAGGGATTTATCTGTTTTGTGCTGTCAAGTGATAAGTACAATGTCTGTTTGAAGTTCTTCAAAAACATACTCCCGACAAACTCGCGAAATGTGACTTCTTCCGTCGGAAGAGAAGCAAAGCATGGGTCCCATAATGAGCTAGCCCCGGGTTAAAAATGTTGTTAGTAAATATAAAATAATAATGAAATGACCCCACAATGCCTTGAAACACCTCTCAAAAACTCGCATAAAACGACCTTAAGAACACCAGGAAGCCTGTGAGTCCCGTTAAAACCCGGAAACCTCTTTTAGACCCTCTAAAACACCTTGAAATCGTTAAATCCTCTGCACTTCTCCTGAAACTCTCCTGAAAACGATCCAAAATGTCGTAGCTCTTCTGAAATTTCTTGAAACGCCCTTAAAACACGCGCTTCTGGAACAATTCAAAACTTCTTTGAAATCCCCTGAAACACCCTAAAAGGTCTTGACACACTTCTAAAACCCATTTCATAGCCCAGAAGCTAGGGTAAAACCTATAAAGCCCTTAAAACACCCGTTAATCACTATGAAACACACAGAAATGCTTTCAAACGCTTCTGAAACTTCTCTGAGGCTCACCGGAAGGTATGTGCAGCACTTTAACCCCTTCAAACCCACGTGATGTGTCTTGACAAGTTTTTCAATTTTGAAACCACATTAAAACTACACCAAAGTTCACCTATTAAGCCCCGCTTGACTTCACCTCAAAATGTCCTGGGTCCTCTTTAACTTCTCTGCAACCTTGAAATCTTATTGGGCAGTGAGTTCTATTTGTGCACTACATACCTAAATACAGGTTTCCCTCTTTTGAAAGATTTCTTCACCTGGCTAGACAGAATTTTGAATATTTTCGCAATTTAGGATTAGGAAAGTTTTTCTATTTTTTTGCACAGGCCGGATCTCAATCCATTTTGAACGAATGTTCATGAAAATTTGTAGACACGGGTAGTACTATCCGTGTATAAAAAATCATGTCCATTTATTGAAAACCAACTATGCTATTGCAAAACAAATCGACCCGGACAAAAAAAATCTAATAAAATATTGGAAAATTTATCGAACAAGCTATTGTTCTTTTTCCAATTCGTCTTTTTTATGAATTTGTAATTTCTCATATTATTACACAAGAAAGAGGAAAAAAGGAAACTTTTGGTACCTTAGGAATAATTTATTCCATCATAATTCCATTAAAAAATCATCCATGAAGTACTGTCATAATCAGCCAGGGATTTTGTAAGAAAATCACCTCCGTAAATTTAGTTGAATATTTCAAAGTTTTTTTTTTTAATCTTCCTCGCATTTTTATTTCAATATACTACACCGAACAATCACTAACATTAGACAACGGACATCACACATAACACACAGTGGCCCCGTAGTGGAGCATTTTCTTTTTGATGAAAATTTCTCTCTGACTAGAGTGGCAATCGAAGCCGCACTCACACAACGCCTAGACTACTGACGTAGCTAGCCACATCAACACAAAGCCCACAATTTTGTCATGAATTCCTTCGTCGCTTCCATTTATAATTGCTTCTGAAAGTTTCCTTCAGAAATTGTTCCAGATATTCCATAAGAAATCCCGAAATTATAATAGAGATTCCTTCAGAAATTTCTCCGTTAATTTTTTTTAGAAAATTTGAATAATACTTCCAAAATTGCTTCAAAATCTTCTTCAGGGGTTTCTATTCAGAAAATCCTTCAGAAATAACTGCAGAAATTATTTCATAGAATCTTCCAACAGTTTATCTATGAATTTCTTCAGCAGTTCCTTTAGAAAAAATCCCAGGGATTCCTTCAGATACCGTATTGAATGTCAGGATTTTTAAATGATACCTCTAGAAATTGTTGAAAAATTTAAAGCGAGTTTTTCTGAGAATATTTACAGAAGTCCATTCTTTTGTTTCTCCAGATATTTGGCAAACATTTGTTTCAGAAAGATATGTATGAATTCCTACAAGATTTCCAGGACTTTTTTTTGGGATTTCTTAAGGAATTCTTCTAATCTCTAAAGATACTTTTACTCTAGAGATTAGAGATTTAAGAAATTTCACAAGTTCCTAGAATATTCTTCGATCGCTTCAGGAATTAACCTTGCATACTTTTAGTTTTTTTCCAGAATTTTGATTAAGGATTTCTCTAGGACATCTTCATTTAGGAATTCATTTAGAAATCCATTTGTAAATTCTTCCATGGATTCCTTCAAGAATATCTTTAGGGATTGCTATAGTTGTTTCTACAAAGATTTTTTTTTTCAGAAATCCAGTAGTCCAGTGGGTCGTTCAGAAATATTTCCAGAATTCTTTGCAATTCTTCGCAATATTTAAACACAATGAAACCTCTTTCTATGTCATTTCGTTGGCGGGGATTTTAGGGGAGTTTTTGATATAATTGAGGGGGTTTCAGGGACGTTTCAAGGGATTTCGAAGGCGTTTCAGGGGGATCTCAGGAGCCTTAAAAGGTTGTTAAAAGGGTTTCAGAGGCGTTTCAAAGAGTTTAAGGGATGTTTCAGCAATGTTTAAAGGGCGTTCATAGAGGTTTCTGGAGTGTTTGATAGGGGCATTTTCGGGTGCACTTCAGGGAGTTTCTGGTATCTTTCAAAGGCGTTTCAAGAGATTTCAGAGGCATTTCGAAT
This sequence comes from Aedes albopictus, assembly GCF_035046485.1. Lineage (NCBI taxonomy): Eukaryota > Metazoa > Arthropoda > Insecta > Diptera > Culicidae > Aedes > Aedes albopictus. The sequence continues at coordinate 392,404,897 of NC_085138.1, read as the reverse complement.
TGATTATGATTAATTTAAGGGCGTTTCGATGGGATTACGGAGGTTTAGCGGACATTTCAAGGCATTTCAGGTCAGGGTCGTATCAGAGGGTACTTAGAATCACCTTTAAATCCGAAGGAGCATTTCAAATGGATTACGATGACTTCAAAGCATATCGTTAGGATTATGAAGGTCTCAGGGGCGTTTAAAGACATTCCAGAATATTTTAAGGGGTTTCATGTTTTTTTGTGAAGGGGTCTCTGAAAATCATTTGAATATTCTTGAAATGCCTCCTAAATCCCACTAAAACCACCCGGATCCCAAGTAATGCACCTGAGACCCTCAGCAACCACTACTGATAACGCAAAAGTAACGCCTCTAAAACCCTTAAAAAGCTTCCTGAAGTGCCTTCGAAATCCTCCTGAAACCGCCTCGGACCCAATGTAACATGCCTGACAACCCGAAACCGAAGAAAACGCATACGAAACACCTTTGATACCCCTTCGAAATTCCCCTAAAACCCTCTCGGACCCCATGTAACGCACATGAGACGCTACGAAACCCTCGATAACGAATGCGTAACTTGTCAAAAACCTGTGAAGCTTCCTGAAGTGCCTCCAAAATCCCCCCACAATCCTCTCGGACCCCATCTAATTCACCTGAGACTCCGAAATCCATGAAAATGCTTCTTATACCCACCAAAATCATGTGAAACTTCCGGAAATGTCTCAGAAATCCTCCTACAACTTCCCCGGTCCCCATGTAACGCACCTGAGACCCTCTGGAATCACCGAAACCACCGAAAACGCATGCGTAACGCATCTAAAGCTTCCTTAAATACCTCTACAATTTCACTAAGACCCCGTCGGGCCCCATGTTAAGCACCTGAGACCAACCAAGTCACGTGTGTAACACCGCTGAAACCCACCGAAAATTCTCTGAAGCTTCCTGAAACCCCATGAAACGTCCCTAAGACTCCCATGCACTCCTCTGAAACCACCTTGGGTACCCTGAAATGCACCTGAGACTCCCTGGAACCTTTTACACTCGTTGAAACACTTTTTCATCTTACCTTACCTATGAAATTTTCTCATGGTTCTGAGTTGCTCTGCCTTTTTTATGCAGGACAGAGAAAAAAGGTAAAGGGTACTGTAATGGGCTGCCAAATGTTTGTTTTGATGAAAAATTGTCACAGATTCTTAATTTTTAAGATAAACTTAATTTTTTTCTTGATGATTATTTTATTGCGTACAATAGTTGTAACAATATTTTGCAATTTGCTTTGGAAATTATCACATAGTTGTACACACTTAAAACAGAATGCCGAGATAGGCTGTGCAAATCTTGGTTAAAGTTCTTTTGCTGAATCTCGGTAAACACTTGTCGTATGAAGTTTGATGTCAGCGGCACCTATAGGTGCTACTATGAATAAAATTGATTTTTTGCCGACATATCAGTTAAATTAAAGTTGCCGAGCACTCGGCTGTGCGGATCTCGGCAGAGCCGTAGCGTGGTTCCATGCCGCCAGATTGGCGCTCCACGACAATTGGACAATTGGCCAGAACATCCAGATTGGCGCCCCACGACAATTGGACATTAACAATTTGCAAAAGAAAATCGGGTTAAGTACGGTTCCTTTGAATTCCACTAAGAATTTGCATCCTTTGACAGATACGTATTTCGACCTCAACTGTAAGGTCGTCTTCAGTGTCTTGTACTTGAGTCGAGTCAAGTACAAGACACTGAAGACGACCTTACAGTTGAGGTCGAAATACGTATCTGTCAAAGGATGCAAATTCTTAGTGGAATTCAAAGGAACCGTACTTAACCCGATTTTCTTTTATTTACAGATATTCCCCTAACAAGCCCAGGTTAATCATCATCAATTTGCAAAAGTTTGTAGTTATTCATTTTTTTTTCAAAATTTCTTAAAATTTTGGATTCTGGTGTTTTGAATAGTATAACCAGCACTATGATTTGAAATGACATTTCAGGTTCTTAACATAAATGATGCATACATTTTTTCAAGAATTGTTCAACTGAAATTTGTTTTCAAAAATATCTTATTAAATTTCTGGGGTTTTCAGAAATCATCAAATGGTCAATTGGTTTTTCAAGAATTTTCCAATAATTTTACCAAAGGTTTCTTCTGAAGTTCTTAAGATATTCTGTTGGAATCTTTGGAAGAATTCCTGCTGGAACCACTGAATGAAATTATGCAAGAATCTCTGGAGGAATACCTGATGAAAATGGATTTCAGCACGACTTTCCAATGGAGTTCATGGAGCAATTCAGGCATAAATTCCTGAATAAGCTCATGAAGCAATGCCTGAAGGAATGCTAGTAAGAATTTGTGGAAGAATTCCTGAAAGAATATTTGGTAGAATTTTTGAAGAAATCCTTAAAAAAGTTTCCTAAAGAATCGCTGGAGGATTTCCCAAAAAATCCCCAGAGGGATTTGTGAAGAAATCGCTGGAGGAATTTCTGAAGGACTCCAAGAAAGGCTTTCAAAGTAAAGTTGTAGTAAATTATCAAACCTGCAGAAATTTTTGAAAGATTTTTTGAATTACGATTTTCTTGAGGAATTTATAAAAAAAAATCGGAAAAAAATTTCAGCGATGTGAGAGATTTCTTTCTTCCCAGAGAAAAGATTACTAAGGAAATCAATAGAATATATTCAAAAAAATCCCCTGGTAGAATTTCTGACGCAATTATTAGAGGCATTTCTGTGGGAATCCCTGGAGGGATTTCTCAAGGAATATCTGCAGGATTTTCTAAAAGAATCGATGGAGGAAATACTAAGGAAATCCACTGAAGAATTTCTGAGTAGTCCTTGAACATATATTTTCAGAAATCTCTATAAGAATTTCTGAAGGGAACTCTCGAATCTATATATATAAAAATGCAGTGGCATACGTGGGACTGCGCATAACTTGCGAACGGGTGGTCCGATTTGAATCGTCTAAATTTTGTTCTGTTAGTTTTCACCCAAGGAAGGTTTATGAGGCCTAAAACATGGGAAAATTGAGAGTTTTTGAAAATCGGGTTTTCTAACATTTTGAACGGGGACTTGGGCGCTTGGCTAGGGACTTGAAACGTCAAAAAACGCAGTAGGCAAGACAAAGTTTGCCGGGTACAGCTAGTATTTCTATAAAATTTCAATAAAGATTTTTAGGAGTAACCCAGAATAAAAATGTGAAACAATAGTATTGAGAAATAGAAGAATTATTGAAAGAATCTGCGAAGGAATTTCTGAAGGTGTCTTTGAGAATAAATTTATCCCTGAAAGATTTTTAAAAAAGTATCTGCAGACATGTATTAAGAAAAATATGAGAGATAATCCAATATTTTTCGATTTATTCCAGATGAACTTACGTCTTATTTCTGTATGAATTCCTGGGTAACTTCCTCAAAGCCTTCCTGAAGGAATTTCTAAAGAAATCTCTCCAGAAATTTCAAGAGAATCTCCAGAAGAATTTTTGACTTGTTTTTTTTATATATATAAAATCCCTGAAAGAGTTTCTCTGAGAATTTTTTGAGGAATTTGCGGAGAATTTTACAAAGAAACTCTGAGAGGACATACTGGAAAAACTTGTAATTAGAAGGCACGAAATGTTGCTAATTGGCAAATTGAGAGATGAAATTTGTGAAAAAAATCGCGTTCTGGTGGGATTCGAACCCACGACTCCGTATTCGCTAGACCGGCGCTTTAACCAACTAAGCCACAGAACAGGTAATGGTTCTGCGGAATAGAAAGCCAAACTGACTCCGAAGCCGCACCATGAACACTCCTATTTCACAAACTCATCTCTCTTTTCGGCTTAGATGCCAATCCACAACACACTCCTGTTTGTGCCCACTACCTACAAGTGCGAGCGAGTTATTTATATGAAGCCGAGACTTACTCTCGCACTCCGCATACCTAGCCACCATGCAGTTTGTTTTGCTGGTGTCTAATTAGTATGCGTCGAGAGCTCGGCACGGTCGGACGCTCGGACGACCGAACTGCGCCAAGTGACGCAAGCAAGGGTACATTGTACCCTTGCTTGCGTCACTTGGCGCAGTTCGGTCGTCCGAGCGTCCGACCGTGCCGAGCTCTCGACGCATACTAATTAGACACCAGCAAAACAAACTGCCTGGTGGCTAGGTATGCGGAGTGCGAGAGTAAGTCTCGGCTTCATATAAATAACTCGCTCGCACTTGTAGGTAGTGGGCACAAACAGGAGTGTGTTGTGGATTGGCATCTAAGCCGAAAAGAGAGATGAGTTTGTGAAATAGGAGTGTTCATGGTGCGGCTTCGGAGTCAGTTTGGCTTTCTATTCCGCAGAACCATTACCTGTTCTGTGGCTTAGTTGGTTAAAGCGCCGGTCTAGCGAATACGGAGTCGTGGGTTCGAATCCCACCAGAACGCGATTTTTTTCACAAATTTCATCTCTCAATTTGCCAATTAGCAACATTTCGTGCCTTCTAATTACAAGTTTTTCCAGTATGTTTCAGACATACCAGCTAACCTGGTAAAATGCCAGAAAAATGGGCAATATGTATCATTGTACTCTGAGAGGAATTTAAGAAATCATTTTTGAAAGATTTTCTGATAGAAACCCGGCAAGAAAATCCGAAAAAACGGTGAATTGTATGAAGACATTCCTGGAATGTTTGTTTAGAAAAAAGAAATAATAAAACTCACTGATATTTAGTTTTTTGGATGAATGGTTTCTGTTAAATTTACAAGAACTCAACCTCAAAGAAACATTTATTGGAAATAATAATTTGAAAGAGCTTCATCTGAATATGTTCTATTTAAAATAGTTTTTGTCACCACTGTACAATATTGCAATGAATGTAAAGAATATTCTCGAAAGTAACTTCATTGCTCAGCAAGAAAATTTATTAATTTTTCTGAAAGAAATTTTCGCTTAAATTTCCAAAGCTGCTTTTGCTTTTATCATAAAAAACTAAAATAGTTTCTCAAAATTACATGGTAGATAAATCCCCAGGTAAAATCATGATAAATACTGAAAATAATACAGAGATATCTGATTTTTTGAGAATACGGAAGAACTCAAAAATTATGATATATCTTAGATACTGTAAATGGTGAAATCTTCATAACATTCAAGAAAGCCACAGGAACATTAGGCCATTTTGGCGCCCCTCTGAGGCTGGCGCCCTTGGCGGGGGCCAACCGCACGCTACGGCTCTGGATCTCGGCAAAAGAATGAAAATTAGCCGAGCTCAACTAAGTGTGTAGATGAGGAACTGCCAATTATTAGTCTTGCACGGAAACAAATCTGATCATGATTCCATGATTCACAAATCATAAAAAATAAAGATTTGTCATTTTATGAAATCATGATCACGAATCATAATTTTATAATCTGAGCAACTAATATCATGATTCAATGCAATCATTTTTATGAGATTGAACTCACGAAAATTATCAAGCGTTACGCACACTCCGCACACCTATCAAAACGTGGTCATTCAGTGTGTGGTATCGTTGGTGGTTGGTGGGAAAAAAGAAAAAAGCCATTATTTTAATTGAAATATAGTTTTAAATACAATAATTATATCACTTTTTTGTGTTATTAGCTTTCTTGTGTGTTCTTCGTGAAACCATTCTCTCAAAGAAACTGGTAAGTAAAATGTGCCGAAAATGTTGTCTTACGTTGTTTCTACTCATTTCTAATTTCGATTGCACACCATCGTTCTTGTGCTAGCTTAAACGTGGCTGCCATTCCTTGTCCATTCCTTGTACCGACTCCGTTTAGCGAGGCGTGAGTAAAAAAAGCGTGTTGAAATTTCTTCCTAATGATTAAAAAAATAATTTCTAAGTAACATCCAATTGCACGCCATCATTCTCATTCCAGCTCAACCGGCTGCGGCTGTCATTCCTCGCCCCGGAACCGTTCGATCCCGTTACGGCTTCGTTCCTGTTCCGGTCAAACGACACCAGCGCCATCCCCATCGTATCTTTCTGTGCTATTGAAAATTCTTCATAGTAATTACTATAGAAACATATTTTTTGGGTCATCATTAAATCACCTCCGAAATGGCTGCCATTTTTTCAAACCCACCAGACTTATAAGCGATGCGCACCCGGAGCTATGATTCGAAATCTCAATAACATGATTTGGCTTCATGGTCCTCAGATGTATAAGCGATGCGCACCCGAAACCATGATTCAAAATCTCAAAAATATGATTTAGCTTTATGATTTGAGGAAAAAAAAAACGCATTGGTAGCTTTACGAGACAATGGATCATACTATAATGATTATAAATCATGATGTATTTTTATATTACGAAAAAGTACTAGGCTCATGAAATCAGTCGTTTTTATGATTTTTGGTAGCAGAATTTTACCCGTGTGTGATAAATAAGTTTCTCTAGATAGTGTTTTTTTTATTCCTGCATTGGATCAGAAAAAAATGTCATCCAAATATTGTTTTTAAATAAAAGCAATGCTCATGGAGATGTGTTAGTTTTGGAAGCACTGAAATAGGAAAACTTTTAGTAACCAAGTTTGATTTTACCATGACAACACTGAACTCGTCATCTTAGAATTAAAAGCTTGAATGCTACAACAGGTGGGCTTCGTGGCCGAGCGGTTAGTGACGTCAGTCGTTTAGGTGTCTCTTAAGCCTCGGAGTGTAGGTTCGATTCCCGCTCCAGTCAGGGAAAATTTTTCGTTAAACGGAAAATTTTCCTCTGGGCCACTGGGTGTTATATGTGTTGTTCGTTGTGTAATGTTAGTAATGTTCAGTCTGTGCCTCTGGCCGAAGACGGTATAATTGTTTTTTTTTTTTATAAAAAAAAACTATTACAGCTAAAATCAATAGCTGTTATCTTATCTTTCAAAAAATTTCAAAGAAGCTCTGTGACAATGTTTCGTTACCGAACACCTCCTTTGTTAATATTTCACAAAATTTTGCGAATTTGTACTTTTTTTCAATTTTTCTGTGAAGTTCTTGTGCAATATAGGCGTAAACGATGATAACGACGAAAAGCGCGCGATTGCTGGAATCTCTGTTTGCGATTCGCCTGAACCTCGCGTTGTTTGGCATAATTAATGCGCTTTTCCAAACGTTAGGTACCAATACCTACTCCGCCAACAGCCTTGAAATGTGTGAGCACGCCGGTCGGTATTCATTTTCGTTGGCCGTCGCCGACCCTACGGCGGCAGCGGCGGCACCATAGCATAATGTTGTTTTGCGAACGAGAACGTTCCGCCGAAACACTGAAATCGGTTATGCTGTCTGGCAGCAGCTGCTGGCACCGAACAGCGAGCACCAAGCGCGCGTGATTTCCCACCCAAACACGGGCTCGCGGAAAACCTCGAACAAAGATAACGAAAACTGGAAATTAAATCAAACTCAAATGTTGTGGGGCTGTTGTGTTTGGAAAATTGATTATGTTTGATCGAAATTGGCGGAAATGAAGGACGACCCGGACCCCGCACGGATTGCGATGATTCGGTGTCGACACCGCGGCGTAGGAGGCGTACTCAGTATGAGTACTGAGTAGGTAGTAGTCATAGCTGATGGCAATGATACTTTCCGATGGAGCCGTCATCGTCGTCTGGGTTATGCCCTTTGTCACCTGCCTGGGCGCGGACGTTGATTGTTTTTGAATTAGTGATTCAATCAAGTTCGGGAGAAAATGAGTATTTCCAATTTCTCGGCTAATCCGATTTGACGTCCGTTTGGATGGTTTGGAAATTCCGACAGGTGGGAGTCTTGAACTTTGTTGGGTCCATTGCATTGACGGGTGGAGTGGTGATGAAACAAGTATGAAATGAATCATGAAAAAGCGATCCAGAATGAACAGCTGTTCAATGCTATTCATTAGTTTGTTTCGCAGACACAGTATATATGGTCTGCAGATGGGCGAGCGATTGCATCAACATTGCTTTGGAATAAAATCGCTGGCGTGTCAGGTGCTATTCTTTGCTAGGAATAGAAAATCATCAGCACTGAACACTGAATATACCTATTAGTGCCAAGTAGTCCTTAATTGGTATCTTGTAGAAGTGTTTCTGTACAGGCGTCACAGAAGTAGTGACTATGAGTTTTCAATCAAGTTTAAGCACAATATTCATTGGTACCACATAGTAATTGGTATTTCTACATGATACTACAATCTAATACAAAAGCATAGGTATAATATTCCCTGTTCCCAAACTGCTAGACCTTTAAAATGTAACAACGTCGACTACATCATGGTCCTGACCATGACCAGCCATGAGGTGTCAGCTTTAGAAAAACAGAAAAACATATTTATAAACAGAGATGAGCCAGCCTAGGGCTGCAAATCTCTTAAATAAAGATAATAATAATAATATTTATAAATAGCAAAGACGAGCCTTCCGCCGCCAACAAAACAGCCAAAGGAAGCAGCTCCCAAAAAGCGAAAGAAACCCATTATAATGGTGCACCCAGCAGTACCTAGCTACTGGTGAAGGTCCTCATCATATCACGCACCATTAAAATGTAAAACATTCAGCAAACCATCGCCGCTTGGTTGCATCGCAGCTCAGGACTCGTGGTCGACCTGCAAAGCTCCAACGCCATCGTTGTTGTACTCAGATTGAGCAGGTGGAGCAGGTAGGTACAACGCTATACGGTACGATGCGCGCTGGTTGAAGGATTTCCGTGCCATGTTTCCGGCTATGCCTCTTCGCCACTTCACATCCATATCTCACGGGGACGTGGCAGTAGTGGCAATACCCCATCGAGTCGCTGGAAACCGTTGCTTGCATTGTTGGGCTGGGGCTCGACGAGGTACAAAATTAGGGAAAATGAAGTTGTGAAACGGGCGAGCGAAAAGCCTAATGAATTTAAACAGCTTGTTTCCCCTCGGTTCGGTGCGGTGGATTGGGCGGAATGATGCCCAAGGATGGCCGGATGGCGAGCGAGGCTCAACTGCATGTTTTGCGGGTTTGGTTGGCAAATGTGTCAAAGTTTTGGTTGGAGTTTGCACTTGCACACAACCGGGAGGGTGTGAAAGTGGCTCTGGAGGTGTGATATTTTGTCTGGTTTGTGGGTGCCGGATACAATGTGATGCATTGTGTTGCAGACTAAAAGCACAGGTTTAGCTGATATTTGACACTGCGATGCCATTTTCAGTGTTTGAATTAGACTTTTGCAGTCATCACCTAAGATATTATTTTTAATAACGAGATTTTTTATCCCGGAGCTAATTCATCTCGGGTCCCACGGATTTACTTCCCTTCCACTATTCTACTATTCCAGGTGTTCTTTCTGGAAATCTTTATTTGATTTCTCTAGGAAATTCTTCAAAAAATTCTCTTGAATTTTTATTCAAGATATTCTTCCCGATTTATTTTATCACTCATTCTTCCCAAAGTTCGTTACAGATGTTTACCAGAAATTCCCTAGGGATATGTTCCACAACTCTTCCATGAATTCTTACCGAAATTCTTGCAGAGAATACTGCCGGACATTCTATAGGATTTAGTTTTTTGAAAATACATCAAAAATTTTTGTTGAAATGCTCCCAGGAATTCCTTTTGGAAAGTTTCTTAAATTTTCCCAGACTTTTTTTTTCAATATTTTTCCCGAAGTTTTGTTACGTTTTGTCCATATGGGTTTTCGGGGTTCTGCTTCGGATTCCTTCTGGAATTCTTCTCAAGTACTATTCCGGAATTCATTCAGCTTTTTTTCCAAAATTCTGTCAAGATTTCTCTAGGTTTTATCCCGGAATCCGAAAAGGATTTTTTCCTGAATATCTCAAGTATTTTTTCTTTGATTTCATATTACAGAGATTCGTTCCTGAACTCTTACGCAGATTCTTCCCAGGGCACTTTATGGTATATCTTACGAGGTCTTTCTAGGGTTTCCTTCTGGTTTTTAATTTCAAAGATTCTTTCCGGATTCTTTTTTTTTATCACGGGCTCTTCCCAAAGTTCAGTACAGATATTTACCAAAAATTTCCTAGAGATTCCTTCCGGAATTATTTCCGACATTATCCCAAAGAATGATCCCGGAATATTTACATGATTTAATATATAAACATTACATTACTGTGGAGTTTTCCTAGGAACTTCTTCCGGAAAGCTTCTGGAATTTCTTCCAGAATTTGTTTTTTAATATTTTTTCCGAAATTCTTGTAAAAATTTCTCTTTGAATTCTTACATGAATTTTATTCGGATTTTTAAAAGAGATTTCTATAGGGGTTCTTCCACATATTTCATCTGGAATTCTTCTTAGGCATTATTCCGGAATTCTTTCAGCATTTTTCCTCCAAAATTCTGTCGAAGATTTCTTTCAATATTATGCCGAAGTTTTCTCCCGGAATCCGTAAAATATTTTTTTCTGGAATTTCTCCCTTCGAAGCATTTTCTCTTAGATTTTTTACAGGGATTTCTTCCGAAACTCTTCCACAGATTCTTCCCAGAACACTTTTCGGGATCTTAGGTTTCTTTTCGAATGCTTCCAGCATATAACGAAGAATTTGTTCGAAAATATTTCAAAGATTACTTCCGGTATTCAACTCGGAACTCCTTCTGAAAGGTTCCCTTGAACTACTTCCAAAGTTTATGAAAATATTTGTCCATGAATTCTTGAAAGACTTCCTGTAGGATTTTTTTTTCCAACGATTCCCCCGGAATTCCTTAGGGATTTCTTTCGGGATTCGTTCATACGTTTCTCCCAAAATTCTTTCTACGATTTCTCTCTGAACTCTTCCAAGATTTTCTCCCAGAATCCTTGAAAGGGTTCTTTCCATATTTTTTTCCGGATTTTTTCTTCTTTTATTATGACTGCTTCCGAAACTCTTCCACAGATTTTACCGAAATCGTTTTTGGGATGCATTTCGATGTTTTTCTAGGGTTTAATTCCGGTTTTTATTCCAAATATTCTTCCCGGATTCATTTTCTATCAATAATTCTTCCTGAAGTTCCATACATTCTTTCCAGTATTATTTTGAAGAAAAATCCTGCTCTCGGAATGTTTACAGAATTTTTTTTTTTTAATATTTTTCAAGGACTTTCGGAATTTACCAACGAATTCCTTTCGGAAAACTTCCTTGAATTTCTCTGTGATTTTTTTTTATATATTTTTTCCGGAGTTCCTGCAAAGGCTCTTCCTTGGCTTTTTAAAGGAATTCATCTAATATTTTTGTAAGAGACTTCCCAAGCTTTTTTTAAGGGATTTCTTCCAGCAATTATTTATTGATTCTTTCTGTAAGTCTTTTGAAGATTCTTCCTGGAATTCGTTGAACAATTTCTCCCGAAAAAATCCAATGAAAGACTGCGGCAGAAATATTGAGACAAATTATCAGTAGGAACTTCTGTAGAAATCATGGAAAGTATTCCTAGAAAACCTCTTTGAAAATCCGTGGAGGATCTTAAAAAAATCTGGATGGATCTCCGTGACATATGCCGGGGAAACATATGAAAGAAGTCCCCGGTAGTAATTCTGGGAGAATTACCAGGAAAAATTCCCAAAGACATTCCCAGGAAAACTCCGTAAATTAAACTTAAAGAGCACTTGGGAGAAATCACTGAGGAAAATATTAGAGATTACTCTTGACCAGAGGTTTTAAGATCGTGCAACGCGGTGCACTTGATGTATCATGTAGCATTAATGAGTGCATCGCGGCACGTCAACAATTAGCCAGAAAATCTGGAAAAATTTACATGCATATTGTCTGTAATATGCCAAATTTCTCAAAATTAAGGTTTTAAATGTCTCATGCGAAATTTGTCTAAAGATCCCTTCAGAATTTCAACACGGCTCTCGTTAGGAATCTGTCGTAAGTTACCATTAACTTAGCAGGCATTAATATGCTGAAAATCTCAATCAGCTTTTCGAAGGATATTGGTCATAAATTTCTAGAATTATTCCCAGCAAAAAATATTGCAAGTAGGGGGCTGTACACAAATTACGTCACGCTTGAAGGGGGGAGGGGAGGTTTTGCAGAACGTGACTACCCATACAAATAATTTTGAGATCCCATGCAAAAACTGTGACATAGGGGGGAGGGGGGTTGGAAAAGGTCGATTTTTGCGTGACATAATTTGTGTATCACCCGTAGACCAACTGTGTCTGTCGAACTAAGGCTCCGATATGCTATGAAGAAAAATGATATTACACATATCAATATGGGAAATAATATTTCAAAATAAAGTTGTTATACTCAGAAATCGCTTGAAAAATACTATTTTTGACAAGCTTCAAGGTGTATTCTTTCCCTACAGTAAACAGATGCATCACGAAGTAATTCATTTCCAAAACGTGCACCGCGAGTTGGAAGATTTGCAAGCCCCGTTCAAGTCCGGAAAAAAATCTTGAAAAAAAAATATCTAGAATGAACGCCAGGTGAAGCTCCTGATGAACTATCTGCAGAAATCTTTGCAGAAACCTCAAGGTAAGCTCTGGAAGGAACTAAGAAAGCAATCTCGAAAATTTCTAGATGATATCTCGAGAAAAACTCCGGAAGAAAACTTCATAAATGTCAGAAGGAGCTTCGGGAATCATTAGGTTGAAAGCCTTTATACGAACCTGTAGAAGATCCCAAAAAATTCAGGAGACAATTTATATACCTATCTATAAAAATGACTTTGAAGTCCCTTTGAGTCAACAAAACACGAACGGAAAAAACTATCAGTATGAGTCTAACACGGCTCGATTTATATTCATTGCGGCTGTGTTTATAAATGGAAAAAGTTATGAAAATCTGCTAATAAGTAGGAAAATAAATAGAGCACTGATTTTTCGTGATTGGGAAAAAAATCATCACATTTAAAATGAAACTTATTTAGAGTGCGCTGCAGCAAAAAAATAACAGCAAACTTAAATTTCCGTGCATTTTTAGTTTTGTTTCCAATTTTAGAGCTTTTTTTCCATGTGTATGAATATGGCACCGCTAGCGAAAAACAGGCAACAAAGAAGGTGCGGCAACTACGCTTTGTTTTCTCTTTAGCAGATTATGACAAATATCGCTCGCATGTTTAATCGTAACAAACACGGTAGGAATATTTGTCTTGCACTGTTCCCATCGTGATTTTTGCATTATTTTACAACTGAAACTCGACTTTTTTGTAGGCAAGAGTCTTATTACGTCCAAACGATTATGAATTCATTGGTGGGACTTGAAAATTTCGACAATAAATTTCAAATATACTATACACGTACGCAAGCGATGTTTGTTTTATTGCCTTCATCGCCTGATATGCGTTTTATGCGGAGCGCCTTTGTTGCCAACATACACCGCTTATGACAAACCGTTTATTCTTCAGCGTGATCCGTTTCTACGTACCCCGGTGTTGTTTTATTCATGCGTTTGTGACTTTTTTCAAGAAGGGCAAGCAAGAGTGAAAATTCAATTACGTTTAAAAATCAAGCTTAGTTAAGGACAGACTTGTTAGACTCCCAAAATGGCCGCCACAATGGTCGACTTTGGCACCTACTCACGATTTCGAGCGCACAAATCTCTTTGTATACAAAACCAGCGCACCTGAGCTTCTGATTTCAACCTTATTAGAAGTGAGCAAGAGCATAATAATAAAATGTACTGTTGTTTGAAGCTTGCTTCTTAAGATTTGTGCGTCCGAAATTCTGATGCATTGTTGAAGCGGGATTTCAAGAAGTTTGTCCTTAAAATCTTCTAAGTGACAAATCTAGTGCCTTGTCAGGTGCCAAAAGAACTGCTGCTGGACGTCGGTTAGTGACAACCAAGGCAACAACCTAAGATGAACCTGAGGATGATCCAAGAGTTAAGGTGGACTAGGCATGTGCAGTGGAAATGTGAATGCGAATGTAGATAAATCCGGAAAGACACATGGAAAATACCGTGAATCAATGAATGAAATTAAACACGGAATGTATATTTATGTTTATTTAGTAGATTTTTTTTCCCTTGCCCCCTTTGACTACAATCTCTTCAATTACGGATTTATCTTTTAAATAGAACCATTCTAGCGTAGGAACTGACATGCCTTTTTACGTATGGTCGTCTTCAAGTTCGTTTTGAACGTTTAGAATTGTTTGTATTCCAAACTTCAGTAAAACGGGTGCCTCAAATGTTGCAATGATGGTTAAGCACGCTGTAATGTTACTTATGTACCTCATCATCCACTTCATGAACTACATTAGTGGTCTAATAACACTTAGCGTGCTCGGCAAAGTTCATCATGTCGCTCAAAGTGTTGCCACATATAATGGTTGTTTTCCTAAACCCAGTTATATGTCTGGTGGGACATGGGCGCCTAAACTTAAACTGCTAATGCTATCAGAGATTACCGAGATTACCCATTTGACGTCGATGATCAAGTATACGAAGAGTTAATCAAGCCGTTTTGGAAAATTCTTGAAGGGAGCATCCATTGAGTACGCCAGGCTAGAAATGGGAATTTTCAACTCCCCTCTAAATGTGCTGTTACATTCATGCAACATCTAATTCTTGTTTGTTTGTTCAGATTGTGTTCCAAATGTGTTGCGAAAAACTTGCACGTCTTTTCATTTTGACAGTTCTCTAACTTGTGACAAAGAAGGTGCAATGAAGTAACAAGTAACTGCAGTAGTTTTTATGGTGTGTTCAGCAGCAATTCTCTCACAGAGCGTCTGGTGTAGTATGTGAGGTGAGTAGTTAATACTCTTGGTGTTCATAGTTCGAATCTGGACAAAGCCTTTTTCCATTTCGTCAATCTGCAAGGCGACGAGAACTTCCTGCGAGCACTCGAGGCCGTCCGTTTCGGTGGAATCGGCTTTTGCAAGGCCGCTCGGTTATACGGGGTAAACAACCGAACTTTCTGGTTAGCATACAAAAAGCGCTGCTACCCGATCAGTAGGCCTAGCATAAAAAGTAGGATAAAGCTAAAGCCTCCCTCATTTAAGTTGCATAATACTGGTGCTGGAGTTTTTGGCCACGGTTTAAGTAAAGCTTAACCAATGGGATGCAGTCACACTGTGTTTCAAGGAGTAATTTAAGCCATATTAGAGTGTGCTAATACTTGTCTGAGGAGAAATTACAGGTTTGCAAAAATCAGCATCTTCTCAGACAGTCAAGCTGCTCTGAATGCGCTAAAGGCATTCTCGTGCCAGTCCAAGCTAGTGTGGGAATGCATTCTTTCTCTGAAGAAGTTGGCCAGTAGGAATGAAGTAACATTATACTGGGTGCCCGGCCATTGTGGAATTCAGGGAAATGAAAACGCCGACAATTTTGCCAGACAGGGTGCAGCATTGAGTTTCATAGGCCCTGAACCATTCTGTGGTGTTCCTGAGTGTACTCTTAGGATGAAACTAAATCCAATTCAATCCAATTGGAATACATGATACATCCAGAATCCAATTGGAATACGGATACATCCAGACAAGCAAAAAGATTCATAAGGCCTAGTGCAGCAAAAGCCAGGACTATGCTAAATTTGAACAAGAGAGACCTGAGGGTAATAACGGGCCTGATGACCGGTCACTGTCTCAGTAGGTACCATCTATACAAGATTGAAAAAATCCAATCATCTGAGTGTCGTTTTTGTCAAGGTGAAAATGAAACCGCTGAACATTCACTCTGCAGCTGTGGAGTGCTGTCCAATCAAAGGTTGTCAATATTTGGGAAAGGGTTATTGGAGCCAAGCCCGTGCACAAGGGGGGGGGGGTTTTGGGGGTTAAACCCTCCCCATTACCGACGCTTCATACACTAGGCGCCCCTCCGCCTTTTGCCGAAATTGGGAAAAACCCCTCCCTTGGCGCCACTTCTGTGCACGGGCCTGATTGGAACCCTTTGAAATTTGGCAAAGTAATCCCAACAGGGTAATAGACTTTATTAAACGAGTTGTGCCTAGTTGGGATCAAGTGCTTTAAAGCTATGTTCACTTAGAATCCGGAATCATGTCACATTTTCTAGTGGCGCTCTCAATGAACATAATTATCATTCTTTTGCAGCACTCTGATCATACACTAATGCTCTTTAATTGGTGAAAATTTCATCGATTTTCTTGCAACGAGTGAAAAGTTATTTCAGATTGAAGACAAGAGGAAGAAAAAAATCTTGCACAAACACTGTTAATATCGTCAAAACCATTATGTGTTATGTGCACAGATGTTGTTAACCATGGCATAAGGAAGTGTCCTCGGAAGAAAAAAGCTTAGGTTCATTGATAAATCTGCTTTGAATTTGAAGATTTGGCAAGAAGTTCGAACTCTGGGCATGGTTTTTTTCGCAACAAGATGATGAGAACCAATTCATACAAGGATGACAGCCTCAAGAATCGCGTGCTGCTTTTCAAAAACGCACACAAGGGATATGTAGAGGTTTTACCTATTTTGATGAGCTGCCATGACAGCCGGAGACGTTCAGTGGTATCGTCACAGATGGGTAGTGTTTATCAACGAAAAAAACACTCAAATTTCGCGTTTTCCCAATTCACTGAATTGCACCTCATTTCGCAATAAAAAAAAAATTGGCATTTTTTCTTCGGAATCCTAGTCAGACTAGTCAAGGCACTCAGGACACTGCATAGATGACCTGATTGTTGAACAAACGTGCGGAAGGGGTTGTTGCTAAAATTTCCCACCGTTGTGCAGATTTTTAGAGAGGTTAAGGTTGAAGGATTCGTCATTGATATCACCGTCATCATTGAAATTTGGAAAGCAGTTTTCTCTCTCAAGGCATCAATGTTTACAATGAAAATGTATTCACTGTATTTCATTCTCCATCTGGAATCCAGTGAATACATTTTCATAACGAACATTTGTGTTTTGAACGAGAAAACTGCTTTCGAAATTTCAATGATAACGGTGATATCAATGACGAATCCTTCAACCTTAACACTGAAAAAGTGAGAAAATGTGTGAAAAATAAAAATAAATAATTTCAATGATATTTTTCCATGAAAGTACAATAAATAACCTTTGTTTTGAGGGCTTCACCTTTTATGTTTGTTATTCCATCCCTAAGATATACGTGATTTTGTCATTCCGGATTCTAAATGAACATAGCTTTATCAACCAATGTCCATCACAGCTCAATTGTCACCGGATAATCGATCAGACCCAATTTAAATATGGGTCATACCACAATATTCCTAAATAATGGACATAGTGGTTAAAAGGCTCTACAGATGAGGAAAAAAAGTTGCATAACGAATCAGAATCTGCGCTTTTTGGGTTTCAAAGAAGAAGCAATTGGGTTCTATCGTCTATAATACGGGCAGTGAATAAGTTGCACTAAGGTTGCTGTTACTGGCTTTGAAACAAGTCGTGTTGCTTGGACGATGTTCGGTTTATTTGAAACTACGTATCAATAGTTGCAGCAATTCATTTAAAATATATAATGTATGGTTTTGCAAAAATATAATATGAAAAAAAAAAATCGTTTTTTGTATTGTAACGATATTCAACAACCTATACAATAGGGTGGCCCACACTTATATGAAAAACAATTTTTTTGAAAAATGCCAAGTCTTACCTCCTGAATCAGTTGTCTTGGACTCCCAGAAGCTACGTTCAAAATTTGAGCAAAATCCATTAAGCCTAAGGGGGCGCTCAAAGTGCTTGAAGTTTGTATGGAAAAACGTGACCAAATGTATGCAGAGATCTTAAGTTTTACATTTTTGCCGCTAGGTGGCGCTGTAAACGTTTAATGATTCCTAACGATTTGTTCCAATCCGTCTGTTTGTCTATGGTTCTCTCCACTACACATATAAAGTAATAGAACAGGTTCCCAAACAGTTACCAAGGTATTACATATTTTGAATTTGCAAATCGTATTACGGCTACTGCGACGGCATTGCGCATTTTTTAAGTGCTTGTCAAAATGACAAGTTCGTGAATACTTCAATTTGTGGATTGAATTAGATTTTTCTAGCAGCTTAGTGAAGTTATGTAATTTTGCATCATTCTCCCCTGCATATCTTGTGTGTTTGTGTATCCGAGTTTTAGGAGCCAAACATTTTCTCAACAGTAATGAAGTTTACCTGGCATGATGAGTTTTTTCCTGCATATCATTTTGAAAAAAAAAAAATGGTGCCTAAACACTGACTTAACGAGTCTGGCGGCCACCATCTATCCACCATTAACATCCAAATTCCTGCAATTACTTAACCATTCTATCTAATCCTCAACTGTCGCATGGACGTGGCCACGACATAACTGTCGGCTGTTGAAGGATAGTGTGAATATTTATTAAGCTGTTAGTACACAGGATCAAATATTTGTTCAAAAAGAAACCAATGCTCAAACATCTTGTTTGACTCGATCGAACTATTTTTAAGGTCAAACTGACGTTAGGGTCAAACTTTTTTCCTCGTAAAATATTTGACCCTGTATAGGGTATGTGTGCCATCAGTAATCTCATGCTGCCATATTCATCCTATTCGAAAACAGGCTATTATGGCACCGATTGATGCCGTTCTTTTTGTTTTCATGAGTGTTCACTTCTAAAAAAAAATACAAAAATAAGAAACAAAACAAACAGCGCTTCAATCCTTTGTTTTTCGTAGGAATGGTTAGCCAAAAATCTTTGTGGTTTGGTAACAGACGGAAAGGATGCAGCTCTCATACCATGGAACATCCATAAATTACGTCACGTTTTCAAGAGGGGAGGTCGGCAGTGTGGCGATCTATACAAAAATAGTGATTTATGCGGGGGGGATTTAAAATGGATTTTTACGTGACGTAATCGATGAACGTTTCCTAATAATCTAGGACTATGGGGGGGATCGGGGATTAACGCTCCCGCTAAGAAATGCCTCGATTTCAGCCGTGAAACACGCAATATGTCCATTTTATGCCGGTTTAAAAAAGTTAAGTATGTTTTCTTTCAATTACTGAAGGTTGTAAATCTAATAGGGTATCGGTTTAATACGCGCTATTGCATTAGGGTCAGACGACTCACTGCAATATCTCCCTAGTAGAAAATTTATGTTGGGTCGGGTGCCACCACTTTATTTGCTGTGTGCTAGTCGAAATATTTTCGTAACAAAACTATCCTGATACTGTACTTAAATAAAACTTACCTGAAAACGGGTCTGCCCATCGTCCATCCATCCGACGACAATATCCGAATCGGCCAGCGTTCCATCACGGGAAAACCCTAAACCCACAAATCCCTGGGTCCGACTTTGAATCTCGAACGTAATATCCTGCCCGGTGGAAGTCCACTGTAGTCGATAGTTCTGGTCAAAATCCATTATGTGATCCCACTTGCTGCTGGCAGCAATGCTCAGCTGCCAGCTCCACGCCACTAGTAAACACTGGCAGCATCGCACCCAGTTGTCGATTCTTCTTGCTGTAGCAATTCCCATATTCACTCCCGAAACAAAAGCTATATAATCCGAAGAAAATTAATCCAAATCACTCGCGTTTCACTCGCGCAGATTCACCGCTTCGACGACGACGCACCTCGATTCACCACGACGACGGCACAAACCCGACGGACATCTGAAACGAAACCAAAGCACGGCGGTTAGTTTTATACAAGTGACAAGTTTAGGAACACATTTTTATCTAAATTATTAATTATTACATTGTGCACGGTGCTGCGGTGGTAGCTGAGTAGTGGAAGTGCCTAGCAGGCCAGTTAAATGCAACGAAAGTATGATGAACACACTTTTTCGCTGCTCCTCCCAAAGTACTTCCATAAATTAGCTTTAATTAAATGTATCTTCCCAAGAGTGACTTGCAGTCGGGTGGTGCCATGCCTCCGTTCGTTGCAATGCGCGCGCTTTCCAGAGTGCAATATTTCTGCATTCTTCGCACAAGACCGGGATTCATAATTTCTCCGTTCCGTGTACGTAGCTGGCCATCGTCTGGGTAGTCGTCGTCGTTGTCGTCGTCAGTGGCCTTCATTCCGTTCTTTTCCCCCATTTCGAGAAGGTGGCTGCGAGAGCTGACCAAGCCATCACTCCGAGGAATATAGTTCTAGAAATATTTTTTCTGTGGAATAGTTGTAATATATAGAAAAGAGTATACCGCGTCTAGCTTGCGTTTCGCTGGTGGAAAAATGTGCGATTCTGATAAGACGATGAACTACTGGCACAGAAAAGTAATGTGACTGTGGAGTGCCACATGGACGCTATGCTGGCGATGGCGTAGAGGCGTGGAGTACGGTGAAATGGAGAAGGAGTCAGAAAGACGGCAGAACTTGGACACGGTGTGACAAGGACCAATTAATTCATATCATCTAACATAATTATGTGTTTCATTTGGAAGGCGGATAATGGAGTGAAATGTTTTCTGGGCGTTTTGGAAATGGGGAAAATGAGGTTTGTGACGGAGATGGAACAATTTGCTAGACTTGGCCTCGTGGAACTTAACTGAAACCAAAGATTTGACTCCAGTGGCGTAGCCTCAAATTTACTCTGGGAGGGCAGTTGCAGAATTAAAAAAAATCACCAGAAAGCGTTTTGAACTGAAAATTTGTTTCACAAATGGCTCTGGGGAAGGGGGGTTTTTGGGTTAACCATACCACCTCCTCCCCATGGCTACGCCTCTGTTTGACTCACACATAATACAACACCGAAAGTAAATGTAATGAACAACAGTGCATTTTTCACACAGTAGCTTTGAGCCTATACACATTGGTTTCGTTATCAAATGGGCAAGGAGTCGAATTTCTTGCTCTGCCATTTACATCCTTGTAGTTTCTTCAGAGATTTATCCAGGAGGATTCGGAGATGCCATCAAAGATTTTTTTCTTCAGAGAATTTCTCAGGTATTCCAACAGGAGTTCCTTTAGGGATGACTTTAAGAGTTCCTTTAAGAATATTTCAGAGGATACAGGGATGCTTCCTGGATATTCATCAATGATTCATGCAGAAGATCTTTCTTGGATTACCATGGTAGATCCTTCAGAGATTAGTCTGGGTGTTCGTTTAGTGATTCCTTTTGATGTTTTTTTTTTCAGGAATACCTACAGGAATTCCTTAAGGACATAGTTCAGGAGTTTCTTCAGAGATTGCTCCAGGAATGTCTCTAGAATTCCAATCAGGGATTTCTTCTGGCGTCTCTTTAGCGATCTCTCTAAGAGTTCCTTCAGAATTCGCCCCAGGAGATCCTTCAGGGGTCACTTCAGGAGTTTCATCATGGTTTTTTGCAGGAGCTTCTTCTGGGATCCATCGTGATTTTTTTTTTCTCAAAGAATCCCTTCCCGAGCAGGAATGAATAACTGATACATAACTAGAGCATACCGAAGTCAGGTAGCATATCAAGACAAGGTATTGGTCAGCTATCCATCTATTGAAAATAACTCATTTAGGTATTGACACAATACATCAACGAGTTATTGGTTTGGTGTTAAGGACTGCTTGAGTTATTATTCAAGTATGGAAAAATCGTTATTTGTGTGGAAAAATCACCGATTATTATCTAGGTATTGCCATACCTGATGTCATTTTTCGCGCGTTATGCACAGATTACACATCAGTTATTATTTGAGGTATTTTACCTCTTATGCAGGGCTACTTAATACCTCATTCAGGTTGTAGGTATTCGGTTTTCCATACCTAAGTTTGGTATTCTTCAGCTATTTTCTCCTGCTCGGGTTATGGAGCCCCTTTAATGATCCCTCCATTCCACTTTTTTATTGTTTTGAACTTCTTTCGGGGATTCCTTTAAGATGCCTCACCCAAGCGACACACATGGTTACAAAACCGTCACGGTAGCGTATGCAAGGGTTGCACAGAAGTCACGGTGACTTACCCCGGGCAGAGGAGAATATCAAAATAATAACAACGGAATCACAAAACCTGTTTTTATATCTGAGTTTGTTTTTTTTTATCTAGTTCATTTATTTATGGCTCAATCGTTATCTGAGTTTGTTATTATTAACTTATTGAGGTATTACCTAGGGTATTACCGTTCCATTACATCTCGAGCACGAGAAAAAAGCTGAAGAATTACTAACTCAGGTATGGAAAACCGAATGCCTACAACCTGAATGAGGTATTAGGTAGCCCTGCATAAGAGGTAAAATACCTAAAATAATGACTGGTGTGTATTCTGTGCATAACGCATAATAATGGCATCAGGTATGGCAATACCTAAATAATAATCGGCGATTTTTCCATACAAATAGTGATTTTTCCCTAATTGAATAATACCTCAAGCAGTCCTCAACATCAAACCAATAACTCATTGAAGTATTGTATCAATACCTACAAAATACCAAAATAAGTTATTTTCAATACCTGGATAACCGACCAATACCTTGTCTTGGTTTGATATCTGACTTTGGTATTCTCCAGTTGTGTGTCAGTTATTCATTACTGCTCGGGATGTTTTGTTGTAGCATAAGTTCAGTTATTATCGTGTTATTGAGACTGTACAAATATTTGATCTTTATTAGCACAACAATAACAAGCTTTGCAATCAAAACTACACCTTTCAAGAATAGCGTTGTTCACAGCATTTCGCGAGGAAATATTTCATAAATTCGCTATTATTATGTTGTTATTGAAATTAACAAAACGTGTTAGTTAATTGGTCTTCCAGGAACATTTTTTTGTTATGATTTTTGTTATTTTACCGCTTATGACAGACAAGTTTATAGCCTGATATGCTATGTTAATAATATGAAAATAACTTTTCCCGCTACTCAGTTATTTTACCAAAATAACATGTTTCATTATACTGTCGCTATTCCCTTCTGCTCGGGACTGCGCAACCCTTACATGCACTGCCGTGACTGCTTTGTAACCGTGTGTGTTGCTTGGGCATGGATCTTTTCTAAGATTTTTTTGGGATTTCACTAGGAGTTTTCTACAGAAGTTTTTTTACGGATTAATCAAGAAGATCCTGCGAGGATTCCTGAAGTATAGTAGATTTTTTTCAGAGCTGCTCCAGTAGCTCCTTTAGTGGTCTCTTCGGGAGTTCCTTCAGGAATCCCTCCGTTCTTCCAGGAGGATTCAGGGATGCCTCCAGGTGTTTCATCAGGTATTCTCTAAGATGTTCCCTCAGCTTTATGAACAGAAGATCCGTCAGATATTCTTTCAGAAGTTCCTTCAGATGTTATTTCAGAAGTCAAGTCTAGGTGTACTTCCAGGTATTCCTTCTGAAGATCCATATGGAATCCCTACCGGAGTTCTTTAAGGAATTGGACCAAGTGTTTGAGGGATTCGTGCAGATGTTTATTCGGAGATTTCACCCTAAATCCTTTAGGGATTCCTCCAGAAGTTCCTACGGAGATCTTCCCAGGAGTTTCTTAAGGGATCTCTCGAGGATTTCCTTCAGAAATTCCTACAGAAGGATCCAAGTGTATCTTCAAAGATATATTTTGGAAGTTGCTTCAGGGATTCCCACAGAAGTTCATTCATATATAGTCCAGAAGTTTTTTCTAAGATTCCTCCAGGAGTTCTTTAGGGTATTTTTCAAGAAGCTTCTTTATGGATTCCCGGAGGTCTTTTAAGGATTGCTCCAACAGCTGTTTCAAAGATTTTTGCAGGAAGTTCCTTCAGGAATTCCTACAGGAGTTCCTTCAGGGATTCTTTTAGGAGTTCCTTCAGGAATTCACTTAGGACGATTATCAAGAACATCTCCAGAATTTCCTTGAAGGATCTCTCATGGAGTTCCTACAAGAACTCCTCCAGGATTGTTTTCAGGGATTCCTCCAGGGTTTGTTTTTGGAATACTGCCAGGACTTCATACTGGGATTACTCTTTAAAATCCCTCGAGGATTCCTCGTTGAAATCCTTCGGGAATTCCTCCCTAGACCCTTGATTCCACCTAGAAATCCTTCCCCTTCCAGGAAATACTTCCCTGGAAATCTTTCATGGATTCATCCTGTAGTACCTTTGGGGATTCTTCCTGGAATTAATTCGGTAATTCTTCCAGGAATTCCTACAAAACTCCAAATAAGGATTTTTAACGAAATTTTTACGGGGATCTTTCAAAGACAGATTCTTGAACCACCAGAGCAATCACCGAGAAACCCTTCGGGGATTGCGCCTGGAAATTCTTCAGAAAATCCTTCTGGAATTCTTTCAGGGATTTCTGCTGGAATTCAGTCGGAGATTTTTCCTGGACTTCCTTCGAGCATTCCTCTTGGAATTCTTTCCGAGATTCCTGATTGAAATTCTTTCAGGGATTCGAGGATTCTTCCTGTAATTGTTTCTGGAATTCCTTCAAAACTCCAATCAGGGATTTTTTTACGAAGTTTCCGCGGAGTCTATCAAAGATAGATTCTTGAACCATTAGGTTTTCCAGCAGCAGGTACTTCAAGGTTTCGTACAGTAGATCCTGCAGGGATATGTCCATTAGTTCATTTCAGCTATAGCTGCAATATGCACATTATTGCATTCCCCTTAACACTAAAGATAAAGAGCGTTCTATTGCAATTCAAACATTTACTTGAGTTCATTACCAACATGTTATCCAATAATAATTTTATTTGTAAATCTCACTTCAAATGGGACTGCTTTTGCCATAGGCACTTATTTGTTGCAATCAAAAAGTGAAAATCGAAAGCAAACATGTTTCCAGAATCAATAGTTTTTCCAGATTGATGATAAGTAGAGTTTAAATACATACCAGCTGGGTAAAGTTAGCACGATACGATTGAAAATTAAGGATGTCAACTGCTACACTACAGGAGTGAACATTATTTGGATATGAGTATTTCCAAGCAACACACATGTTATATAAGAGTTACGGCAGCTCATGGTTTGGTTATATAGAAGTTAATTTGACGTAATTCTATTGTTGATTTACATCAAATTAAATTCTATACAACCAAAACTTGCACTGCCATAACTCTTTTATGACATGCGGTCGATAAACCGTCAAATTAATATAAGTTAATACAAATCTTACTCTTCGAGTATTAACGTATTCATCGCAAACCTATGTTAGATATTATATAAAACCAATATTTCAAATACTTTATTTTTTATTATCACAGACAAACAGACGTAACACCTAGAATAACTTTCGTGAAAATTTTACGCCCACTTCACACTACCGTCTATCCCCGTTGGTTTGACCTCATCTAATCTGAACACTTTTTAATTTGACCCCCTCTAATGTGCACATCTTTCAAACTAAAAATGATTCAAACGTCATCCTGCTCATGGAACGGGGGGGAAACGGAACGCAGAATCAAAACAAAACAGCAAAAACGAGTACCATCAATGTCAATGTTCTTTGATGTCCACAGGGTTACTAGAAGTTCAAATTAAAAAACGAACCCCGTTGGTTTGCATGAGGTGTCGTTCAAACCAACGGGGGTACACGGTACAATCACCTGGTGGAAATGTTTTACATTGTGCAATATCGTCAACAGAATGCGCTAATGTAAACCATCAAACACAATGAAAAGCGATGCGCGCGCCTCTGGTTGTGAAAGTCATCACTATGAAGATTTAAAATGATCGTTAAAAGCGTGATCGATGAAAATTTCGCATGTGTTAGTCTGGTTATCTGTGGTGCATAAGACAATCACATAATTGTATTTTGTATCGAAATACTCCTGTAGATAAAAAGACCTTAACTTCAGGGAGTTTAAGTAAAATATAAAACTACTATGAAGCAAGGTCTAAAAAGATTCTTAAAAACTTAAAAGCAGGTATAAACGAAGAGCACTACTGGTTTGCAAGTCCATACTTCAAGACTGTAGATATAAACACATTTTAGCGAAATGAGTGTGCATATGAATATGTCGGGTTTAATAATTTGCCACCTATACACATTTAAACATACGGAAAAGTTCCAGCACTTTTCGACCCCTTTAATTTTACTAATTAGTTTCAGTTTCATCTGTCCGCTCTAAGGTATCAATTTCCCAACAGCTCCTGGAAAAGCCACCAGATAATACCTACCCCAAAGTGTGTCTAAACTTCTCCAAAATGAAGAGTCACCTTCCCGGTATTCAAAACCTCCTCTTCAGAAGCACTTCTCCGTTTTTGATTCCGAGCTTGCGGCGCAATGCTCAGCGGTCTAAATTTCCCGACAATAATGAGTGTAAAACGCGTTTATTTACACCAAACACTGCTCGACAACCAACTGAACAACGGCCGCCGTTTTAGTGAAGGATCAAAAGGTGGACGCATTTTGGCACTGCCGCAAAATTTAAACGCGACGTCCTCCGGTCCATTGTCCGCAATCTACTTGCAGCTTGACGAAGGATGACGGACGGCGACGACGACGACGGCACGAGAAGTTTTCCAGGAATCCGCTGCTGTTGGTGGCTTCCCTTGTTGCGAATGTATTGCCAACAACAAGTGGCAAGTCAGCAAATTCGATGACTTTCAACACGGAACTACAAATCAACCCAAATTTAAGTTGTTTTGACGCAATGCCGGTCTTCCGTGGAATAACTCAAATTTGCGTCAAACAGCGAAAGTGGTGAGTGAGTAGTTCTCGTTTGAGAGCGGCAAAAAAATGAACCCACTGGTAAGTTATTTTCACCCAACGGAGGCCTCAAATGACGCAAATTTGGGTTAACTCAAGAAAACCCAAATTTGGCTTCTTCCACGGAAGAGCAGCGGATGCGTCGGTGCTTCTCTCTTTGTTTTCGACAACATTGTGGTGGGGCGAGGGAGAAAACAACCCAACTTTGAGTTAAAACTAAAAGCAGTTTAGCCAAATTTGAGTTTTTAAAACTTATTCTTTGGGTTTTAATATTTTTCCGTGAAGACTTCATCTTCTCCCTACTCGGCTGATGGCAGCAAGGCAGCCACACTTCAACAAAAGAATAATAATGGCAGATAATATTCCGACAATTCCATCATTGAGGGCATTATGAATGACAATGGCCACCAGCCAGCGAAGCGAGCGGCCGACACACGCTTTCCAAGAGGGCGGCGCGGCGGCGAACGATGCGAGTGTTTATTCATTCGATCTCTCTTCTAGAAAATGTGTAGGTATTTCCGGGCGAGGTTCGGTTCGGAGCGGTGTAGGTGTGGACAGCTGCCAAGTGTTCCTCATGATAGGAATTTCCACCTCCATTGTTGTTCGACGACGCGCGCGAAGCCGGCGACAAGCTAAAGAGGGACCCCTGGACCATTGTTGACTGGATGGAGACTGGAGAGCTTTCTCAGAGCACTACAAATCAGTGTTGCAGAATGTGTTTTGTATGTGTGATTTGTTCGACACTGAATGGAAGAATTTACTCTACATTCGTCGGGAATTATCGTTATTGTTATAACCAACAATGTGGAAGAATGTCGGGAGCGTTTCCTGAGAGCAAGCAGCGAGCACAATAGATGTTGGTTTGAAGTGGGATGGGAGATGTTAAGCTTTGATTTTTACCCATTATGATACACTATGAAGATGTTTCCTGCTCGGTAAACGTTTCGATGTGATGCATGGAAAATCTAGACGAAATCAATATGAGGAGTTCAAAATAGTTTGAAATTAAGGATAATTCCAAAGTACTTTACCTGTTCAGTCATGGTGTCAAAATCAAAGAGACGCAAGGGTCGAACGCCATTACGGTTTGGCTATTCCGTGAAAAGTGCAATAGTTGATTTACTTGGATTTACCGAAAGACCATATTGGTGACACCAGCACTCAACTACCTGCAGAGTGCTTTGCACCAGGTCTTAAGGGGTGCTGGTGCACATACCGACTAACAATGTTAGGTAGTCGTCGGCAAAACCGTAAGTAGGAAAGCCGCTATTATGGAGTTGCCTCAACATCGTATCTGCTACGAGATTTCTCAAAAGTGGTGACAAGACTCCCCCTTGAGGGCATCCACAAACACTTAGTTTTCTAATCGTTGCTTGACGTAATGTCGAGACAGTGGCGTAGCCAGAAATTTGGGCTGGGAGGGGTTTTTGACAATGAGTGATTTCTTTTTCATTATTTGGCACTCACGTTTCGTAAACATCAATGCATAATGAAGGCATACGATTTCAGTTGTAGTGTCAAAATAGCGGCGCAGCCGAAATTTTTTTCCATAACAAGCGTTTTATACTAAAATTTGTTCTACAAATTTTGGCTCTAAAACCCTATACCCCCCCCCACGTGGCATCGCCAGTGTGTCGAGAAGAGCTATCGGTTTTTGAGTTTTTGGTAAATCCGATTGGAAATCATTGGAGGTATACCATGACCCCACGCGGCTTCCAATATGGCATCGAAAGGCACGTTGTCAAACCCTTTGACTTAAAGGCACCCTCGATATCTAAACAAACACCCAAAGAAGATTGCTTGTCAGTGAATGCTCTCTCAATATCGTAAACAACTTTGTGTAAAAGAGTCACAGTGAACTTACCAGATTGGTAAACATGTTGGTTCACATGAAGAGGCACATTGGCCAGATGAACATCACGGATGTGATAATGGACAATGCGTTCTAAGCATATCAGAAGAAAAGAGGTCAAACACATAGGTCTGAAACTCTTTGCTTCTTTATACGACGCACACCCCACGTTCGGAATAAATTTTACAGTAATGTCCAGCTAGGATTTTGGAGCATACACTGCAAACAAGTAGTTTATTTCAAAACATGTTTGATATAATAAAATCCCTTTTGAAGCAATCAATATCCAGGAGATTTTAATGAAGCGAAACTATTTGGTGACAACTCAATTGATTCTACAGTTATGGTACTTCAAGCTGGAACCAGGGAACCATAACTACAAGAAAATACATTAGGTTCTTCCGAAAATGTAATGTCCACACATCCGGGGAAGTGTGTACTTAATAAACATTCCAAACTTTACTCATCAGACACACTTAATTTATAATGCCGAATCTCGGTTTACGTATGCAGAGATTTGCACAGCCGAGTTGTCAGCTACTGCTCGGTGAATAAAACCAAGTGTGGAGGAAGTGATGTCGCCATTTGCCAAATGAAGTTCGTTCACTCTGAAATCCTTGGATTTTGCAAGGCTTTTGTTCAACCGGAGAGCTTTTTGCTAGGCCTTGCGAGCCGACCTGGAACCTTTTGATACAGCCGAACCTTGTCTGTTCCAACTCCTTCTATGTACATTGTTTCCTGAGCTTCGCCAAAACTGGGTTTGGGGTTCCATGGAATTTCTCTTGTGGTCTTCACAGGTCTTCACAGATGGCAACCTAAGAAGCACACATGGTTAAAAAAAGTCACGGCAGCGCATGTAAGGGTTGCGCAGTAAGTCAGGTATTTTTTAAACGTTGAAAAAAAAAAATATGATGAAAGAAAAAAAAAGTTGCCTATCCCAAATATTTTGGCCACCCCCTGTAATTGGGGGAATCTCTGAGGAAATTCAGGGAGGAATTTCAGCAGAAATCCACGACAGAAGTCCCCGAAATCTATGTGGGAATCCCGAAAGAAATCTTTGAAGGAGTTTTTGGAAGGATCCTCGATGAAATTGCTATACGAATTTTGGGGAGAATCCCTTAAACAAACCCGATAAAAATAAACAACGAAATCCTGGGGGGTATCAATAAAGAAATTCTGGGAGAAACTCAGGAAGAATCCTGGAGGTATGGCTGATGGAATCTCAGGAATATTACGTGAAAGAGCCCGAAAGGAATCCCGAGAAAAATCCTCAAAGGAATCCCGGCAGCATTTAACCCTTTATAAGGCAGTGGCAACTATATTGCCACCTTATACAAATATTTTTTTCTGTTCGTTTAGAAAATTTTTACAACTTCTGTTTTAACTGATGGACACATTAGGCCTTTGTGAACATTCATGTTTTTTTTTTGAGCCATAACAAATATGAATGGGCTTTTTTAGAACAAAATGTCTCTCAAAAAACATCCATTTTTGAGTGCATGAAAGTTTATAATCTCGAAATTCTGTTATGGTGAGCGAATTGAAAATCGAATTATGGGGAATGAAAGGCCTATGTTCCTTTTATTTGTGTACAAAATTTCAACTTGATTGCTTCATTATTATTAGAAACTCAGCCTTTTGAAAAAATGTTCTATAATAAATGGGCATGTACTAAAATTGCCATAACGTCCAAAATAATTGACCAATCGAGTTCAAATCCACACAAGTAACTCATGAATACTAGGGCAATAACCTGTCAAAAAATCAGCATGGTTGATTAACGCATCACAAAATAACAACATTTTTAACTTTGTTGACAAAAAGTTGAAATTTAGACCAATTTTTTTCATACAAAATCGACCATCGAATTTTTTGAAAATAAAAACGTTTTTGTTCATTACACCACATGTACTTTATATTCCAATGTAGAACGAGTGAATTCCGTGTCTGGTTCTCTCGGCCTTATAAAGGGTTAATGAAGGAATCCCAGGAAGAATCCCTGAAGGAAGCGCGGGGGGAATACCTTAATGAATCCCGGGAGAAAACTTGGAAAGAATCCTGGTTGAATTCCTGATGCAGTCTCAAGCCCGGGGAATCCCGTTAGAAATTCCATAAAGAACCCTTGAGGAATAAATGCATGAATCTCAGATGGAATGCCTGACAATATCCCTAAACAAATTTTGGACGAAACCACCGTAAGTATCTCAGGAGGAATTTCCAATGGAATTCCAGAAAAAAATCTTTGAGTAATCCTTGACAAAATTCTGGAGGAAACCCTGGTAGAATAGCAGGAAAAACTCCGGAAACAATCCTGACAGGAACCCTCGGGTAAATATTGCAGGAATTCCGGGAAAAGTGTCGAAAGAAATCAGGGAAAAATTTCGGGAGAAATCGATGAAGAAATTCCGGTTCAAATTTTGGAAGAAATCCCTAATATTTGGAATCCCGAGCAACAAAGAAAATACCTGAAGGAATCCTGGGAGGAATCCTTAGAACAATACTTGGAGGGGTCCCATGAGGAATCCTGACTGGAATACTGGGAGGAAATGCAGGATAAATCCTGAGACGAATTCTTACAAGGGATTATCTGGAGGAATTACAACTTGAAGCCTGTTGGGAATCCTAGGAGAAATCCATGGAGAACTATCGGGTGTAATTGCTGAATATTTCCATAGATGAATCCCTGTGAAAGGGCTTGTAATCCATCAAACAAGAGCCTGTCAAGTTTATGTATGAGCTTATCCAGATGATATGGAAAGTATTAGAATCACTGTCAACAATTGGTGAAAATCGTTTTGAAGAGCTAGTATGCGATGACTTGTTTGAAAGCATCCGTAAGAAATAATTCATCGTGCAATAAATTAGTCGGACAATAAACGTATTCCCTGTTGAGTTTTACAGCAGATATATCAATGTCGGCAGCACGAATATCTCTCTTGTTTATAGTTGAGACACGAGTTCGGCATCGTTAAGCCTTGTTGACCAGCACACATACTCGAGGCATGATACGCGAGTTTATCATTTAATTTCACTTAAAATAGTAAACACTGGGTACACAGTAGGGTGGGGCTAATTTAAAAAAAATCTCTCCGGGATTTTATGTCCCAAGCGGAAAGTGAAATACTAGTCGAAATAAGTAAGCTGTACAAAAATGAGCGATTTCGGTTGATATTTAAGGGTGGCGCAAAGGGTTTAAGTGATTTTTTTGCTAGAGCAAACCTTAAAAAAAACATTTTAAATTTAATTTTCAAACATAATTTTCTAGACTAAATCGGTGATTCTAGAACCCATAAGGGCCAAATTTGTGCTCAAAATTACGATATCTCTACTGGCTTCTGAGATATTAAAAAAAATGTCGTACTTCGGCATTTTTGGATTAGATTCCCAAATATGAATTTTTTTTTTCAAATATCTCAGAAACCAGTGGAGATATCGCAATTCGATTCGCAATCATCGATTTAGTCTAGAAATGTTAAGTTTGAAAATTAAATTTGAAATGTTTTTGAAGGTTTGTTCTAGCAAAAATTTCACTTAAACCCTTTGCGCCACCCCTAAATATCAACCGAAATCGCTCATTTTTGTACAACTCACTTATTTCAACTAGTGGATCACTTTCCACTTGGGAAATCATATCCCGGAGAGATTTTTTTAAAATAAGCCCCACCCTAGTACACAGGGTGTCATGTCATTATTATCAAGATTATTATTGATTTTAAACACTAAACTCATAAGATCATACTTATTCATCCTCAAGTTTGAGACTTAAGAAGGATGGCCGATTATCTCGCTTTGGTTAACGCAGTGAGATAATAATACTGTGGAGAGTGCTTTGGTTTTGTACAGACTCCATTAGCGGTTGAGTTTTTCACGGGTATTTTTTTTTGTTTTTATTTTTGTGTATTTTAACTTATGCTAATTCTACACTCATCACGGGTAACAGTCAAGTGATCCAAACGTGATAATATTTGGGCTGATATAAGAGGTAATTGTACTAAATATGTCTATTTGACCAAAAACTACATAAGTTTTAAACTGTTCACCAGTAGAGTAAACGAAATTCACTAAGCTGATCTGGCTAGAATAAATTTGGCAAATTTAATGGATAAGGCTTTGTTCAGTTACGGTCGTTCATTTTAATAAACCAATTTTCTTCGGTAATGAGACAAGACTTGGTATCAACATTACAGCTCAGCCGTAACGTAAACTACACCTTATCTGTGTAAATCAATCGTAGCTTATCTCCAAATAAGTGGGACTGTGCTACATATCAACCGGCCATAAAAGTCATTCCAAACGACATTCGAAATAGCTCAACTTATCCCATTTTCCAGGTGATAATTTTTGCTTGATCACCTAATCCCATCTAAAAACGACGATAATTATCATGCTTATCCACAAAGCACCTTTCACTTTCGGACACCAGAACACGAAAACACAAATCGGCCATAAATAACGAGCCTCATTTTGGGGCGACATTTCTACCATTTACCCTCCCGAAACAATAGAGACGTTAAATTGCTTGTAAGATTAAGTGTCAGAGAGCCTCCCCAACCGCTCCTTTCTTTCCCACCGGAGATTACCACTGCGGGTTGTGTCCCAAATGAAGACCACCACCGGTAGCAATTCCAAGTCCGAATCTCGAAGGCAAATCCGATTTTCATGCAAAACGAGCTGTCACTCTAGCTTTAAATCTGGCACAAATCTACAGTGGGAAATGTCCTGCTCTCTCTGTTTTACCTCTGCTACAACAATTCCGGCTAAAATGGAGCAAAGCCTAAAGTCCCAGTAGATAAATAGCACCTACTGGCCTGCTCCAAAAGGCAAGCAAACGCTGCTGGGTCATCCGGTCCAAATCTTCGGCTCAATTAACTGGGACATTTGCTCGTTGGAGCGGAACCAGGACACCAATTGAATAAATTCCTGGAAATTCGGGTTACACTCTCTTCAGGTGACTCCAAGCGGAACGGTTTTCCACAAAAATATCGTCGCATTTTCTCACCGAACTAACAGAGTTCCACTTTCCCCGGGCACGGCCACCTGCCTCATTATCCTGCCAGCTTTCGAAGTGCACGAGGAATTAAACAGATAGGTACCTACACTGCTGCTGGCTCACTGACAGTAGTGGACAGGACAGAGCACACCTTGCTGCTGCACACAAATCGGACGACAGACGACGGTGACGTCGGACCGACGCGGAGACCGGATGCCAGGCTCATTTGAACAAATAGAAATTAATTAAAAGCCATTTTTCTCACTTTGCTTTTCCTGGTTTTATTCGTTTTTCACCCGGTTTTATTTAGGGTTTCGTTTTTATCTCGTGTTTTGAAATTGCGATTCACACTACTGGGACTGGGACTGGGCCTCTGCCGCAGGAGTTTTTTTTTCTGTTTGTCCTGTGTGTAAGACAAGGTGCAAAACTACGAACGAGAGGCTTCGGATAATTTCATTTGCAGATCACGTTCGTGCGGTAATAAAACTGGACCAAGGTTGACCGCTGTCATTGGTTTGGGTATGGAGGAGAAACGAACCCGAGAGGTAGACTATATAAGTGCCGGTAAATTAAGACAAGACGTAACGTTCTGAGGTGGATGCTGCTGCAGTTTCAGTCACAATTTTGGTTGGGAAGCATATTTGTCTCCTAAAGTTGGGCATTTTATTACGCAGAATAAATTGAGGCGATTGGATGGTAGTGGTTTGGAGAATAACGCTCAGTATTGTTAAGAGGAGAAATGCTCTTCAATTTGAAGATTTCGACTCGGGTCATAATGTGTGAGTGTGTGATTCGTGGATGTGCGATTATCCTCTTTCGATTTCGGTGGTTTCGGTTCCATGTGAAGAGTATCTTCGATTCGCACTCTAATCAATGGATTAATGTATGTTACTCATGTTAGGGGCAAATATTTCTACAAGAGAACCACTTCAATCTTATCTTAGATTTTTTTCCAAATAACAAGCTTGTTGAATGGCTTAATTTTTAATGTTTATTTATGGAATACAAAAACAGCATGCCAAATTTTCCAGATATGCTGGAACCGGTTCCAGAAGGGAAAAGGAAGGACTTTGTAGAAACATATGCTTATACAGAGTGCATTTATGTGCTACTACAACACGAATTTTCACTAGTATTCAATTCAAACAAACGTCATGCTAAGAGCAGAATACCTGGGATTTCTTTACGAATACTTTCAAAAACACCTGCAGAAATTCCTTTAGGCAGATACTTCTGCAAGGATTCATCGACGAATTTCTACAGGCTTTTTTCCATAGCTTCCTTCTGTGATTCCATCATGGATTGCTCTAGAAATTTTTTCAAGAATTCATATTTCGGTTTCACCAGATATTCCTCCGGGAATTTATCCTGGGATATCTATAGAGGTTCAGAGCAGAAATATCTTCCAGAAACCCTTACAGGAAATTTTATCGGAGATTAACCAAAAATAATCCAGGAGTTCCTTAAAACATTGTACAAAACAATCTTTTTTGAATCCATGCATCCAACAATAATTCAACCAAAAATTTTTGGAGACATGGATATTTTTTCCAACAGAAATTCTTCTAGGATTTTTTTAGAAAGTTTTCCTGGGATTTTCTAAGAAATTCTTCATGGGATTGCTTCCGAGCTTCCTCATGAGTTTTTTTCAGGAATTCCTCCATGTTTTCCTTCAAGAATTCCTCCAGGGATTCTCCCGTGAATTTCTTATGTGTTTCCTCCAGGAACAACTCCACGGTTTATTTAAAAATTCCTCCAACGATTCCCTCAGGAACACTTTTTAAGGAGCTCCTCTTGGAATTCTTTAAGGAACTCCTCCAGTAAATAATACAGTAGTTCTTCCAGTGACTGTTTAGGGATTCCCTTAGAAATGCCTCTACGAATTGCTTCCGGGATTCCTCCTGTTTTTTTTTTCAGGAGTTCCTACAGAGATTCCTTCAGGAACTGCTACAGGGAATCCTCAAGGACTCCCTCCTATGAATCTTCTTAGAATTCCTTCAGGATTTCTCCAAGGGTTCCATCTGCATTTTTTTTTCAGGAATTCTTCTTGGGCTTCCTACAGGAATTTCACAAGGGATTCCTCCACGAATTTTTACAGAGATTTCTTCAGGAATTGTTTCAGGGATTCCTTTGGGAATGGCTGCTCCCTCGTCTAAAAATCATCAATGAATTCCTTCAGGAATGCCTCTAGAAATTCTTCCAGGAGTATTTCCAGAGATTCTTCCGTTAATCCCTACAGGCATTTCTCTAGGATATTCTCCAGGGATTCCTCGAAGATTTTCTGCAGGGCTTACTTCGGAAAATCCCTCTGTGATTCTTTCTGGAACAACTTATTTAAAAAATTCCTACAAATATATTCCCAAGAACTCTTCTTAAGATTCCTTCAGGAATTCTTCCTTTTTTAAGGAACTCCTCCAGGAAATAACTCAGTACTTCCTCCAGTAATTGCCTTAGGAATTCCTTCCCTTCTAAGAATTCCTCCAGAATTTCTTCAAGAATTCCATCTGCGATTTCTTCAGGAATTATTCCTGGTATTTCTCTACGATTTTTTAAGAGATTCATCCACAAATTTCTTTGGAAATTCCTCTAGGAATTCCTAAAGGGGTTTCTTTAAAAAATCCTCCAGGAATTCATCTAGCGATTCCTCCAGAAACTCCGCCATAAAATCTTCTAGAGATTTATTCAGGAGTTCCTCTGGAAATTCCTTCAGGAATTCCTTCAGGCATATCCTCCAGGGATCCATCTAAGAATTCCTACAAGATTTTTTTTCAGAGATTCCTCCAGGAAATCCTCCAGGTTTTCTTCAATGCATTCCTTTAGGACTTCCTCCAGGCATTCCTCCAGAGATTGCTTTAGTAATTGCTTTCGGGATTCTTCCAAGATTTTCACCAGGAATTAATACAGAAATTTATCCAGAAAATTTTCAAGTGATTCCTCCAGGGATATTTTCCAGAGACTCCTACAGGAATTTATCCAACGATTTCTCCAGGAATTACTTCAAGGAATCCTCCAAGAATTCCATCAGGAATTCTCCTAGGCATTGTTCCTAGAAATTTTCCAGGGATTCCTTCTTGGATTCTTGCAGAGATTTCTCCAGGATTTTTTTCAGCGATTCCTCCAGGAATTGCACCAGATATTCCTCCAGGAATTGCTTCAGGGATTCTTCTAGGAATTCCCCAGGACTTCTCCCAGGAGTTTCTCCTGGGATTGCTTTAGGAATTTTTCCTGGGATTCCTTCAGAAATCTACGCAGGCATTCCTCCAGGATTTCATCCAGGAATTTCTCCAGGGTCTCCTCGAGGAATTTCTTCAGAGATTTCTTCAATAATTCTTTCAGGATTTACTCTAGGAATACTTTCCAATTTTTTTCAGGAACTCCTCCAAGAATTCTTGCAGATTTTTCTCCAGAAGTTGCTGCATGGGTTTCTCCAGGAAGTTCTTCAGGGATTTCTCCACAAATTTCTCCAAGAATTACCCTAGAGATTCCTTCAGAAATTCTTTCGAGGATTTCTCCAGAAAATTTTATAGAAATTCCTCCAGGAATTTCTCAGGGGACTTTTACAGAAATTTCTCCCAGAGTTCCTCTAGAGTTTCCCTCAGAAATTCATCCAGTAATTGTGGCAAGAATTTCTTCAAAGATTCTTCCAAGAATTTCTTCAAGGATTCCTGCAGCAATTCTCAAAGCAAAACCTCAAGGAATTTCTCCAGGTATTCCTCCAGGAAATTCTCCTGGAATTACCATAAGAGTTTCTTCAGGAATTCGTTCAGTAATTTCTCAAGGAATTGATCCAGGAATTGCTCCTGGACATTCTTCAGAAATCATGTCAGCAACTCTTATGATTTTCGGCAACGCAGTCTTTATTGAATTAAACGAAATTTAAGCTATCTGCCCGACGTTTCGACACTGGATTGGTGTCGGAAACGTCGGGCAGATAGCTTAAATTTCGTTTAATTCAATAAAGACTGCGTTGCCGAAAATCATAAGATTAAACCTTACAGTCGTTCGATCACCAGTTCATGTCAGCAACTTCTCCAGGATTTTTTTTAGAGATTCTTCCAGGAAATTCACCAGGAATACCTGCAGGAAATGGTCAGGGATTCCACCAGGCATTTTTTAAGGAATTTCTCCTGAGATTTTTTCCCCAGGAATTTTCCCAGGGATTCCTCCAGGAAATCCTCCAGAAATTCCTCCAAGGATTCTTCTAGTAAATCCTCTAGGGTTTTTTTTCAGAAATTCTTCTAGGAAAATCTCCAGAAATACATTCAGTATTTTTTCAGGGATTCCTTCAGGTATCCTCCAGGAATACCACGGGAATTCCTCTGGGAACTCTTCTAGACCTCCCTCCAGGAATTTCTCCAGGAACTCTTCCAGAAATTCCTCCAGGAATTACCCCAGGACATCCTTCATAAATTTTGTTAGCAATTCCTCTAGGGATTTCTCCAGGCATTTCTCCAGGAATATATCCTGAGATTCCATCAGGAATCCCTTCACGAATTTCTCCAGAGATTTTTGCATGAAATTATCAAGAGATTTCAAGACCAACAATTGAAAAGGCCACATCAACATTGCGTAAACAAACAAGTTTCAGTCGACTTAGGGCCTTCTGGAATCCACGCACGCATCTCACCACCATTAACAGAAAGCTTGATGTATGCGCTATCTGTTAGTGGTGGTGAGGTGTGTGGGTGGAGATCAAAAGGCCTCAAGTCGATAGAAACATGTTTGTTTGCTAAATGTTGTTGTGGCCTTTTCAATTGTTGGTCTTGATTTTCCCATGGATTCCTCCAGGAAATCCTCCAAAAGTTTCTCCGAGGATTCTTTCAGGAAATCTTCTAAGAATTTCTTCAGAAATTCTTCCAGGAGGAGAACTTCCTGGAACACCTTTAGGAATTTTTCAGGGATTCCCCCAGATATTCCTCCAGGGATTTCTCTACAAATTTCTTCAAGGATTCCCGCTGGGATTTCTTCAGAAATTCCATCGAGGATATCTCCAGGAATACCTCCAGAAATTTCGATCCAGGAATTTCCTAAGGGATTTTTCAGATATAGAAATCTTCCAGAATTTCTTTAGAGATTCCTCTAGAAATTCATCCAGTAATTCTTCCAAGAATATCTCTAGAGATTCATCCAGCAATTCTCGCAGGAATACCTTTCGGAATTCCTCCAGGAAATTCTCTGGGAATTGTTCTTGGACATCCTTCAGAAATTATGTCAGCAATTTCTCCAGAAATTTCTTTAGAAAATCCTTAGGGTATTTCTTCAGAGATTCTCCAGGAATACTATCAGGATTTTTTCAGGGATTCCTCCAGAAATTCCTTTAGAGATTCGCTCAGGAATTACTTCAGGGGTTCCTCCATGTAATTATCCTCCAGGGAGTCCTCCAGAAATTTCTCCAAGGGTTCTTCCAGGAAAACCTCCTAGAATTTCTCAAGCGATATTTTCAGAAATTTCTCCAGCAATTCCTCCCAGAATTCCTCTGGAGATTTCTTTAGTAATTTTTCCAGGGATTGCTCCAAGAATTCATCCAAGAAATTTCTTCAGGATTTCCTGTTGGGTCTTATTCAAGAATTCTTCCTAGAACTACGTCTGGAATTTGTTCAGAAGTATATCCAGGACCCTCTCTAGAGATTTTCAAAGGAATTTGCTTCAGGGATTTCTCCGAAAAATCCCCCAAAGTTTCCTTCTGAAATTTCTCTATGATATCTTCTAGGAATTCCAGGAAGATTGCTTCTATTTTTTTCTAGGGATTCCTCCCAGAATTCCTCCAGGAATTTCTCCAGAACTTCCTCCAAGGAATTCTCCAGAAATTTATCTAGGATTTCTTCTAGGATTTCTTCATGAGATCTCTTCAGATATTTCTCTAGGTATTCGTTCCAAAATTTATACAGAAATCCCTCCAGGTATACTCTCAGAAATTTATCCAGAGATTCCTCCGGGAATTCCTCCAGGGATTCTACAGGCATTCCTGTAGGAATTGTTCCTGGGATTTATCCAGGAATCTTCCAGGGATTGTTCAGGGAATTCCTCAAATTATTTCTTCAGAAATTCCTCTCAGGTTCATTTCAAAAATTCATTCAAGAGTTTCTTTGGAAATTTTAGAAATCCTTCAATCATCTTTTCAGAGATGTACCTAAAAACTTCTCCAGGTTAAACTGATGATATTTTCTAATTATTTCAAGAATTTCTAGAGGAATTCCTCCAGCAAATAGTATTGGAAGATAATTAAAAAGGATTCATACAGGAACCAGGAAATTCTAGTCCCAAAAATCCTTAATCTTCCAGAAATTGCTCACCGCTACCCGCACCACGTTGATTTATGAAGATCAGGCGAGTTTTTTTTAACGTATTGTACAAAATACAACA
This sequence comes from Aedes albopictus, assembly GCF_035046485.1. Taxonomy (NCBI): domain Eukaryota; kingdom Metazoa; phylum Arthropoda; class Insecta; order Diptera; family Culicidae; genus Aedes; species Aedes albopictus. The sequence continues at coordinate 392,365,405 of NC_085138.1, read as the reverse complement.
GCGTGATTAAATAACGCTTTTAGAATATAATGTTATTATATTCAATATCATCGTAATGCGTACGAATAAGGGAACTAGTATAGGCACAAATTTGCTAAGTAAGCTTGCCCCCTCTGGCCGAAACGCTGGCTACGCCCTTGGGGTTGGTGTCAGATCTTTGCTGCGGCGAGCGTGAAGATGTTATTTGCCCTGTAATAACGAAATAACAACCAAGTATATTCAATCCCGTATACGCTGATGAAGAGAATGATTCGGAGAACCACCACGATGCTTAACCATCGTTTCTCACTCTCAGTAATACATTTGATTGTGCATGCTCCCACTTGCTTCTGAAGGATGTTTGCCTATAGGCTCATATTAAACGCTCTGGGTTGAAAAGCGCCGGTAAAAGAGAAACACATTTTGCTTCGTTTGGGGAAAAACGCTTCATTTTTCAAGCACTGTGTGGGATCCATCATCCAAGACGATCTACGATTCCGTATTATGCGGAGTAGAACTAAACCGGTCATGCTCGTTGCGAGTGTTGAGCAAATCTTCTGTCAAATTCTGGTTTTCGAGAATGACCTACACCAAATTAAAAAAAATTATCACTTGTTTTGCTGGGATTCTAACCCATGACTCCGTATCGCTTGTACGGCGCTTCAATCAATTTAGCCACAGAATAAGCTACGATTCTGTGGAATAGAAAGTCAAACATGGATACTAAGAAAAAGGACACACTTAGATTTCAATTTACCATTCTAAACTTGGATGGTGTGGGACCAAGCGTAAAGCCCTACCGATATGCTGGAGGTTTAGTTTTTTTTTTCAATGTGCTTCTGTGGATTCTTAAGGACGAAACTGGAGAACGACTATGTTGGGATTAACCGAAACCCAAAACAATGGGTGAGATGTGGTGAACGTATTCATCAACAACTGTAAGTTCTCAAACAGATAAGAATGACGATTCTGATATCCATACAAGTTGAGCTTCATTGTTTTTCGACTGCCTTAGAAAAGAATTAAGGTTGCTGTGATTACGTCAGGAGCAGAGATGCCAGATATACCGATTTTTCTGTATTGTACAGATTTTTGACCTTCTATACAGACAAGATACAGAGTACAGAAAAATACAGATTTTGTAAATATGATACAGATTTCTCCAGAGAGCATTAAATTTGAAGTTATTTTCAATAAATTTAATGAAAACTTTATAAATTGCTGCTTAAACTTTAAAGTATTTATAAAAATTTGTACATTTCCACACATGTTTTAGAAAAATAAATACCAGAAAAAATTTGAAACCGTCAAGAAGTAGTACATTTTTGTTAGCCTCTATTGAAATCTAGGACTTTTGGTATCTGCTATACCCTCAAACACGGCGATACAGAAAAATCTGTATTGATACAAATTTTTGATAAAATAATCTGGCATCTCTGGTTCGGAGTTCAAATGCCGAAGGCAACATCCAGGTGTATCCATTAGCTTTTAAATCTAAGGTGGTTCCGTAGAAGGTCAAACCATCCCAAGATTAAAATTGTGTAGTGCACTCCTGACTACTGAACTGTATAACAGGGTTAGTCAGGCCACCAGAGTCACCGGAAAGGCATACTTGTGGACGCATTTTACATGCGTATTACGAAGGATAGCTGCTTCACCATCAAATTCGAGTCCTTACGTCGGAAACGTCCAATTCAGTCCAATTCTATTACAGAACCCTTGAAGAAGATTGAACATACAATCGAAATGTCGGACGTAGAAAACGTGCTTTAGTATTGACCGCTCTATAGACTAAAAGCCGAAAAAGTCTCCCGGTTGAAAACAGGACGGCGAAAATGGAGAACAGCAACGTAGCCGAGAGCACCATCGGGTACGTGAAACGAAATCAACGGAACGAATGGTTCGAGAGTGCAGAATGGTTTTGGAGGAGAAGAACGCAGTGCGACAGAACATTACAAACAGAAGCGGAAACAGCAGACCCGTTTCATTCAGAAGAAAAAGCGGAAGCCTGAAAAGAGAGCCTGGAAAGGAAACCTGAGAGAAAAAGCCTGGAAGAAGCGGAGTGCGAAGAAATGGAACTGCTGTGCCGTTCCTAAGAAACACGCAAGTTCTACCAGAAACTCAATGCATCCCGCAACGGCCTCGTGCCGCGAGCCGAAATGTGCAGGGATAAGGACGGAGGCCTCTTGACGGACAGACGTGAGGTTCTCGAAGCGTGGAAGCAGAACTTCGACGAGTAACTTCAAAGCGATCACTATTTCGAATGTTGCCAACAAAGTCCTATCCCAGATCATCTTCCGTCGTCTGTCACCTAAAACGAATGAGAACGTGGGAAATTATCAAGCCGGCTTCATCGAAGGCCGATCGACAACGAACCAGATCTTCACCGTTCGGCAAATCCTTCACAAATGCCCTTAATACCAGGTCCCAACGCATCACCTGTTTATCGACTTCAAAGCGACATACGACAGTATCGACCGCGCAGTGCTATGGAGAATCATGGACGAAAACGGCTTTCCTGGGAAGCTGACTAGACTGATTAAAGCAACGATGGACGGTGTGCAAAGCTACGTAAGGGTTTCGGGTGAACTATCCAGCGCATTCGAATCTCGCCGGGAACTGCGACAAGGTGACGGACTCTCATGCCTACTCTACAACATCGCTTTGGAAGGTGTGATGCGACGAGTCGGGCTCAAAAGCCATAGACATTTTTTTCACAAAATCCGGTCAATTTGTGTGCTTTGCAGACGACATGGACATTATCGCCAGAACTTTTGGAACGGTGGCAGAGCTGTACCCCGGCCTGAAACGCGAAGCAGCAAAGGTCGGATTAGTGGTAGTAGGCTAGTAGGCGGAACCTAACACGATCGGATCCGTCTAGGCCCAGTAATGTTACCTTCGAGGTGCTGGAGGAATTCGTCTACCTCGGAATACTACTGACGACTGACAACAATGGGAGTCGTGTAATTCAAAGACGCATCATCAGTGGAAGTCGGGCCTACTACGGGCTCCAGAAGAAGCTGCGGTCCAAAAAGATTCACCCTGCACCAAATGCACCATGTACAAAACCCTAATATGACCGATGGTCCTCTACAGACACGTGATTTGGGCCATACTCGAAGAGGACCTGCAAACAATCGGAGTTTTGGAGCGACGCGTGCTGAAGACGATCTTAAGTGATGTGCAGGTGAACAATTCAGTGTGTTGTAGCGAAGCATCCAGCATCCAAAAGGTTGCCAAAGACGGAAGGATATGGTGGGCAGGGCATGTTTCAAGAATGCCGAATGGCATTCTGCCAAGATTTCAAGAAATCCGGATAGTACAAGACGAAGTGGAATACAGCTGACAAGGCTGGCGTGAAATGGCGAGTGTAGAACGTTCGCAAGGTTGGAGAAAAGCAGCAGCGTATTATCATGGACATAGTCTAATCTATGTAAAGATATGAAAAGTACGTTCGCTTTCACAGAAAAAAAAAATAGAGGACTCAAAGGGTTTCGCCCCTAGTTATCGGCAGTTCAAGTTTTCGTCTTAAAACAAACCAAAAACTCGTCGAAAGGATAGCAATGATACCGAACAGCAACATAAACCGACACTTGTCAGCTTCATGCTTCATCACCTCGCATGGATTCATCTTTTCTTCTGGTCCCTTCTTAAGGACAGACTTGTTAGAATCCCAAAATGGCCGCCACAATGGCCGACTTTGGCACCTACTCATGATTTCGAGGGCACAAATCTCTTCGTAAACAAAATCAGCGCACCTGAGCTTCTCATTTTAAGCATATCACGAGTGAGCAAAAACAGAATAATAAAATGCATTGTTGTTTGAAGTTTGCTTCTTGAGATTTGTGCGTCTGGAGTTTTGATGCAGTGTTGAAGCAGGATCTCAAGACGTTTGTCCTTAAGTGCACCATAAATCGTGCGACTGAATATAACTTTTTAACAGCTCAGAAGCAGCTCCGTCCACCGGAAATACGGATGCTTGAAACAAAAACCGAAAGAAAGCATAATTCGCGAAGAGACTTTTGAGAGCCCCTTCAGGACCAGCTACAACAGCCGCAGCGCCAGCAAGCAGCATCACCATCATCATTCGCGGATGTGTTGCTGCTGTGTGTTTTGTTTTTTCATCGGTTCATCGCTCACCTCTTACCTACCACCTCACGCCATATAATTGCAATAAAAGCGGAAGCCGTACAGCATCGCCAACCACCACAACAGAAACAGCAGTGCAGATTCTTCAGACACGTCGAGATTTTCCGTTCCTGGTGTGAGCAGGAAGTTGCACAGAAAAAAAAACGGAAAACTCTCATATGTTATATGTTTATTCGCGATCCGAAATGTTGTTGCAAATGTTTCGCGCTACGCCGCCGCTGGCGTTGGCTGGCTTTTTGCTGTTCGTTCACACCTCGTCGGATGAAAGGCGCATATCGGAAGGAGGATATGTGTTTCTTGGCCACCACCTCCACCACCACCACCACCAACGCCAAGTATGGGCGCGGAGAAGAGTGAGTTTTCCGAAATAAAAAGTTATAATCCTCGCCAGAAGGAGCTTTTCGAGAATACTTTGTTGCCGTTTTCCTTCCGCGGATGGGTTCCTGTTTGGAAGTTTCGCCTTTTGGGTTTTGTTGAGTGAGGAATGATTACGCACTCAGCAGAACTTCTTTCGGCGGAACATTTTTCTTTTGCTTTTAGGGGATCGGGTCGAATGGCGAGGGAGATTTTAAATTTTGGAGCTTTTATAACTCTTTGATTTCCGTCGGCTTTCGACGAATGCTGATGCTGTCGGTGCCATATGGTTGATGGAGAAGTTTTTTGTTGACACTAATTTCTGTAAGAGGATTATGGATGTAGAACAAGAAATCAAGATGGAAAACTCACGATGGAATGTTGAAGGCGATGTGAGCTAGAAATTTTGCAATGCGTATTGTGTTAATGATGCTTAGATAAGAATATGTGCATTCATACAGGGCTCCTGTAGCTACAGCTGTAATGGTGGAGGTATTTAACATGACCATGCTGAGGGTGACGGGTTTGATTTCCGGTCGATCCGGGAACTTTTCGTTAAGGATATTATCTTGACTTCCTTGAGAATAGAGTATCTTCGTGAGGTAGGCAAAATGATGGAATCCTAATAGAACAACAAGGTAAGATTCAGGCTTTGTCCCAGTGAGAACGTAGAGCCATAAAGAAGAAGAAAGTTCTAGAGTTTCCTCCAAGCATTACTCTATATATTCAAAGATTCCTTCAAGCATGTATTTAGAAATTTCTCTAGAAAAATCTCAAGAGATTCTCACATCAATTTCTGCATAAATTACTCTAGAAGTCTAGAATCTATTATTTGGCATTTTTAAGGAATTTTCCTAGAAATCTTGTATGAATACCGGCAGAGGGATCTCCTTTTCTTTCTTCTTCTTCTTGTTATTGGCGAAACGTCCCCATTAGGAAAGCCTGCTTCTCAGCTTACTATTCTATGAGCACTTCCACAGTTATTTACTGGGAGCTTCCTCTGCCAATGACTATTAGGAAGTCAAGCTGATTTTTTCCTTCACTAAAAGTTTCAGGACTGACAGGAAATCGAACACGTCACCCCAGCATGGTCATGCTGAATACCCATGCCTCTATAGCTGTGGCTATATAGGCTCATATTATCCCAGTTCTTCCGGATTCCTTAAACATAACTTTGTTTCAGGAATGTCTTCAGTGGTTCTCAAAGAATTTCTCCAAAATTTTGTTAGTATCTGTAGGATTTCGTTCAAGAAATTCAGGTACGTACTTCTATACTATACGTACTAGTACTTCGCCATTTCTAAAACAAAAAAAGCATTTCAATTATATATATATATATATATATATATATATATATATATATATATATATATATATATATATAAATTTATAAATTTAGGTACATTTCCTTCCGAATATTCTAACCACGCTGCCAGGTGCCAATTTTAATTATTCCCCACGGAACATTCACTGAGCTCACCACACACAGCTTCCAAAATATGACCTTTCTCAGTTCAACTGCCCTGACCGAAAGCAACAAATGGCAGAAACAGAAACCGCAACACAACTGGCGGCATCAATAATTCAGCAATCCATCAAAATCCTTGATTAAACTTTGGAAAACTAAATACACCTCCGAACGTTCGGTTGGTTCGTCAACTGCTTCGTCGTCGTATTCCGACAAAACTTATATGATGGAAACAGTCCTGTCCCGTTTCGTTGTTGTGTTGTTGCGGTTGGCAGAAACGCGGGACAAGGATGAAGCGTCAAAACGACCACTACCGCTTCGCACCGATCCCGCATCTCTCGGGCGGCCGCGACGGTAGGCACGTTTCGGGCCCGGTCATCCGAGGCGGTGCCTCATCGTCCGCGGTGGGTTAACTCTGGCGAAAAACCTAAACAACCGATTTGAAATTCATGGAAACAATGAACTATTCATAACGAATTATTCCCAGTTCGGATTCTTTTAGCATTTTTCCCAGGATGTGCTGCACTAGAAGGATAAAATTCAGAACAGGTAGTGGGCGTCTCCCACTAACCAACCGACCACCAGGCTAACGGACTGGACCGACGACGTGTCAGTGAGTCAATTCAATTTTTGGTTACTTTGCTGTGGGTAAAATGAACTCGACTAGCTGGCAGCTGACAGATGGATTTGGCGTAAATCATATTGCCTTAAGCTTCAAAGATACGAATTTAGGAAATTTATAGACTATCTATAGGAAACCTATAGAAAATACCTCATAAGATGACGGATTTCTCCACAACACATTCTCTACGAAAAGATGCTGGAAATTCAATCCAAACAGCTTCAACATCATTATTCAAACTAGCTCTGTGATAAACGTTTCAATTATTTGGACCACCTAACAGCATAAACACTTCGACCTCTTTACTTCTAATTGGGAAATTGATTCTCACATCCACATTCCATCGGAAAAACTATTCATGCGATAGGAATTACAGCATTCTTATGCGGGTTGGAACAAGGGTTGCCGAAACGCAGTCAAGAAAGCAAATCGAATTAGGTCATACGAGGGTCAAGTTGGTCCGTTAAAGCCGCCAACCTCATTGTCGTTTCAATCGATTCGTGAGGAGACGATGATGAGAAGGCAGTGCAATACGATACGAAGACAGTCAATGTGTGCTTGGCCCGTGCGCTAGGTACGAATAACATTTGATTTTATCACCATCCGGGGGGTTATAGTGAAGTGCAATAATTCGAACGATTATTATACCTCACTAGCCGCGGCAGCCTATTTATTGCAGCCATAAACAAATAGAAACGCTCCATAGAAAATCCAAAAGCGCTCCATGAAAATGTGCAATGTTACCCATAAGTAATTGAAAACGTTCCATACTTTATAAAAATGTACCAGTAAAACATAAAACTTTCTCATTAAAAGTGAAATTTTGCACCAATAAATAATACTGAAATGCTCCATGATAAAATACAAATGCTCCATGAAAAATGCAAATGCTCCATAAAAATTTAAAATTGTACCCATAGAAAATTGAATATTGCTCCATATAAAAATTTAATTGCACCATAGAAAATAGATAAATGCTCCATAGGAATTATCAAACTGCACCATAGAAAATATGAATTGCTCCATGAAACATTGAAAATCCTCCATAGATAGCATACCCAAGCAACCAAAAGTTCGAATAAAATAGGCTGTTTGGGCTTAATCAGCTATTCGGAGGAAGATGAATAGCATTCTATTCAGCTCACTTTTAAGTAATTAACCAAACTTGAGTTCACAAAGAGTACACTTGTGTCACTGAAAGGAACGCTATTCAGCTTGAAAATAAGCTTCGAAAAAAGGAAAAAAAAATGTGTTTAGTCCTCAAAAGTAATTTATTATTGAGAGACATTAGTTCATGTGGAATCCAAATTGACTAATATCTTGTGTTGCGGTGGTTATGCAAGAAATTTAGTGAAACTGCCAACAGGTATTTGAAGTAGCATTTCGTATATTTGTTCCATGCACATTGTGATATGCATTAGATAGTGTTAAACTTACTATCAGTTGGAGCGGTTGTATCTGTACCAGAATAGGCTCTGAAACTATCATGTAAGACCCTAATTATATATTATAAGTACATTTTTAATACAAACAGAAATATATTACAGCATTGAAGCTGACGTAAAATAAACGCTGCTTTCGATATGAGTTTCGCCGAACTGGAGATGAATGCCCCCAATATCTTGAAATATTTTTTGATGTTTTTCACTTATTGAGATTTGAACTCGGGTTCTCCTCGTTGAAAGTCGTTGAAAGTTCATGTGAACTTACACAGTTTGACATTTTAAATTTGTTGTGGTTCGCAGTGCAAAGCAATAAATTAGGGCCAGTGTATCGACTTTGAGAAAAGATCATAAGTTTTCAGCTTGGTTTCCAGGGACTACGATTGCATCGATTACCGGTGCGCTGCAGCGACAAGTGAGAAGGGTGTGAAAACATCCAGCAAAACTGTAAAATTTTTGTGCGCAGCCGAAAAACCCCCGGCGAAATCCTGGAGGAACAGTTGTCCGCAGCGGGGGCAGCCTTTGAGCCACACAATACGGATCCTTTGCGTTGATTACAAGTAAGTACGTTGAAATAATATAGTGGAACAAATTGTACTTGTGAAATTAACATAAGGGCTCGATTTCCGAGTGATTTAATTGAATGCGAACTTCTCCCCGGCCCCGCTATCGGCGAAGTTCAAGTGAAGTTAACTTTAGGTACGGTTAATATTTATCCGAACTTTGAGTAGTAAGTTCAAAACAAGTTCGAAACAAGTTCGGAACGTATGATTTCAAGTTGTTGGAACATGTCCAAATGAACTCTATTTGAATTTTAAAGGCACGCAGAAGTTCAACATGAGTTCAGTTAATATTTAATTGAACTCTGTTTTAAAGTTCAACATAAGTTCTTTTTGATCCTTCTTTCAACTTTAATGTCGTTTTGAAGAGAAGTCAAAAGCTTGTACTTGTACTTCCAAGTTCATAAGCAATACAAGAGTAACTTTTTGGAGAATTATTTAAGTTCAACGAAACCAGAATTGAACCGAACTTGAACTTCTGAGTTCGTTCTTCAAGTGGAATCCGAACTTTTGGTTGCTTGGGTATTCTCATAATTTAATTCGACAGGGCTGAATTGCTTTACATTGCATTGCTTTAGTGGTGCAAATGTTCAAAGTTATGAAGAATTTTCAATTTGTTATGGAGCAAATTGTAGTTTAAGTGGTGCAGTTTGATAATACTTATGGAGCATTTGTCTATTTTCTATGGTGGAATTTCAATGTTTTATATGGAGCAATATTCAATTTTCTATGAGTACAATTTTAATTTTTTATGGAGCATTTGCATTTTTCTATGGAGCATTTGTATTTTATCATGGAGCATTTCAGTTGTATTTATTGGTTCAAAATTTCACTTTTAATGAGAAAATTTTATGTTTTACCGGTACATTTTTTATAAAGTATTGAACGTTTTCAATTATTTATGGGTAACATTGCACATTTTCATGGAACATACGCTCTTTCTTTATGGATCGATTTTTGATTTTATATGAAGCATTTGCAATTTGTTATGGTTGCAATAACCTTTTGACCACAAGCCGCTAGGAATTTGTTTGATACAACGTGTATGAGCTGTTAGATCTTGAGAACCGTACAATCGCTAAAGGGAAAATATTAATTTGTTAAACATATTTCATTATGTGCGTGTTCAATGAGAAAACAAAAAAGTTATATCTTTTTGTCTTTCTCGTACACGATTGTGTTGTTCTTAGCTGTGCATGCATCGCTCCTGTAAGGGGTGAGTATGGCAGCATAATCGATCGCGTTCGCTATTGTCTCGAGTGAAAATCAAAACAATAGATGAGCGGGTGTTTAGTGTTCAGTATTGTGTTGTTCTTTGCCAAGTATTGTGTTGTTCTTTACAGAGAAGAACATTAATCAAGACAATTAGATGATCGGCATTGAACCACACAACAATTGGTGAGATCTTTCCAATATTATTTATTTATAAATAATTCTACTTCAGTATATTTACTTTATAACTGCATATAAGTTGAAAATTCGCTATTTTCAACATCCTTTCATCTATTGGAAGATGCTTCAGTTCTGGGCTCTTTCAAAGTTGATGAAGGGATTTATAAATGCTTGCAAGGACTTGGCCAGGTGTGTGGAGCTGAGTGAATCTATGACATTGTAGATAGTAGCGACATCAGCAATGTCAATGGAAATATTCAACTTTGCAACTCCATCCAAGATTTGTGCAAGTATTCATGCTATGCTATGCTATGCTATGCTATCTTTTTGTCTTTCTCGTACACAAAACTGTACTGAAAGGCTATATGTTCCCTCAAAAACGAATTTTTGATAGAAGGCTAGGAGGGTCATGTCACATATTGAGCAAATATCTGTATGTGTGTATGTATGTAGGTATAAAAATAGGTCACTCACTTTAAAGGCACTTCTCATTAACCGATTTTTCGGTTTATAGCTCGAATCGAACCGGAATTTTACCGCATTGTTTGCTATAAAAAAATGGCCGGATATTGAGCCATTTGAATGATGTGGAGCAGCACCGGTAGAACTGGCCGTATATAGAACTGAACCAAGCCCAATCATGAGACACACCAAACTGCGCCGATTTTTGTAACCTTTAGCATGGTTGATGGATTTTGTGCGGAAATTAACACTGGAAACCAGAAATTGATAGTAGGCATCAAGCTTAAAAACACAGATTAATCCACCTAGTGCTGATAGTGCCTTTCTCGTCGAATATGTACTCAAGATTTTTCCATCGCCATAAGCCGAAATATTCCTGAATCCTGAGAATACTCTAGAACGGAACAAATACCATTTTTGCCTTTCTCGTACACTAAGTGTACTGGAAAGGCTATATGTTCACTCCAAAAATGACTTTTTGATAGAAGGCCCGGAGGGTCGAGTCACATATACCAATCGACTCAGCTCGACGAATTGAGGTGATGTCTGTGTGTGTGTATGTGTGTGTGTGTGTGTATGTGTGTGTGTGTGTATGTGTGTGTACAAAAAACTCACATCACTTTTTGGCAGTAAACCTCAACCGATTTTAATGACCGACGGTTCATTCGACGCGGCATGTAGTCCCATTGTTTCCTATTGAAAATGGTTCGGATCGGTCCAGCCGTTCCGGAGTTATGGCCATTTAGGTGTTCCGGATCGGTACCTCTGGGAGGGACCAGACATGAAAATGCAACAAACCCATCCATGCGACATATCAAACCACGGCATTTTCAATCATCTGATGAATGGAAAGCAGGAAAATAGTCTCAGACCATATCTGAAACGGTAGTGTCCCGGAACTGGTTCCGGATGTCCCGCCGGAAGTGGCCAAATATAAAAGAGAACCAAACCCATGCAAGCGACAGCGGCATTTTTGATAACGTGATGAACGGTTAGCAGGAAAATATTATTAGATCATATATGAACTGGTAGTGTTCCGGAACCGGTTCTTGGTGTTCCCCCGGAAGTGACCACATATAAAATAGAACATAACTCATTCATACGACACAACAAACAGCGGCATTTTCGATAACCTGATGAACGGTTAGCAGGAAAACACTATCAGTCCATATCTGAACCGGTAGGTTCCGGAACCGGTTCCGGGGGGTCCTGATGGGTGAATGCAAACTTTTTAAGTAGTGATGTGTACGCATATGGTCAAATCTCAACCGTTACATAGTAATTAACTTTAGATGTTTTTGACTTTGCTTGTCTCAAACTGGCTATAACTTGAAAATGGTCAAACTTATCGCAGCTTTTTAACCCTCATTGGAAAGTTTATTTAATTTTCTATCAAAAACAGATCTTTTAATCTAATGGTTCACGGTGTCAAAATTTTGATTATTATCGAACTTTCATGTACCTCGGATTTTTCTTCATAGAATGTTTGAATTTCGGCTATAATGTATAAATGCAAAATTTGAAAATATTCTATCGGGGAAAATTTGAGTTAGCTGAGTTTTTGGCTATTTTCCATACTAAAAATCAATAATTACTATTTTAGCCCAAAAAACGTCCCATACAAAATGTATGGAAAAATTTTTGCCGATGAAATAATTTCTAGTTGTCCGATTATGAATATATAGCCCAAAAACTAATCATTTTCGAAGAAAAATCCGAGGTACATGAATGTTCGATAATAATCGAAATTTTGACACCGTGTGGTTTAGTTAAATATCTTAGTTTTCTACAGATTTTAAGCTTGAAAATATTGTTTTGCCTTTCTCGTGCACCGAAGTGTACTGAAAGGCTATATGTTCACTATATGGCTATATGGCGTCTCAAAATTCAAGATAGCGGCAAAAACTTCAAGACGGCAGCTGTTTAATGGAGGTTTACAACCATTCAATATGGGTGTATCTGATATGGGGAAGAAGTCTGGAGTCTAAAAATAGCGACCAGAATATCCAAGCTGTTGGACATGAATCCTAAATGGCGGCTCAAAATTCAAGATTGCGGCTGTTGTTTAAGAGTTCAAGGCTCAAAAATCAAAAACCAGATAAATGATATGATCTCTGATGCCATGAAATAGATTTCTGTTAAACGTATGAAAGTACGATATTCATCAACATGTCACTTGAGTTGTGTTGAAATGTGTTTTCGAAGGCAGGAGAAAGGCATCATCACCGCTAGGTGGATTAATTAGGGTTTTTCTTTTTTCACAGTGCTCGTTGACTCGTCAATAAGGGGGTAGAGTTGATAAATAATAAATGTATTTGATGGAAAAATACCCAAACAATTAAGCAAAACCGCTTAAACCGCATCGGATTTGGTAAGAAAATTTCTGAATGACTCTCATTTCACCTTAAAATTTAAAAATTTATTGATTTATTCATTTGTGCCCTTCCTCAAAATGTTGAATTCCGACCAAAACTTTCAAGAGGGACCCCTCTTTTACTTATTCGTTTATTTGGAAGGCTCGGGCGCCACAAGGGACCCTCTTGACTTAAGAGAAAATCGAAATTTGTGTCAGCTTTATTCAGAAAAACAAGAACTTCATCAAAGCCATAATCGAATTTGGACACTTATTGATGGCTCATATTCCGATGTTATGTATTATGTTAAACGCATAAGCAGAGCTGAAAAACATCAAACCTCTCAGTTGACTGCTTGACCACCTTCACTAGCACCGGATACCGAACAATATCAAGACATTTCAGCATTTTTTTTCTGCGCACTTTAGCCTTTATTTTATTATCATTGGTTATAAGATTCATGTGATTCATTGTGAAAAAGGTGATTATGCTATAAAATTAAAATTTTCCCATACAACGTTGATCCATCCTACTGTATAATTACGCCTCAGGAAAATGGTGTGGTTTGACAAGATCGTTTAAATTTGTATCAAGATTTTGACCTTTTACGCATATGTATCGCTTGCATCGATATTGTCCATCTTCGTAATTTCAGTGATGCATACAATCCTGATTCTGCAACACTGCCAGTAATCTTAGGTGTGGTCAGAGTCTGGGTCAGATACTATTTTCCTGCTGCCCGTTTATCTGGTTTTCGAACATTTTTGAAGATTTGATATTTCTCATGTATGGGTTTGGTTCACTTTTTAAACTGGATACTTCCGGCGAGACACCTGGTTGCGGTTCCGGAACACAACCGGTGCAGATATGCAATTTTAAGGATTGATTGGAAATTATCGGTGACAAACAGCTTGTTAAGCGTTACGCGTTTCGACCTACTATTCTTCGGTCGTCATCAGACGCATTCAGCTGGATTCACCCCTTCAACTTCGTCAGTTTAATATATAAGCAGTTCAGATATGGTCTGAAACTATTTTCCTGTTTACCGTTCATCTGGTTATCGATACAGGCGCTATTTGGTGTGTCACATGCCTGGGTTTGGTTCACTTTTTTAATTGGCCACTTCCGGCGGGATACCTGGAACCAGTTCCGGAACACAACCGGTTCAGATATGGGCTGAAACTATTTTACTGCTAACCGTTAATTTGGTTATCGAAAAAGCCGCTCTTTGATGTGTCGCATGCATGGGTTTGGTTCACTTTTTTAGTTGGCCACTTCCGGCGGGACACCTATAACCGGTTCTAAAACACTACCGGTTCTAATATAGTCTGAAGCTACTTTCCTGCTTACCGTTCATCAGGTTATTGCAAAAGCCGCAATTCGATGTGTCGCATGCCTGGGTTTGTTTTATTTTTCAATTGGCTACTTCCAGCGGGACATCTGGAACCGGTTCCGGAACACAACCGGTTCAGATATGGTCTGAAACTATTTTCCTGCTTACCGTTCATCTGGTTATCGATACAGCCGCTATTTGGTGTGTCGCATGCTTAGGTTTGGTTCACTTTTTAATTGGTCACTTCCGGCGGGACACCTGGAACCGGTTCCGGAACACAACCGGTTCAGATATGCTTTGAAACTATTCTCCTGCTTACCGTTCATCATGATATCGAAAAAACCGCTGTTTGATGTGTCGCATGCATGGGTTTGCTTCACTTTTTTAGTTGGCCACTTCCGGCCACACCTGGAACCGGTTCTGGAACACTAAGGGCTCAAATATAGTCTGAAACTACTTTCCTGCTCACCATTCAGCTGGTTATCGAAAATGCCGCTATTTGACGTGTCGCATGCATGGGTTATGTTCACTTTTATATTTGGCCACTTCCGGCGGGACACCCGGAACCGGTTCCGGAACACTACCGGTTCAGATATAGTCTGAGACTATTTTTCTACTTCCCGTTCATCAGATAATCGAAAATGCAGTGGTTTGATGGGTCGCATGCATGGGTTTGTTGCATTTTCATATTTGGCCCCTTCCTGGGGTACCGGTCTGGAACACCTAAATGGCCATAACTCCGGAACGGCTGGACCGATCTGAACCATTTTCAATAGGAAACAATGGGGCAATATACCGCGTCGAATGAACCATCGGTCGTTGAAATCAGTTCATATTTACTATCTAAAAAGAGGTGACCTTTTTGTACACTTACACACACACACACATACATACACACAGACATCATCTCAACTCGTCGAGCTGAGTCTTCGGTAATGACAGAAATTACCGAATATTCAGCAGTTCAAAAACCCAGTAAAATTTTACCGAAGTCGGTAATCGAAAATAGCTGTGTAGTATACGTTCAACAAGGTTACGCTGCCTTGTTAGCATCACAGTATCTAGCTATTCTCCTGTTGCTTGGCAACCTATAAATACTCAAACTGAGTTTCCTGTAACAAGTAAAGCGCTTACGTAAAATTCCTAATTTTTCGCAAGCAATTTTGACAACAGATCCAGTATGGGGAGTAACGCGCGTACTATTTTTCCGCGCGGAAAAGTGACAGGCTGTCACTGACAGCTGTATTTGATTTGTATGGAAGGCGTCACATTTTTTTCTTACTTGCCATCTGCAAACTGTTCAAATTGTTTAGAAGCGGAATCATTACTTGACTATTACTTATATGTTTTAACACAGTACGTGCGAAGTGAGATCTAGCTATACTTTTATTTAAACCACAACCAACTTAGACAACTTAGAAGCGAACCTCATTGTATTGCTCATTTCGATCCCCATAAAGCACGTGCCATCATCATCAGCAACAACAACAACCCCAACCTTCTTGGTACTATTAAACCTTCCCGAAAACAGGAGGCGGACTGTGTCTCCATATGGCATTCCGACCTCTTTCGCGTGTACGTTGAAAGCTCACCTCCTCGTGCATGTAAACCCACTGAGCTCGGTTGAACCGAAATGTTTTCCTCCTCCGTATTCCGTTGTTGAGTTGCAAAGTGGAAGGAAGCTCACAAGGGGGTTACCTACCCATTTTCGTAGGAGGTTGTGCTTGCTTGCTGTTCGTCTGCCAGTCTTGGTGTTTTTGCTTTGCGATCCGTGAACCTAAGGTCCACCTGGAAAATACGATTTTCCAAACCGGGTACACTGTTGGTATTTATTTTCAAGCGTAAGAACTATATTGATTCCGAGGAACAGTCGTGACATTTCCCTCAGTGTATGCTGCTACCTCCTTCACATCATTTCCATTTCTCCGTAAACACAAACTCTCGCTCGGCCTTTCTGGGAGTCGTTTTCCATATGGCAGCTTCTTTTTTTTCGGAAATATCGACGGGAAAGTGGTCCGTGGAATACTTCGGTTTCGAGTTTGTAACGATCCATTCTCATCTGCAATGTCCCCGCAGAGCACGCTTCCCATCCGATCACTGTATTACCTTTATAGCATAGCCATTCCACCCGGTCCCAGAACTCATGGTACTTGAACCAAGTCTGTGTGTTTGGAGTTTGCTTGTTCTTCGGTTAAAAATTTATCGGTATCGGAATTTAAATGAGTTTGGCACGGTCGACGCTGGCTATGTACCTAGTCAAAAAAAGCAGACAAAAAAAAATACAACACGCGGAAAAGCGGCAATTCAAGCGGAACTCGGAAAAAAGCAGGCGGAAATGTAGGTGCCCACTTGGGTGGATTTGGCGTTCGTTTTATTTCTGGGCCGCACCAAGCCAAACAACGACGAACGGTGGTGGTAAGCTTAGAACCGAACGCCTCGCACCGCCGCCCCGTCCACCAGATCGGAACCGGGGAAGGATAAGGTTCATGTATGGCATCGAGTGCTCGCTCGCTCGCTCGTTGCTGCTGCTGGTTGCTGAGTTAGGTATTTGTTCATGGTGGATTGGAAATTTACATCGGTACACACGACCGTCAAGATAAAAGGGTTTTGCCATGGCTGGGCGGTAAATCGATTTATAAATTATTGCTGCGTACGATAAATGGCTAAATGGCATTCGGTCTGGGGGAGAGGGATGTCGAGCATTTTTCGGCACGTAGACGTTCTCCGCATGGTTTCTGGCGATTAGAATCGAACCGAGAGCTAAATGATGATTGCAGATGCGAATCGAATTTAAACGGGCATATTTGTAGTGATGAATGACTTTCACCCCACGGGTCTGGTGCCGGGCTATTTAATACAATTTACTTTAATCCTCTTGTGTAAAACTAAAGCGATTTTACAGGGAATTTCAAATAACAAATAGTCTGGATATTTATTTGATGATAAAACATTATACTTGGACCATAAGCACAAATGAAGGGTTGAGCATGTTAGTATACATGCTAAGATGCTGATGATCTCAACCAGTCGCAATTTCAATTCTTAATTCATTTATATGCCGAATTGTGCCCCATCCAGAAGCACTACACACCAGGTTTCTCTGGCGTACAGCTGCACAGATTTTGCGTACAAGTTGAAAATTCGGACTTTGGTGCGTCGATTAATCTGACTGTTTTCCATACATTTTTTAAACTCGCAAAGGCAGCCCTGGCCTTCTTGATCAGTGCACTTTCGTCGATCTTGGTACCGCCATCGGCCGCCATTTGGCTACCAAGATATTGGAAGCTTTCAACATTCTCCACTGCTTGCCCAGTTACCGTGAAGCTGGAAGCGTTCACCGTGTTACATCTAACGATTTGGTCTTGTTAACGTTGATGGTAAGACCTGCCACCGAGGAGCGATCTGCAAGATCATCGAGCTTACTCTGCATATCACAGCGCTGTTGAGCTAAGAGAGCATCGTCATCAACCAGCTCAAAGTCATTAAGGCACTCCGTGATTAAGCGCACCTACCAGGATCTCGTCAATTACGATGAGGAACAGTAGCGGTGATAGGATACATCTTTGCAATCCAGCAACAACCCGGATCGGATCGGAAATAACTCCGTTGTGCAATATCTTAACAAAAATGCCCTGTACTGTGCTCCAATGAGGCTTATGCTTTTCTCAGAGACACCCTTGCTCCTGAGGGCTCCCCACATGTTTTCATGATTAAGACGTTTTGTACAAAGATTCTTGATATTTATTGATTTTCTCCAAGATGATACGGAGCGTGACAATATCGACACAGGATCTTCCGACACGGAATCCTGCTTTCTGTCACCGGAGAGTTGCGTCAATCTTCTAAATCACTTTCAGAGGACTTTGAGAACAATGCACAGCAACATGATACCCGCCAATTATCACAAACAGTCACCTATACTAAGACGCCTTGCATCCACTCGACCGGAAATGTCGTGGTTTCTCATATGTTGCAGTATAATTGATGCAGCAGTTTTGCAGATACTACGGGTCAGCTTTGACCATCTATACGATCAACCCCCGGGGCCTTTTCAATCTCTTGCTACAGATGGCCGTTTCTATCTACTCATAGAAGGAGCTTTGGTGTTGACACGGGTTATACGTCGTCCCGAGCAGAGGAGAATATCAAAATAATATCAACTGAATCACAAAACCTGTTTTTATATCTTGGTTTGTTATTATTAACTTATTGAGGCATAACTTTTCCATAACAGGTTTTGTTGGGCAATCTTATTTTGTTATGATCCTACTATTGGTATATTTTCTTTAAATAACGTTTTATTAAGATATTTTGTTGTAGAACAAGTTCTGTTATTGTATTATTGAGAGTGCACCATAATTTGATCATCAATAGCACAACAAAAAAGTTGTGCAATCACAACTACACCATGCAATATTTACAGCAAAAGAAATGAAAAAGTTAAAATTTGGTGATTTCCATACAAAAAGCCATTTTTGGAGTCTATGAGCCATATCTTCGGTGTCTATGAATCGGTTAAGCTGAACTTTTGACACGGAACTATGAATTACTTGTATTTTTGCCTTTCTCGTACACCAAGGTGTACCGAAAGGCTATATGTTCACTCCAAAAACGAAAATTTGATAGAGCCTCCGGAGGGGTCAAGTCTTATATACCAATCGACTCAGCTCGACGAATTGAGGTGATGTCTGTGTGTGTGTATGTGTGTGTGTGTATGTGTGTGTGTGTGTATGTGTGTGTACAAAAAAACTCACATCACTTTTTGGCAGTAAACCTCATCCGATTTCAATGACCGACGATTCATTCGACGCGGAATCTGGTCCCATTGTTTCCTATTGAAAATGGTTCGGATCGGTTCAGCCGTTCCGGAGATATGGCTATTTAGGTGTTCCGGAACGGTACCCCAGGAAGGGACCAGATATGAAAATGCATCAAACCTATGCATGCGACACATCAAACCACGGCATTTTCGATAACCTGATGAGCGGTAAGCAGAAAAATAGTCTAAGACCATATCTGAACCGGTAGTGTTCCGGAACCGGTTCCGGGTGTCCCGCTGGAAGTGGCAGATATCAAAGTGAACCAAACCCATGCATGAGACACATCAAACCACGGCATTTTCGATAACCTGATGAGCGGTAAGCAGGAAAATAGTCTCAGACCATATCTGAACCGGTAGTGTTCTCGAACCGGTTCTGGGCGTCCCGCTGTAAGTGGCCAAATATACAATTGTACCAAACCCATGCAAGCGACACATCAAACCACGGCATTTTCGATGACCTGATGGACAATGAGCAGGAAAATCATCTCAGACCATATCTTAACCGGTAGTGTTCCGGAACCGGTTCTAGTCGTCCCGCTGGAAGTGGCCAAATAAACAAGTGTACCAAACCCATGCATGCGGCACATCAAACCACGGCATTTTCGATAACCTGATGAGCGGTAAGCATAAAAATAGTCTCAGATCATATCTGAACCGGTAGTGTTCCGAAACCGGTTCTAGGCGTCCCGCTGGAAGTGGCCAAATATACAATTGAACCAAACCCATGCATGCGGCACATCAAACCACGGCATTTTCGATGACCTGATGGATAATGAGCAGGAAAATCATCTCAGACCATATCTGAACCAGTAGTGTTCCGGAACCCGTTCCGGGGTCCCCGCCGAAGTGGTTAAATCTGAAAAGGAAACAAACTCGTACATGCGTCACATCAAATAGCGGCTTTTTAGATTACCTAATGAACGGTCAGCAAGTGTTTCGGAATCGGTTTTGAGTGACCGGAAGAGGCCAAATGTAAAAGTGAACCAAATCCAGGCATGTGACGCATAAAATCGTGGCTTTTGCGATAACCTGATGAACAGTTAGCTAGAAAATAGCCTTACGTCACTGGTAGTGTTCCGGAATTGGTTCCGAGAGTCCGTCGAAATTGTCAAACCCTGCATGTGACACCTTCAATTTGCAGCGTTTTTGGTTAACCAATGAGCAGTTAACAAAGACAATAATGTTAGACCATATTTGGTTCAGCCGGTAGTTACCCGGAATCAGATCCGGGTAGTAAAATGTAAAATTTAACCAAACCCATGGATGCGGTACATCAAATCACGACCAGTCTTGTAAACATTCGACACTTTTTACTACCTTCATTTCGTTGCCGCAGTCGGGTGTCAGTCGGCTTTGTTACATTCGTGCGGTATCGTTACCTCTTACCTACACACAACACGAGCAGTAGAACGAAGACTGATCACGACTTATCGACAACCTGATGGAAAAATAGGGTCAGACCACATTAGATTCCCGGTAGTGTTGCGGGTTCAGCTGTGGCTTCGAAAGTGGTTAGAAGTAAAAGTGAAGCAAAACCATTCATGCGATATATCAAATCGCGGTGATTAGGTAAAGGTGAATAAATAGCAATAAAATATTCTCAGACCATAATTAGGACAACCGGTAGTGTCATGGTCCATGACTCAAGGAATCAGATCCGACTATCCCACCGGAAATTACCATGTATAAAAATGAACCAAACCCATACATACGACACATCAGATCGCAGATTTTTTGATAATCTAATGAACGGTTAGCAAGAAAATAGCCTTAGATTACATTAGAGACTAGCTGTTGTGTAGCAGAAACAACGTTCATGTTAAAAATTAAATCGTGGCTTTGTTTAATGGCCTGATAAACATCAGGTATGAACAACAGTGACGAATAGGTCTAAGTTCTCATATATGAGAACAAAATATAGACAAAACTAAAGCGATCTCATCAAATCGTACCATTTCAGATTCCAAAGGTGTAAAGTTATAGCAGGATTGGTCAACGTTGAATGGAAAAATAAGAATTTGATCGCGTAAACAGAAGATGGTGGCTGTTTTAAGGAATTTTGAGCTCTAAAACTATGTAAAATAAGTGTATTTGGTATGGGAAATTTGTTTGGAGTCCAAAAGAGTATCCTAAATAGCGGTCCAAAGTCCAAGATAATGGCCCAGTATTCAAGTTAGTGCCTATTTTACAGGATTTTTAATTCTTGCATTATGGGCATATTTTGTATGAAAATATGTCCAGAATTCAAAATTTGTAATCAGAAAACCCAAGCTGTGCGCTGTTTCACAAGGTCTGCAATATGACTATAGTTTAAATGGGGAAGAATGCCGGCCTTCGTCCAAAACTGTTAACCAGAAAATCATAAACGACATGCCAAAATTCAATACGGCGACTATTTTATGTAATTTTAGGTGCAGAGTCCAAAAATGAATACCAGAACATCCAAGATGGTGTCTCAATGTTCAAGATGGCGGTTAGTTTAGTTGGGGTAGATATCCGGAGTCATAAAATGATGACCGGAAAATCTAAAATGACTTTTCAAAATTTTGCGGCTTCATGACACTTGTTTGGTTTGAGTATTGGATCGTTGTCTTATATTTTCTGAATATTGGATGTTATGCTAATATAAAATGTATCCATATTGAGTAGATTTAGCAAGCAGTTTTCATTTTGTATTTATGTCAATGTCATCAACATGTCGCTAGAGATTTGTTGAAAGGATATTTGAAAGCACGAGAAAGGCACCATCACCGCTAGGTGGATTAATTAGGGTTTTTTTATTTCTGTTTAGTTCGATCCAGTTCAGTGGAAAAAAATGTATAATTTGTGTTGGTTCTATTTTGGAAATAAAAAAGTGAACAACCATGATCCACCATAACTCATAAACAAAACTAATTTAGAAATTATCTCAAGCCCGTTTGGACTAGAAAGACTAAAAGCGTGCCATTCTCTTTGAATGACTGGCTTATGAGCTATAGTGGGTTATGGCCTTATTGGCCTCATGGCCTTATATGGCCTCATATGGCCTCATTTCGCATCCATATTGGCTAAAATGTAAACGACTCATAAGAAAGTGATCATTCGTCATAAATAATTCCAAAAGTCCCAGTGAAGAAACAGGGGTGTAAGCAGTAATAAATAACAAAAGTTCCATAAACAAATAGAAAAGTGCATAAATAAATCAAAAGTTTCCATAAATAATTGATTTTTGAGCAATTAAAAACGTCAAAAATGCAATGAATAATTCAACTGTTGCAATAAAAAGAGCCAATTTTCCCACCAAAAAACTTCGAATTTTCCATAAATAAATCCGATTTTTCCATAATAAATTAGAAAATTCACAATAAAAAAATATCTAAAAAGCAATAAATAATTCAAAAAGTGCAATAACAAAAAAATAAATTATCAATAAATGTCGAAAAATGAGCATTAAACGTAAATGCATTTTGAGCCAAAAATTATATAGATCATGCGGCGAAGCCGCATAGAGGATTGAGGAACTGAGGCGGCAGAAGGCCGCCGAAGTTTCCGATATCCGACGCACCGAAACTGCATCGATTCGGTTCTAGGCAAACCACAGATTCAAGAATTTGCCCGGTATAATGCAAACATAGATGTTATCCCTTTTTTTAGGTCCGACGAGCGATAGCGAGTTCGGACAGCAAGCAATTGCTCGGTAAATTGCAATCATAGTTGCGCAAGCTTTTCAGTCGATTCAGTCATATAAGTGCGATTCAGCATTTCACTGTCTCATACTTTTCTGCATTTGTTTTTCATGGGTAATTTCGTCATGTTTTATTGCATTTTTTGAATTTTTTATTGCTTTTTCGATATTTTTTTATTGTGAATTTTCTAATTTATTATGGAAAAATCGGATTTATTTATGGAAAATTCGAAGTTATTTGGTGGGAAAATTGGCTCTTTTTATTGCAACAGTTGATTTATTCATTGCATTTTTGACTTTTTAAATGCTCAAAAATCAATTATTTATGGAAACTTTTGATTTATTTATGCATTTTTCTATTTGTTTATGGAACTTTTGTTATTTATTACTGCTTACACCCCTGTTTCTTCACTGGGACTTTTCGAATTATTTATGGGTGGCTGTTCGAGCCCGTATGAAGTTGATCATCAATATTAACTTCTTTTCTCGATCAGCCTAGATAGCTGTGTAGTGTCGGTAGCGATTATCTCAATTGGCTAAGAATAACACTACGGACCGCCTGTTCCGGTGGTAAGAATCCACCAACAGGTGACTCCTACTTCATGGTGTGATGCGGCTTTATGCTTACCGTGCCTAGGAATGAATGGTTAGGGGGGTCTTATAAAAACCTAATCGCAAACGGAGCCTGTGGAGTACCAGGGCACCCTCCACAGTATTTGCCCTTACTGTGCTAACCGGAGCAATAGCGCGGTGGACCTTGTGTTTCTCCGAGACAATCAGCTGCCCTTCTTCAATCTCATACTTGAGGCTGAATAAGGGCGGGATTATGAAGATGTTATTAATTAGTTTAGATTTTCACCTATATGGTTTCGCATTATGCGTTTTACACAGTGTATTCTGTGAATCCTCGCCTTTGGCGCACTCAAATCGATACCGATCTGGCTTTATTGTTGCTGTTCTTTTTTGTGCTGTGATTGTTAAGAGTTTAATCTTGCCTAGTTTGGGTAGTGGCTACGGTTAGGATAGCTCAGATCAATCTTCAGCACAAAAGAACAGCAACGATCAATCTTTGTAGACTTATGCAAAATGGTACAGCCCAAGTGGCGTTAGTCCAAGAACCTTACTTTCGTAAGGGGAATTTCTATTTAGGAAACCTTGTGAATCCGGTGTTTGCTACTTTCAGTAAAAATGAAATGGCAAACTCACGTGTCATGCCTCGAGCATGTGTGCTTGTCAACAATGCAATCGTTGCTACACTCATCTCTGAACTAACTACCAGAGATGTATGTGCTATCACAATAGATGTATCTGTTGGAAACCTCAACAGGAAATACGTTTATTGTTCGGTTTATTTACCGCATGATGAACCATCCCCTACGGATGCTTTCAAGCAAGTCATTGCATACTGCACTTCAAAAGGCCTTCCGCTAATTGTTGGTAGTGATGCTAATGCTCACCATATAATCTGGGGCAGCTCAGACATCAATTTGAGAGGCTCCAGTTTGATGGAATACTTAAGTAGTACAGATCTTGGATTACTTAACATAGGCAACCGCCCAACCTTCATGGTATCTGGTAGAGAGGAAGTGTTAGACATAACGCTTTGCTCTAGCAGAATTAGTCATGAGCTGACCAATTGGCATGTGTCAGATGAAGAATCTTTATCTGACCATCGTTACATCTTGTTTGAACATGTGAATGTTACTTCGCAAACTTTGCGTTTCAGGAATCCCCGGTCAACCAACTGGGATCTCTTTACCGATTTGGTTGCAGCCAAATTTCATGGATACTCACCATCAATTGACACTCCAAGTGATTTAGATGATGCCGTTGATACTACAACGGCCTTCATCATGGAAGCTTTTGAAGAAGCCTGTCCTCTGCGGTCTGTAAAGACCACGAGAGGAACCCCTTGGTGGAACTCCGATCTGGCGAAGCTCAGGAAACAATGTAGAAAGAGTTGGAACAGACGACGTTCGGCTGGATCGGAGGCTTTCAGGTCGGCTCGCAAGGCCTACCAGAAAGCTCTTCGGTCTGCTGAACGATCCGGCTGGAAAAACCTTTGTACAAATGTTTCCAGTCTGAGTGAAGCCAGTCGATTGAACAAAATCCTTGCAAAATCTAAGGATTTTCAAGTGAACGAACTTCGTTTGCCAAATGGTGATTTCACTTCCTCTGATGAGGAAGTTTTAGAATGTTTATTCAGTACACACTTCCCCGGATGTGTGGATATTACATCTTCGGATGAACCTGATGTCTTTTCTTGTAGTTATGATTCTTTAGCTTCGGCTCGGAGTATCATAACTTTAGAATCGATTGAATGGGTACTTAATAGCTTTGCTCCTTTCAAATCTCCTGGGGCAGATGGGATTTATCCTATTTTGCTTCAGAAGGGATTTGATCATTTCAAACATGTTTTGAAACAACTTCTTGTTTGCAGTTTTGCTACAGGGTATATTCCCAAATCCTGGCGGGATATTACTGTGAAGTTTATTCCGAAAGTGGGTCGCGCGTCGTATGAAGAAGCAAAGAGCTTCAGACCTATCAGTTTGACCTCTTTTCTTCTGAAATGCTTAGAACGCATAGTCGATCATCACATCCGTGATGTTCATCTGGCCAATGTGCCTCTTCATGTGAACCAACATGCTTACCAATCTGGAAAGTCCACTGTGACTCTTTTACACAAAGTTGTTTACGATATCGAGAAGGCATTCGCTCAAAAGCAATCCTGCTTGGGTGTTTTCTTAGATATCGAGGGTGCCTTTGACAACGTGCCTTTCGATGCCATATTGGAAGCCGCACGGGGTCATGGTATATCTCCAATGATTTCCAATTGGATTCACCAAATGCTCAAAAACCGACATCTCTTCTCGACATTGCGTCAAGCGGCGATTAGGAAATTGAGTGTATGTGGATGCCCCCAAGGGGGAGTCTTATCACCACTTTTATGGAATCTCGTAGCAGATACGCTATTGAGGCAACTCAATAATAGCGGTTTTCCTACTTATGGTTTTGCCGACGACTACCTAACATTGTTAGTCGGTATGTGCATCAGCACCCTTTTCGACCTGATGCAAAACGCTCTTCAGGTAGTTGAGGGTTGGTGTCGCCAATATGGCCTTTCGGTAAATCCGAGTAAAACATCTATTGTTCTTTTCACGGAAAAGCGCAACCGTAATGGTGTTCGAACTTTACGTCTCTTTGATTCTGAAATCAATGTGACTGAACAGGTAAAGTACGTTGGAGTCATTCTTGATTCCAAGCTTTCCTGGACACCTCATGTTGAGTTCAGAATCAAGAAAGCTTGTATGGCCTTCGGGCAAAGCCGGCGAACCTTTGGTACAACTTGGGGTCTAAAACCCAAGTATATCAAATGGATCTACACAACTGTTGTTCGGCCAATATTGGCCTATGGATGCCTTGTGTGGTGGCAAAAGGGCGAAGTGAGAACGGTCCAATCAAAGTTAGGCCATCTCCAAAGGATGTGCTTAATGGCGATGTCTGGAGCGTTCTCTTCAACTTCCACGGCAGCTCTCGAAGTTCTCTTTGACGTTGCCCCACTACACATTCATCTCAAACAAGAAGCACTTTCTTGCACTTACCGCCTATGGGTACTCGGTTTACTAGAGGAAACTCCTGTGAACCGCAGTTCAACACACACCTCGTTGTTTCCACTTTTGGTGAATTGGGACAAAGTTGTCCTTGCTCCAAGTGATCTTACAATTGCTTGTAATTTTCCATATAGGACATTTTCCACGAAATTCCCTTCCCGGGAAGAGTGGACATCTGGTTATCTGGAGAGAAGTATTTCAGACGGCATCGTATGTTACACTGATGGCTCCCTTCTCGAAGGTCGAGCAGGTGCTGGTGTTTATTCTCGTGAGCTAAGGCTGTATCAGTCTTATTCACTTGGCAGACACTGCACCGTTTTTCAGGCCGAAATCTTTGCTCTTATGTGCGGAGTGCAATCAGCACTTCAGCAGCACGTAATGGGCAAAGTAATATACTTCTGTTCAGATAGCCAGGCTGCTATTAAAGCACTTGCTTCGGCCAACTCCAGGTCGAAGATAGTTATCGCTTGTCGAACTCAAATTGAGGAGCTGAATTCAGCAAACGCTGTTCACCTTGTATGGGTACCTGGCCATTCTTCCATCGCTGGAAATGAATTGGCTGATGAGTTAGCTCGCACTGGAGCATCACATGACTTCATTGGCCCTGAGCCAGCTATTCCGGTATCCAAGTGTTGGGTGAAGCTTCGGATTGACACCTGGGCTGCCACTCAGCACAAACAATACTGGAATAGTTTGGAGTCATGTCGTCAAACAAAATTGTATTGCACTGAGCCATCTCTAGGGGTGGCAAAATATCTAACAAATCTGTCAAAGCAGAATTGCAGCATGCTGGTCAAAGCATTGACTGGCCACTGCCGACTCAGTTATCACATGGCGAATATTCAGCAAGCTGATTCATTTGCATGTGATAGCTGTGAATCCGATTATGGAACTTCGTATCATTTAATATGTAACTGTCCAGTTTTTGCGCAATTGCGTTTCCGAGTACTCGGGAAACACTTATTAAGTGAAACTGACTTCAGAAACCTGAATCTTCAGGACGTTCTGTTGTTCTTGACCCGCTGTGGTAAAGAGCTATAGGCTCTCTTTACGCTTTATGCATTATCACAGTGCCCTTTTCAGGGCGCTGTTCGAACCCATTGTGGCACGCTTATGCGTTATTACGGTGTCCTTTTCAGGACGCTATGTGAACCCATTGTGGTACGCTTTTGCGAGTATGACGATCCTATTCCCTTACCTGTCCTTTCCCATGTCCTATCCTTTTTCCTTCCCTTCTCCGTCAGGTAAATGATGAATAGGCTCGTGTTCATGGCGATGGCACAAATTTCCCGAATGGAGGAGAACGTGCCTCTAGAGCCGACCTACTGATACCTGATACCTGATACACCCCTGTTTCTTCACTGGGACTTTTCGAATTATTTATGGGAAATTTTGTATTTATTATGGAACGTTTAATTGTCTGCCCATCCATATTGGTATCAATAACTTTTTAATTTCAAAATTTGTTATTGAAACATTGTATAAATTCCCTGTTATTAAGTTGTTATGAAACTTACAAAACCTGTTATTTAACTGGTCTTCCAGGAACATTTTTTTTTGTTATGATTTTTGTTATTTTGCCGCTTATGACAGACAAGTTTATAACATGGCATGTTATGTTATTTAATATCATGAAAATAACTCTTTGCGTTATTATTTTGCCAAAATAACACATTTTATTATGCTGTTGGTATTCCCTTCTGCTCGGGGTACCCTTCGCAGATCATGATGAGGTGTTGATGGCGTGGCCGACACTTGCAAAAGGTTCTCAAAGTGCTCAAACCAGCGTTCCAGCTGGTCAGCCGGGTCAGTCAATAGCTGTCCAGATGTGTCTTTCGTAGCATTCATCTTAGTCACATTATAAGGCGATGTGAAACACTGTAGAGGAGGCGAATATCGCCGGTATTAGCGGCATTCACGCCTTCGTTGGCTAGGGAGTCCGCCCATGCTATTTTGTCCCGTCTACATGAGCGTTTCACTTTCTTCTCGAGAGCCGAATAGCGCTGACGTTCTACGACTTTGGCTCCTCGTGTTTTCGCTCGCTCTATCGCGGCTTTGGCGTTCTTTCGTTCTTTTATCTTCCACCAGAAATCATCTGTGCTCCAATGCTTTCTTCGGGTGCGTAGCTCACCCAAATTAGTCTTGATGGCACTCTATTGCTCTTCTACACACTCAAAACAGATTTGCGGGCTCGGCAAAACCGCGCACAGCCGTCCGCTCAGCAAAATCTTTAACTAGTATCTCAGCAAAACGTGACGTTTGTTAGCTGACTCTCAGCAAAAAGATTGCCGACTATCAGCATAAAACTGTCAAAATTGCTGAGATCCCGGCAAAATAGTTGTTTGCTGATTGCTCGGCTGTGCGAATCTCGGCAAAAGTTTGAAAAAATGCTGATATTCCGGCAATCTGAATTAAGTGTGTACGCTTCCATCTTCCGGAATATCCGCAGCACGACACTCCAGCTCCTCTACCAATGACCTTTTCACCGCAGCGTCATCCAGTCAGCGTGCGTTGAACCGGCGTCCGACTTTCTCCTCCTGTCGATGGATCCTAGCAATGCGCAGTCAGATCTCGCCGATTAGAAGATGATGGTCGGACGCAATGTCGGCGCACATCAAGAAGGCTCCGTCTCCATTTTAGGCTGATGCAGATGTGGTCGATTTGATTTTCCGTGACGCAATCACGGGAAACCCATGTCACTTTCTGCACTGGTCGATGAGGAAAGAGCAATCCCCCAATCACCATATCATTGATGCCACAAAACTATGCAAACAGCTCACCATTTTCGCTCATTTCTCCAAGACCATGGCGCTCATAGTCCGAGTTGTCAGAACCAACCTTCACGTTGAAGTCGCCCATGAGAATCTTGATATCACCTTTTGGAATTTTATCCACGACAGCATTCAGTTGGCTGTAAAAGTTCTCTTTTTCTTGCAATCCGGCAGCATCGGTTGGTGCGTAACATTGGATCATGGTATGGTTCCGAACCCGTGTTCTGAATCTGGCTACAATTACACTAGTTTACAGCATTTTTGAACTCGGTAAGCTGATGATCATTTTTGGTGTAGAATCATGACCTGAGTTCGAAAACGCGAAGGAAAAAAATAACAGTAGAGCGGAAATTTTTTCAACTTTCCATACAAGGTTGATGATTTGAGTTCGATTTTTGTTCTATTTTTAAGCAATGTCGCTCACTTCAAACATCTCATTCTCCGTAATCAATGCTCCGATTGAGCTGAAGTTATTACTGTAACTCGCCTACATATGATATGTCAAATAAACGTCGAGAAAGAATTTTTAAGTTGTTTTTTTTTTCTTATTGTAAAAAATACATTTCTTCAAAAAAATTTGGGAATTTTGCTAAAATTTAAGAAGATCGTCCCTAAAACTCGCCTATATCTTGAATTTCATCAATCTGACGCAAAACCTGTATTCAGATGATCGAATGGTATTGTATTCAGCTTTTAATTTATGGAAAAAGATTTAAAATTGGTTGAACAAAACGCAATATATTTGAATTTTAGTAAATTACATATTTTGAAAAGTTACAAAACCTGATATTGAGCTAAAACTTAAAAACTGTTCTACTTTAAATTTTTTGAAGGTCGGTTTCGAAATCAGCATTAAATTGTGATTCAAAAATTTTGGTCGTTGACAGAAGTTCACGACTTTCGTTTTATTTTGTAAACTTGTGTTATCCTTTCATTATTGCGGATTTTACCCCGTAATAGACTCACACGCGGAAAATATTGTCACACCGATTTTCTCATCGATTGAGTTTTGCCACCGCTAACAAAAACAACATTGAACGCACTTTCTCGGTTGGTGCAATGAATACAAGGTTCGCGCAGCTGCTAAATGCTACACTATTTGACGTGCGAGTATTTATTTTTTCTCTTAGAAAATTTGCTCGAAAGTCTATCAACGAATGAAAAATGCAATAATAGGTTCCCACTTCATGAACGTAGCGTAGGCGTGAGCGCTGAGTAGGAAACCAACTCCATGGTGGCGAGGAGCGTGTTCACCTCGTAGGGCAGAGTATAGCAGAATTTGACCGACGCCAATCTGTGTTCTCCAAAGTTTGGCTAACGGACTTCGCTCCTAGGATATCAAGCTTCATATGGCATCCCTCATTGGCCAGTTTTAATTCTTGTCTGTTGTTTCGCGCTAAAAGTCGTTACCGTTCAATCAGTTCGTGATCTTTCATTTTCGGTGTCTGTAACGGTTTTTGGGTTTCGGGAACAATAGGTTGTTGGTTTATAGTCCCCTATCTACCATGGAGAGGCTGCCTCCTTAGATGTAGCTTCCGGTGGAGGGGCATTTCATACTCAGTCGCTGGGTGACAAAATAGACACTGTTGATTGATTGATTTGTCTTTATTAAAGAGACTTTCAGACAGACGCTGTTTGAGCCGCACCTCCTTGGTGAACAGACGCTCGGGACGTACCTCCTCAATCCGGCTGAAGTCAGAAATACAACAGCGCCCAGGCTGCACTACCAGCTAAGCACACAACCCTTAGCTGGCGGTCTTTGTCATCGCTTGACCCGTGGAAACATGAGGTAGGAACATGTGAGGATCAGAGCTATGTTGGACGCGCTCCTTATCGACTCATCGTTTTGCAGCCCAGCTTTCCATGACGAAGAGAAAAAAAAACTGCCTTGAAAAACGTTAGTTCCCCTAGTTTCAATCAATTTCCACAGAACATAAAAAAACTGTTGGTCTGCCACTTAGTTACCTACCCCATCCAACCATCTTCCCCCATGTGGTCAACTGTCCATTCAACTATTAATCACAACGGCGCTGTTTCCTTCCCAATTCAAGCGCACTCCGGCACGAAATGCGATTGAAAAGAAAACAAGTTGGTCCCAGGTGGGCCTCGGACCGAAATAAAATAACAAGAAACGAATCCCGGAGAAAATCCTTTCCCACTCGAGGAAACGTGATGAAAAATCGAATTTCCACCTCGTGTGTAGTACGTTTCAATTGTACCTTCGTCCAAATTGCCTCGTCTCGTTCACCACCACACGCACGCACACCGGTGGACAGTTCCCTACTTCACCCTAAAGGATAACGACCTCGGGTCGTCCGGGAGTGCTCGAAAGCCACCGCCGTCGTCGTCGTGGGTCGTCCTCGTCGCGTCGAGACACATGCGATCTCGATTGCAAATCGAAGACGGAGTGGAAAATTAACTTTTTTCTTGAAGACTTTTGGGGATTTTCGACTGGACTGGACTGACACTGGACCCTGGCTCCCTTTAGTTCAGTCCAGTCGTTATATCATTGTCAACAGGGGCAAAACGTAATCTCCGAAGGATTAACCCTCGTATACTCCGCGTCATGGAGAATGATGTTGAGCAGCAGTGAGGGGTTGTACGGGACGGAACGAAGACAGGTTGAAGTTGAAGATGTAGTTCGACACATAAGATGGGGCAGGTTATAATGTCCATGAAAAAAGGGGAGAAAGTTCACCAATATGGATGAACAATGTTTGTTTCAGCTGTTGAAATAGTCAGATTTGGTTTGTTGAAGTTATTGATTTGTATTGGAATTCATGATTGCAAGAATGAATTTATCTAGTTGAAAGTTGCTACATAACCCGTGTGCAGAAGGTGTAGGGAAGTAATTAACACCAACCGACCCCTCTCCTCCTCCTCTACGAATTTATTAGCATTGTCCGAGAAATCAATTTATCTCCACACTACTTGTATGATTTCTACTAGACTATACACGCCCTCAAAAAATTCGAGCTCGCCTTTTAGTGTTTATGAACACTCCACAAATCTCAATCATGTTACATATTACCAATACTACGTCCTTTTCATATATTTATTTCAACAAGACTGAGTCCAGAATACTACATCGCACATTTAAGCTCGCTGCTGTTTTTCTCCCACTTCGGGAACATACAGGACTCGTCAAATCACTCTCGTCCTGGTCAACCAACTTAGGTCGCTACGCTCCACGTCATCTTGTAGAATCCGTGCTTTTAGAAAACACAATTTGTCGTAGGGTTGCTATTCGGCGGTCTTGCAATATGCCCTGCCCACTGTACCCTTACGGCTTTCAGGGTAATCGAGGCTACTCATTTCATTAAAGTAATAAGACAAAATTATTATTCCTCGAAATTTATTTCCGTCTATTCAAGTCAACTCAAATTCTATTTTCGGCGCAACATAAATTCAATTTCCGTCATACCTTCGAGAAGATACTCTGGTACATATGATGGTCAAAAATTATAAACTATCCTAATTGTGTACTCAAAAAGTCGGTTAAATCCTTCGCAACACAAGTAGATTAATGTTTTAAGAGTAACAACTAAGCACAAATAATCGAAGATAGAATAATTGTTCTATATAATAGCATGCAAAACATATTCTACAATCTTTTACCCACCAGATCATAGTGCGCCATCATAGTGCACCGAAGAACTATGTACCTGTTCTTATGAAATAATATGTTCCATATGCATGAGAATCACGCACATATTTGCTTGCATTTTCCGTGTGACGAAGAAAATATGTTAAAGTAATTTATTTGAACAGTTGAGCAGCTTTTGCTGCATTTTGCGGTTGTAAGAAGTTGAGGTATGTACTAAAAAGAGCTTTTGTGGGGTGTGCATTGATGATCAGATCAATAAGTGAATTGTGCGGACCGAAAATTGAACGACGATGAAAAACCATCTTGCTAACTGAAACTTTAGTGTGGTTTTCTTCGACATATGCAAATTTAGGAGGTTTATTCGATTTAATTTCTATTGAGGCTGATTGATAGTCTGTCTACACACTAAGATTCAGATGTTCCAGCTCAGTAATTTTTTCACTGAGTTCAGTATTTTTTTAATCTTTTTACTGAGTTTTCAACAGCAGATTTTTCTCGGTACACTCGGTTATCGTATTTACCGTTCACCAGTAACGAGATTTACCGTGTATCAGTAACTTTTGACAGTTTATTATCTGAGCTCGGTAACTCATTTACAGAATATCCGCAAAAGAAACAACCGAGCGTACCGAGTTAAATCTGCTGTTGAGAACTCAGTAAAAAGATGGAAAAAATACCGAGCTGATCTTAGTGTGTACATCTCTATGCTTCCATCTATTGTGCCATTGCCGAAGGTTAGTTGAAATATCCGAGATTATTGATTATTTTCCATATAATATGATGATAATTAGCGCATATGACGAAGAAGACTTTTATCCTATTGGAAATTTAGGTTATCCTTTGTCAAACAAGGAAAAATTTCCTATCTGAAATTAAGATTTGTTTTTCGCCCCTACAAATTAATGGTAAATAATCGTATTTCCGATATAGGAAGCTTTAATTCAGCATCGTTAATTAAGGATAATTTCCTATATGGTTATTTCCAAGTTCTTGCGTCCTCATATGTATAAAACTTGCTGTGATATTGGAAATTTTTCTTCCCATCTATCAAATATGAGGAAATCTGATTTCTTTATGTGTTGGTGCACTCATAATTTAACGAAACATTGCGCTTGTGAATATTACCAGCTTTTACGCTTCAAGCTGCTTTATGAAATGCAAATAATTTTTCCACTTTTCTAGGTATAAGTAAGTTATCTCTTTGATTCTTTTGATATTTTTGCACCCACATAAACATAGTTTCCTAACATTTTTCCTTTCCGTTGGCACTCCCGTTCGTAACCGTGCGAGAGAAAAAAAGCAACCTTGTTTTTCAGAAAGGGCGGAAGGGACTTTTGACAAAATTATCTGCCATCAAAAAAAAAAAAAAGAAACAAAATAGAAAAGCTACCGGAGCCATTTTTAGAAAAGTTGTGCATCCTCAAATTGTAAGAAAATTAACCTTTTTCATGCTGTGATTTTCTTGAACATGTAAAAGCCTTAATGGTTTTTATAATCTTTCTTCGTTTTTGAAAACAAGCACATTCATGTACATGTTTGTGCCTCCTAAAGTATTGAAAAAAAAAATCTCTCCTAAATATAAGATAACCGTCTACGATTTTTTTTTGCGCCCCGCTTAAGTGAGTTTTCCAAATTCCCCCTGAAATTCTTCTAAGGAATCTTTAAAAATCTATCAAAGGTTCATTCAGAAATTTTCCGTTTCTGGCATAATCCCATATATTTCACAAGCTATTCTTTCAAAATTTTTCAAGACATTTTTTTTAGAACATTTTGTCTGACTGCCTTAGAGTTTTTTAAGTTATACTTTCCGATTTTCTTTTGAGAGAAGAATTAATTCAGTAATTCACCAAATACTTTTTTAGAAAATCATCCATGAATATCTTCAAAAATTCTTCCATGGATTCATATAAATATTCCTCCTGAATTTTCTCCAAAAATTCCTCCAACGACTCCTTTAGGAAACTTTCCAGGAAGTTTTCTTGGGAATTTTTTCAGAAATTTTTCCAGGAATGCCTTTGGAAATTTCTCTAAGAAATTCCAAAAAGAATCTACTCGAATCGAAGGAGGTTTCTGAAGGAGTTCTCAAACTTATTTCAAGGGTAATCTCTGGGAAAAAAGAAGAAAATTTCAAAGGATACTATGATTTTTCTATCGAACTTTAGAAAAAGGCATAGTATCCTTTGAAAATTTTTCCATTTTTCTTTCAAGAGATAACCCTTCAAATAAGTTTAAGAACTCCTTTAGAAACCTTCTGCGATACGATTCGATTCCTTTAGAAAATCCTTCAGAAATTCTTTTCAGAGAGTCTTCTACTTATTCCTGTTGAACGTTCTTTCATAAAATCTTTCACGCATTTCTGCAGAATTCCTTCACAATTTCCTTCAGAGGATCCTTCAGAAATTTCTCCAAGAATTCCTCTAGAAAAGTATCTAATAGTTTCCACAAAAATTCCCCCGGTGATTCTTTCTGAAATCCAAACGAGAACAGGTCACCTACGAGTTTCTGTAGAAATGCGTTCGACGACTTCTTCAGAAAACCGAAAATTGACCATTTCGCCATAAATTTCTGGAAAGATTTCTTTAAGAAGTTGTCCACGGACTTCTTCAAAAATTCTTCCAATGTTTCCTTCAGAAATTCATCCAGCGATTCCTATGGAAGTATCTCCAGTAGTTCAAACCGAGATTTATTCAGTACTTACTTCCATATTTTCCTCCATGCATTTCCTCTGACCTTTCCACCTAGGGACAACGGCTAGAATTCATCCACGGACCCAGCGTTCCAACAGGCTCTATAAATTTCTTCACAGATGGTTCGAAAATGAATAATCTGACAGGCTCCGGAATCTATGGCCCTAGAACAAAAATCTCTGTCCACTTAGGACAGTGGCCCACAGTATTTCAGGCGGAAATATATGCAATATTAGAATGCGTGTTATTATGCCTGAGGAGAAAGTATAGGTTTGCAAAAATATGTATTTTCTCTGACAGCCAAGCGGCACTTAAGTCGCTTAATAACTACACTTGTAACTCAAAGCTAGTGTGGGAATGCATTCTGGCTTTGAAAAACTTATCCATACGCAATCAAGTCTACCTATATTGGATCCCAGGACATACGGGTCTAGAGGGAAACGAGATTGCTGATGAGCTAGCCAGGAATGGATCTAATGAAAGGTTCATTGGCCCTGAGCCCTTCTGCGGGATCTCAGACTGCTCTGTAAAAATGGAACTGAACAAATATATGGTCAGTCAAATCACATCAAACTGGAATGCACTTCCCAATACGAGCCAATCCAAAAGGCTCGTAACGATAAACCCCAAGAAAACCCAACAACTATTAGGTCTCAACAAAAGGGATCTCAACATCTACACCGGTCTAACACTGCCCCTGCAGATACCATCTTCAAAAGATCGGAGCAATCCAAACCTCAAATTGCAGCTTCTGTGACGAGGAGAGGGAAACATCAGAACACATCCTCTGCTATTGCAGTGCACTCACTCAACGTAGGTTCAAAGTTCTCAGTAAGCCCTTTTTAGGGCCTGCTGACATATGGATCTTATCTCCCAAGGACGTGGTTGGCTTCATAAAGCTAGTCTCGCTAGAATGGGGGAGTCACACACTGTTACTCAGGATCTCTATTCATCAATAATAGATGGTCTTGAGTTCAGTCGATACCTAGGTATCTCAGTGACAAATATGTTACTGAGATAACTTGCGTACCTCACATCAAAAGGGTATATCACAATAGTTCTAAAATCTGGACGCAGTGATCTTCACCCGACAAACGAGAGAGAGAAAGAGAGAGAGAGAGACGGATCCTTTACCGAACCCTTCGGAGCCGGATTGTTACACCACAGCTGCCGCAACCTCGCTCGCCTTGAACACGTTTGTTATGCTCGATTTCATCATCGGGGTCGTATTGAACCCTCCTGCTCCAAAGGGTTAGGGCATTTATTCAGAAATATTTCCTAGGAATGTTTACAATATTTTTTTCTAGGAATTCCACCTAAATTTCCCTAAAACTTTTCTCAGGTATTTTTCCAGAATGCTCTCCATGAATTCCTCTCGAGATTCGTTCACAAAATTTCCTTTGGATTTCTTCAGATATCCCTCTAGGAGTTCATTGAAGAGTACTTCATGACATTCCTAAAGATATCCTACTGGTGAAAGGATTTTTATCAGAAATTTCTTCAGGGATTCTTTCATGAATTCTTTGTCGGATTTCTTCTGAAATTTCTACAAGGATATCTTTTTTTAGACGGATTCTTGAAAGAATCTCCGAAAGAATTTCGGTCTGAAGCTTCTGATGATACTGGCAACTGAAGAACTCTCTGTAAGTATTTATTTAAGTATCTCTTCAAACAATTCCTTGAATAATGCCAAGGAATATTCGCCATGATATTCTGGAGTGATTTCTGCAGAAATTAAAAAAAAAAAACTTTGGAGAAATTCCTGAAGCATCTCCGAAAGGATTCCTGAAATAACTCCTGAAGAAAGGCTTGGAAAATTTTTAAACAATTCTTGGAAGAATACCTGGAGCATCTTCTGCAGAAACTCCCAGAGGCACTTCGAAAAGAATCGCTTGGGAATTTTCTAGAGAAAATTCTAAATAAGTGCCTGAGAGAATCACTGAATATATGGAGCAACACGGAGGAACCTCTGGACAAAATCCAACAACTATTTAAAAAAGAAGTTCTTGAAACCAATTTTTTTTTTTTTAGGAAAGCCCTTAAGGAACTTCTAAAAGAATCTTTGAATCTCTGTAAAAAAAAACATCTTCTGGGAATGCATCTTTTGAAAAAAAAAATCTTTTCCAGAAAATCACAAGAAAAAGCTGCTTGAGATAATGCTGACGTCTTTAGTGAAAGAATTCCTTCTGAATTTTAAGAAATATACGAGGAAATGCATGTACGAACTTCTGATACAATGTTTAAAAGAACTTCCTAAAGAATTTCTTAAGAAATCCTGGAGGGAATTTCAGAAGAAACCTGTGGACAAGTTTCTAGATGAATCTTTTGACAATTTTTTGTGAGAAACTCCTCAAGAAGACCCATGAAAAAATTTTAGAGGAATTGAAAAAAAAAACGCGGAATGGGTTTTAAAGTAAAACCTGGACTAATCTTTGGAGGAATTCTTGCTGAAATCATTCTAAGAGAATATGCAAAAATCTTCTTTCTATGAAAAAAATGATAAATCCTTAAAGAAATCCTCAAGGAATTTCTGTTCCTGAAGGTTAAGTTGAGTTAAAAAAACCTTGAGATATGATAAGGAGTTTTCGCCATGATATTCTGGAGTAATTTCTGCAGGAATTGTTGAAAAAAATCTTTGGAGAAAATCGTGAAGCATTTCCGGAAGGATTTCTGAAACAATCCTTGAAGAAAGGTCTAAAACAATTTAAAGCAACCACTGGCGGAATACTTGGAGCATCTTCTGGAGAAACTTTTAGAGGTAGTTTCAGAAGAATCTTTTGGGAATTTTCTGGAGGAATTCCTAAATAAGTGCCAGAGAGAATCTCTGAATATATGGAGCAACACCGAACCTAAGTAACACACTTGTCACAGAAAAGTCACGGCGGCGCAGGTTTTTGTTGTGCCTTACTGTGATTTACTTCTAGAAAGTAAATGTTTATTTGTTAGCAGTCAGTCACAGTGACTTCTGCGCAACAAAAACCTGTGCTGCTGTGGCTTTTCTGTGGCAAGTGTGTTATTTGGGGGAGGAAGCTCTGGAAAAAAAATCAACAGCTATTTTTGAAAAACGTTCCTGCAAACAAATTTCGATTTTTCAAAGAAAGTTCTAAAGGAATTTCCAAAAGAATCTTAAAATCTCTGTGAAGAAACCATCTCTTGGAAATGCAACTTTTGAAACACAATCTTTTCCAGAAAAAAAAAAAACAAAAAAGGTGCTTGAGAAAATTCGGATGACTTTCGTGGAAAAAATCCTTCAAAAATATTTTGAGAAATACACGATGGAATGCATGCATGAACTTTTGATGTAATGTTTGAAGAAATTTCCTAAATAATCTCTGAAGATATCCCAGGAGAAATTTCTGAAGAAACCGTGGACAAGTTTCAAGATGAATCTTTTGACGAATGCCTTCAGAAACTTCTGAAAAGACGCAAGGGAAATTCCCGAAGGAATTTACAAAGAAATAAATATGTACGTGAACAGAAATGGATTCTAAATTAAAACCTGGAGTAATCTTTGGAAGAATTCTTGCTTAAACTATTCTAAGGAATTCTGCAAAAATCTTCTTTTCATAATAATACTGTAAAAAATGATAAATCTTTAAAGAATTCCTCAAAGAATTTCTGGTATTTAGTGTCCCTAAAGGTTATCTCGAAGAAAATTCAAAAGAAGTGCACGGCAAGGAATGTTTTCTAATATATTTCTCGGTGCAATCTTTGAAGGCATTATTGCTGAGCTCATAAAGTGAATTCATCCAACAATGCCCCTTCCCCGATTAGTACAGAAAAATTTCGTGAAAACATAATTCATGGAGGGGTTTTCCCACACTACTTTTGAAATGAGTGCAATATTGAATACCGTAACAGTATACACTGGAACATCTTTTTATGCATATGGGTGGTGGTGCATAGACTAAAAAAGACATAAAAAGAGGGAAAATTATGCAAAAATTAAGTTTGGGTTTAATGAGGGAATCTAGTCCGCAAGAACAGGTGTTGCTCTGAGGGTTTTGAGAAGGGGCTAAGAGGGTTTCAAGAATGCTCCCGAAAAGCTCAAAAGAAGGGGTTCCAAGGGGCTTCAGGGGCGTTTTAGGGGGTTGTTTCAGGAGATTTGAGGAGCCTTTTAAGGGCGTTCTGTCAAGATTTGTTGGCGTTCAATAAGATTACGGGGAATTCAGGAACATTTCAATAGTATTAAGGAGAATTGAGGCACGTTTCAAGGGGGTTTAAGGATGATACAAGGGACTTTAGGAGCCTTTAAAGGCATTACTAGGAATTTTAGGGACGTTTCAAGATATTTCAGAGTCATTTTAGAGAGTTTCAGGATGTTTCAGGAGCATTTAAGGGTGTTCCTAGAGGTTTAAGGGGCGTTTGAGAGCCCTTAAACCTCCTGCGTAACGCTTTTGTAACACCTCTGAATCCCGCATATATTAAAACTGCATAAAAATAACATGCATAAAAAGAGTTTGCAGTGCAGTAGAAATCTAGAACCTTGAGTAACCATCTCTGATTTTACCATAACAGCAGTGACGATTCTGGGTTTGTCGTAGAGCGATGCGATCTCGTAGTCTATGCTTCGCCGCCACATACCGTTCTCCTGCACACCGTCGCAGATCGTCCTTGGCTCGCATTACTTGGAAACTCCGAGTGCTCGCAGGTTCTTCTCGAGCATGGTCCATGTCTTTATATGTTCGTAAACCGAGACCACGTATTCAATTTGGTAAGGAAGCTCTTGATTACTTAATCTGTTTTTATTGGGGATGTAGTACCGTTAGTACCGGTACCGAAAATACCGGTATTACCGACCAATTTTTGGACCCGAAATACCGGTACTGACTGAACCTGGGTACCG
This sequence comes from Aedes albopictus, assembly GCF_035046485.1. Taxonomy (NCBI): domain Eukaryota; kingdom Metazoa; phylum Arthropoda; class Insecta; order Diptera; family Culicidae; genus Aedes; species Aedes albopictus. Next base: position 392,325,282 of record NC_085138.1, on the reverse strand, counting down.
GTATTTTCGGTACCGTAAAACCTCTTTCGAAGTCCTGACACTCGTTCATTAGTATAGCCAATAGTGTACCAGTTAAGGCACTACTTAAGAAAAGCTATTTATACAAAAATAACGAGAAGACCAAGTAATGCCATCAATAAGTTAAAAGACAGCTTAGTTTCCATACTTTACAGGAAAAATATAGAAACGAGGCCAAAACTACTCTAAGTATTGATTACAGCGTGTGCCAATGATAGGAACCCTGTACCAATAATGGTTACATTTTTTAACTTCGATTCGTTTTCGCACTATTTGCATTCATTACTTATGGGGTTAGCCATAGCTGGTACACTATGGCGAAAAAGAGTGCAAGGAAATTTTAAAGAAAATGATTTATTTCTACCATGATTTGAGGAAAATGTGGATTTCAAATGAGTGCAACTATCTTTTGTGAACGTGATCTGTTGTTCACTAAACTTTTCTTGTTGATTTACATCGTCAAAGGTTGAAAATCACCTATGGCGAATAATTGGTACTATAGCCATAATTCGTACACTTACCCTATAGGGGAAATAAAGGAAAATATTTAAAACCAAGCACTTTCTTTGACAAACAAACATTTCATATATGCAACTATTCTGTACGATATCCTGGGTATCATAACAATGATTAGTTTAATGAACATTGAATTTCGCAAATAAATTTACTAGCTTTGAATAAAACTTATAAGATTAGGGTTTCTTTTTATTTCTTTAGTTTTAGAATCCGTTGATAGCATCATTTTAGTGAAAAAAATTCCAGTACTGGTATTTTACCGGTACTACCGGTACTGTAAGCCCCAGTACCGAAATACCGGTACTCATCAAAAGTGGTCGGTATTACGACCTCTAGTTTTTATCATGAAAATTCATGCTAGCATCATTGTTTCATTTGGTTAAAGTAAATAATAAGTGTTGAAATTGTTGAGAATAAAATGAACCTCAATCTACCGAATAGTTGTTGAAGTGTGTTACCTATGTATGTACAAGCCAACTCCAATTATTCTGTCGTCTATCATGCAAATGAAACTCAATTATAATGCGACCCAGACGTAACTCCGTGTCTAATGTTTTGAATAGAGTGTACCAACCGCAACACTTTAAGGAGCTCCCCATCCCACAGCATCACACTTCCATCGACAACATCTCAAACCACCAGACATACCAGTGAATATCCTTCCGCTCTATGTGTTACATCTGCAATCCAAACCGACGAACGATGACCGAAGCTCAACCAAGCAATTGACGCTGCTGCTGCTGCGGCTGTTACAGTAGTTGCCACTACTGGTAGCTGCTTCATAAGGCGGAAAAGCCACTTGAATACAGAGCTTCTTGCAAAACGTAGTTGTTCGAAGCAAAACGCTCCCGAATCCTCCCCCAGCCCCCTTCCGCACTCCTACGACTAAAATAATACCCCGCCGTCAATTGTAGTGCTTGACTCGAGTTGGTTCTCCTATGGTTCTGCGCTGCCCAGCCCCAGACATTGACCGACCACACGGACGCAGAATGAGAGTGTATCCATGTGCTGGTAAAACAATAGCATAGTTTTCCCTTCCGTAAACGTTTGTGTTTTCCTTGCCCATCTCTCACTTTCCGCCGACACCCAATTCATTCCCAAACCATCCCACACATGTAAGGTTAGGTATAGCGGGCTGTTGTTGGAAGACATGCATAGAATAACTCACGCCATCCAACCATGCTACCACCCGCCTGTCTACATCTAATACCGAGAATCGAGTCTCCGTTTCCCGTCCAGAGGCTTCGACTGTTTTCCTTGTGCTTGAAGCGGTTCTCTACTTTCTCTCCGTTCGCTGCTGCCTGCCAGCCGGAGTTTACTTTGTTGTTATTTATCGGAGGAAATCCTTTTTAATGAGTTGTTAGACAATATCACATCCCCGGTAGAACCCCTTTCGCCGACGACGATGACGACGACGTCTGGCAAGGTAACGAACGCAGAATAATGCGCCCTTCGTCTACCGAGCTTCCCCAGTCGATGACGTTGAACACCCATTAAAATGGATAAAATTCAATATGTGTGAATTACGGTTTTGTGGAAAATCATTGTCGTCGTCATCGTCATCGTCCCCATGGACGACGATGATGGGCAGTGTCAGTGCAGTGAGTTAGCCATGGAGGGCTGGCTACGAAAGAGATGATGAACTTCCCTGCACATTCACCGGGGTACACCGGGAAGGTAGTTCAACTCGATAATTTTATGCAGGAAAATCCTAAGGATCTGCAGAAGAGATGGCTCTTCAGTCATCATCCGAACCGAATCGGTCGTAGACCAATAGACCAACTTCGTTGGACGTGGGTCGAGCTATAGATAGACGAAAAGGTAGAAACGGTTCACGAGAGCTATTTTCGAGAGCTTGGAAGACCATCTAGAGGCAAACGAAAGCACACTTGGTACGAGCACCACCGTAAACATTGAATTTGAATATATTATAATTTATGTTCCGAAAGCTACACAACCGACCACTTCATAGAAGGATCGCTGACTGTCGAATGAGATACGATGCACGTGACTTTTAAAGCGAATCCAACCATTATTGTCTTAAACATTGAAATTATGCTTTTCGCCGTAATAGATTTTTGTTTAACATTTTGATATACTAGAAATGTGAAAATCCAACCAAAGCCCTTTTTACATTCGTCTCCTAGAGAATAATTCGCCAATTATTTATTATTTATTTTATTTATTTTTACATGCATAACCCCACGTTTGCTCAAGCTAGATCATTCTTGACCGATTTTGGTTAACTGTTGAATGGTTCAAGCCGGATTCAAAAATTTACAAATTCGTCAGATTTTCATTTTAGAGTTTCATGGGAATTGCAAAGGGTATCGGAGGGGCTTACAGGGCTTCCTTGGGGCCTCTGAGTGTGATTTCAGGGACGTTTCTGAGGTTTTAAGGCGTATCAAGGCTCTCCAGGGGATTCCAGGCGAGTTCCGAAAGGAATTCCGGGAGATTCTTGGGGGATTCAGGTGGCTATCAATGAAGTTTCAAGAGATTTTCAGAAGGGTTTCAAGGCGTTTCAAGTATTATTAGGATAAACCCCCTGGAACGTCCTTGAAACCCCTGGAAATACCCTAGGAACGTACCTGAAACTCTTTGGGATCCCCTGGAACACTCGTGGAAGGCCTTTGAAACACCATGGAACGCCCAGGAAACACTTGAAACTCCTGAAAACCCCGAGGATCATAGAACAGCCCTGAACGCCCGGTTTCTTGGGCGATCCTTAGATCCCCAGGAAAACCCTTGGAACGTTAATGAAACCCCCTGGAATTCCTCTGAAACCCCCTGAAAACCCATGTAACGCATGTGGGACCTTCTCCTTGAAACACCCTTAGACTGTCCCTGTAATGTCCCTGTAACACCCCTGAAAGATCCTGAAACTCTTGAAACATCCCTAGATTGATCTTGGGACACCTGAACCCCCTGAAATTCACGATGCATCCCTGAAATCGTCATGGAACTCCCTCGAAAATCCCTGAAATTCCATGAAAAGCAAATGGATGGACGCTAACACCCCTAGAATGCTTCGGGGACCCCTGAAACCCCCTGAAATCGACGATACAACCCTGAAACCTTACTGAACCTCCCTTGAAACTTCCTGAAATCTAATGAGAAGGCTGTGGAGCTCTCTGAGACTCCATGGAACACCTCTGGAGCACCTCTGAAAGACCCTGAACCCCATGTAATGTACACTACCCGTCATAAGTACGGACTCACAAAAAGTATTGCAACAATATTGCATCACCCTGACTCACCTCGATATCTCTAAAGCCAGATCACCTACAAAAATTCCGCCTTCAGAAAAGTTGTTGCTTTTGGGCTCCTGAATGACTTTGCTGAAGACAGCATCTTTGTAAGTCCTCAGGTTTTGGAGATACCGAGGTGAGTCAGGGTGATGCAATATTGTTGCAATACTTTTTGTGAGTCCGTACTTATGACGGGTAGTGTATGTGAAACCCCCTGAGACCCCCTTGAATACCCCTGGAATGTGCCTGGCACCCTCTGAAACCCTTTGGAGCCGCATGAAACGCCCCGGACCCCCTGAAACCTTTTGGCACTCCCTTGAAGATCCCAAAAATCCCCTGGAAAGCCCACGAGATACCCTGGAATTACATGAAACGCCCATGAGACCTCTGGAACAACTCTGCAACGGTGCGTGGAGCGGACCTAGTGTGATGGTTAGAACACGTAACCATCACGCCGAGGATCTGGGATCGAATCTCACTCCCGACAAAGGGAAGTGAAGCGTGGATCCGGAGATGATCTAGCCTAGGGTTAAAAATCTCGTTAATACAGATTAAAAAACTGCAACGCCTCTCAAACCCCTGAACACACCCTGAACACACCTGATACCCCAATATAACATCAGGAATGCTCCAGAAACCTCCTGAAACCCCATGAAACGCCTTTGAAACACTTTATTATCCCCTGGAACATTTCTGGATTACTCCTGAAGCCCCAGAAACACCCCTGAAACGCCATTTTCCTCCTGGAACACTCCAGAAATGTCCCTGAAGACCCTTGAAAACTCCTGGAACGATCCTAAAACTTCTTGAAACACCAATGATCTGCAACGCACCTGAAACCATCTAAAACATCCGTGAAAAGCCCCGAAAACCTCTTGAATGATAAGGTAAATTTAACCAAAGTAGAAGTAGCAGTTTAGGTTATGACAGTGTTCAACAATTGCCCAAGCAAGACGCATGTCATATAAGAGTTGCGGCAGCGCAAATTTTGGTTATATAGAAGTTAATTTGACGTTGTTGTAACACATTACTAGAATAACGTCAAATGAAACTTGCCCTGCCGTAACTATTATAAGACACGTGTGTTGCTAGGGTGGGTCATAAATGCATGATCTCTTCTCATATTAGCAGTTTGGGAGTAAGCCCACCCACTTTGGCTACATCTCGGAGCAAATCAGAACTTCTATCCACAACATTTCATTCTAATATTGACGATTCCCTGTCCTGTGCCGAGGACAGACACGTCGAGCTCATTCCGATTGACATTTGCCGAATTCCGCCAAAAGTTATTTGAAATATATTCACAGAGTAACTCGCAGGAAATTCACCGAATCAGTTTCCAAAGGAATAGTCGAATTAACTGTTTAATAAATTCATTCCTTTCATAAACGCTGCCAATGACAATAACCCAGAATTTCTTCAGGAATCTTCAAAGATGTATTGAAGAGTTTTTTTTTTATGAAGGGATTCCTGTAGACAATCATCTAGGGATTTCTTTAGAACTTTCAAGAATTCTTCCTGGCCTTTTTTGTGCAACTTCTGGAGGAATTTCTGAAAAAATCCCTGAGAAATATCTCATAAATTTTTGAAGGAACCCCAGGAGATATTTCTGATGGAGCCACAGGAGCAATTTCCAAAATAAAAACGTGTAGGAATTTCTGCAGGAATCCCAGAAGGAATTTCTCATGGAATTCTTGGAGGACACTTTAGAAGAATTTACAAAAAAAAAAAGAAGTTATTTAAAGAAAATGATGAATTTCTGTAGAACTCCATGAAAGAACTGTTGAAGAAATTCCGAACTTCCTCTCCTCTTCTTGGCATAACGTCCTCACTGGGACAAAGCCTGCTTCTCAGCTTAGTGTTCTATGAGCACTTCCACAGTTTTTAACTGAGAGCTTCCTCTGCCAATGACCATTTTGCATGTGTATATCGTGTGGCAGGCACGAAGATACTCTATGCCCAAGGAAGTCAAGGAAATTTCCTTTACGAAAAGATCCTGGACCGACCGGGAATCGAACCCGTCACCCTCAGCATGGTCATGCTGAATACCCGTGCGTTTACCGCCTCGGCTATATGGGCCCTTACTTATATTCCTGAAGAAATTCCTTAAACTCTGAAAAAGTCTTGGAATGGAAGATATTTTATAATAAAACCCTGACGGAATATTAGAAGAAATCCGGGCGGAAATTTCTGGAAGAATCACTGAGGGAAGTTTTGAATAAATCTTATGTAAAGTTTGTTTAAAAATATTGAAGTACTTCCGAATGAATCTCCAGAGGAATGTCTGAGAAAGCCCCTGGGATTTTTTTTTTTGAATAAGTCCCCAGCAGGAAGTATTAAAAATTTCCTTTAGAAATATCTGCAAAAATTCCCCGGAAGAGCCTTGGGCGGAATTCCTAAATATTTTGTAAGGTAATGTTTAAGATAATTCCTGAATAAAACAATCAATAAAAGTCCTAACCGATTCTGGAAGAAATTTCCGGATGGATTTAAGTTTTTTTGATTTTATTAAAAAAAAATAGCTGAAAGCATTTCTTAAAGTGTTCCTGCAGCGATTTGTGGACATATTTTTGAAGAAATTCCTGAAGGAATACTTGAAAAACGCCTAGATCAGCTTCTGCAAATCTACGGAGTGATTCTTAGAGTTATAGTTTAAGGAAAAACCGAAGGAATTTATGATGACAAACATAGAGGAAATCCTGAAAGAATGTTTGTATGAACTCTGGAAGAGCTTCTGCAGGATTTTCAAGATGAACTCCTGTAGAAGTTCCTGGACAATTCTTGTAGACTTTCTGAAGAAATATCTGAACGAATTTTTGATTGAAACTCTGGAAGATTTTTTCAAGAATATACTGGAAGAATTTACGAAAGAATCCTTGAAAGAATTTCTGATGCAATCTCTGTAGAAAAGTGTAAAGCAAACATTACAGGGTTTCCTGAATGTATCCCTTGAAGGATTTCTGAAGTAATTCCTGGCGGAACTTCAGGAGAACTCATGTAAATCTACATAGAAAAGTTCCTTGATGAGTTTCTGGAGAATTTCTCAAGGTAATTTCTAAAGTTAACCTTCTGAAAAAATCCGTGGAGCAATTTTGAAAGCTATCCATAGATGAGAAATTTGTAAAGGTATCTGATAAAGAATTTCCTGGAGAAATCTCCAGAAAAATTTCAGCGGGAACCATTGGAAGAATTTCTGAGGAAAACCTTCAAAACATTCCTAAAGGAGTATGTGAAAGACTTTGAAGAGAAATCCGTTTCTGGTGGTATTCTCAACTTTTGATTTTCTGAAGTAATCGCTGAAAGCATTTCTGGAGAAGTCGGAGGATGACTTCCTGCCAGAATTTGCGTACGGAATTTTAACAAAAAAAAATCCATCAATGGTTTTCTAGAGAAGTTCTTGGATAAGTTTTTGGCGGATCCTCTAGAGGTAATTCTGAAACTCTAAAATCTCTATAGCAATTTCTGAAGAAATGCATGACAAATGTTCTAATTTTTTTCCCAAAGGAATCCGTTAATGACTTTTAGGAAGATTTTTTTCAATATTTTTTTCTAATAGAACCCACGAAGCAATTCCGAAAGGAATCCAGAAAGAAATTTTCGAGGGCATTCCTGACAATTTTTTTTTTTGATTCTCTGGAAAATTTTCTGAAGGAATTTCCGATTCATTTTTACAGGAATCCATGGAGCAATGTTTGAAGATATTCATAAACTGTTTTTGCTATAAATTTCTGGAACAATTCATGTAAGGTTTTTTATAAAAACCTTTTGAGAAATTTCGGAGAAATAGCTAATGAAACATCTGAATTAATCCTTATAAGAAACACTAGAAATCCTCGAAGAAAATTTAGGTATGACTTTTTGATGATTTTGATATCAGATTTAAGGGATTCAGGACTGATTCACTTCATATTCAAATAATTCTGATCTGGTTTACATCATATTCAAGTGATTCAGATCTGGTTCTCATCAAGATTCAAGTGGTTAAGGTCTGATTTACTTCATATTCAAGTGATTCGAGTCTGAATCACTTCAGATTCAAGTGATTCAGGTCTGATTCACTTAAGATTCAAGTGATTCAGGTCTGGTTCACATCTTATTCAAGTGATTCAGGTGTGGTTCACATCTTATGCAAGTGATACAGGTCTGATTCACAACATATTCAAGTGGTTGACTTCATATGCAAGTGATTCCGGTCAGGTTCTCATCATACTCAAGTGATTCACATCATATCCAAGTGATTCAGGTCTGACTCACTTCATTTTAAAGTGATTCTGGTCTGATTCACATGATATTCAAGGGATTCAGATCTGGTTCACTTCATGTTCAAGTGATTCAGGTCTGATTTACTTCATATTAATGCGATTTAGGTCTGGTTCACATCATATTCAAGTGATTTAGATTTGGTTCTCATCATACTCAAGTGATTCAGGTCTGACTCACTTCATATTCAAGTGATTCAGGTCGGATTTACTTCATATTCAAGTGATTGAGGTTTGATTCACTTCATATTCAAGTGATTCAGGTCTGGTGCTATTCATATTCAAGTGCTTCAGGTCTGATTCACATCATATTCGAATGATTCAGGTCTGGTTCACATAGGTTCACATCATATCCAGGTTATTCAGGTCTGGTTCATTTCATATTCAAGTGATTCGGGTCTGATTCACTTCATATTCAAGTGATTCAAGCCTGATTCACTACATATTCAAGTGATTCAGATCATGTTTACTTCATATTCAAGTGATTCAGGTCGGATTTACTTCATATTCAAGTGATTGAGGTTTTATTCACTTCATATTCAAGTGATTCAGGTCTGGTACTATTCATATTCAAGTGCTTCAGGTCTGATTCACATCATATTCGAATGATTCAGATCTGGTTCACATAGGTTCACATCATATCCAGGTTATTCAGGTCTGGTTCATTTCATATTCAAGTGATTCAGGTCTAGTTCTCATCATATTCAAGTGATTCCGGTCTGGTTCACATCTTATTCAAGTGATTCAGGTCTGGTTCACATCATATTCAAGTGATTCAGATCTGGTTCTCATCATAATCAAGTGATTCACATCATATTCAAGTGATTCAGGTCTGACTCACTTAATTTTCAAGTGATTCTGGTCTGATTCACATCATACTCAAGTGATTCAAGTCCGATTCATTTCGTATTGAATTGATTCAGATCTGGTTCACCATATATTCAAGTGATTCAGGTCTGATTCACCTTATATTAATGCGATTCAGGTCTGGTTCACATCTTATTCACGTGATTCCGGATGCAATTGGCCTTCTGAACAACTTTGCCGAAGACACGAACTTTTTATATTATCAAGATCGCGATAAAGAGCTTGTTAATATTCTCATTTTCACATGCTCACTAGCGTCATCTAGCGGCAGAATTGCGAATCAAACCGCTTGCATTTATGAAGCAAACAACTTTTCGAATTTCCGAAAAAAATCAACTTTGGCGAAGACTTCAACTTTATTGCCTTTCTCGTACACCAATGTGTACTGAAAGGCTATATATTCACTCACAAAACGAATTTTCGATAGAAGGCTAGGAGGGTCAAGTCACATATACCAATCAACTCACTTCGACGAATTGAGGTCATGTCTGTATGTGTGTATGTGTGTAGGTATGTGTGTATGTCTGTGTACAAAAAGCTCACTCACTTTAAAGGCTCTTCCCATTAACCGATTTTTCGGATTATAGCTCGATTCGAACCGGAATTTAACCGAATTGTTTGCTATTAAAAATGGTCCGGATCGGTCAAGGCGTTCCGCAGTTATGGCCATTTGAGTGACCCGGACCAGTACCGGTAGAACTGGCCGTATATAAAACTGAACCAAGCCCCATCATGCGACATATCAAACTGCGGCGATTTTTGTAACCTTTAGCATGGTTGACCGATTTTGTGCAGAAATTACACTGGAGACTATAAATTCCACGATGTCAGCCCAAAATTCAAAATGGCAGTCTAATATTTAAGATAGCGGCTCCAAATTCAAGATGGTGGCTGTTTAACCCATATCCGCCCAGCGTCCTATTCATAGGACAGATGCCCCGAACGCCCAGCGTCCTATAAATAGGACAATCCTTTGGATGTGAATATCTCCAGAATTATGCAAAATTTTAGAATACTTTCTTCAGAGAAGATGTTCTCCACACCCATACCTTGCTCATAGTGGACAATATAGTATGTGACTGGTTCACTAGGTGGCGTAAACGATGCTGCAAAGAATGCATATTGTCACGATCTGTGAGCATCATTTCCAATGCGAAAAAAAAGTTATTTCCATGGAATCTTGACAATGGTTAATAATTTACAGTTCATTTCTTCGGCAGAGTTCTTAATCACACATTCCTTAGGATGTGGAGGTGGTAGCAAGGATATTTAAATTCAAGATGGCGGCTTAGGTTCCAAGACGGCGGTCAAAACTCCAGAATATATGCTTTTTAACGACAATGCTGCTTCGGATTCTATGCAATATGGGTATCTATCGATCGGGCTTCACAAGTAGAACTCAAAAATGAATACCCGACGCCATTTTGAAATCAAAGATGGCGGACCATATCCAATATGGCGGCCATGAAATGGCAGTTTGATCTATAATACCATTGTTGCGGGGTACGGAGGGAGCAAGATCCAATTCAATAAATTTATTCGGTCCGATGAAATAAATTATAAAATTCCTGAAATGACAATCGTTCACTTATTTGTTCGAGTTCACTTTTTAGTCATCTTACTTTTAGTGATCAAGCTGCTACTGACCCACACACAACTGATCGGGATTTAATTAGGTTGGGAACCCCTGTACCTATGTTGATTAGAACATTTACTAGAACATGTGGTTTTCTGGGGATCAAATCATTACCTTTGCGAATATCCTAGCGCCTTTCAACTACCTCTAGCCGATAATGTAGCTTACCAGGTTTATTCTCAACGCACTTTTACCTCCTTTTCACCTGGGTTTAAAGATTAACATCAGTAGCATCAAGTTGATTTCACAGATATCTTAGCTTCTAATTTTACCTTGCTTACGCTCTTATAGACTACAAATTTGGCGAGTAATTCACTACTTTCTAAAGGTATGGGCAATAGTCACCCCGTAGGCTTAGCTCAACTAATTAATTACAGTTGATACAAAATATAGATACTAGTTAATAGTCCAATAGTAGCCAAAGTACATCCGAATGATATGCAAATTGTTTATCTTTTCAATCGCATCTTCTTTATGATTATATTCTTCGTTTGGTCAATCCTCTTCATAATACCGCGTGTCGTCCAGTGGTGTGGGTACTAGAGGGGGCACGGTTGTTTTGCCTATCGATGGAGCGTAATTAACAACCATGCAATATGGGTATCTATCGATCGGGCTTGATGAGTAGAAGTCAAAAATCGTTATTTTACGCCATTTTGAAATCCAAGATGGCGGACCATATCCAATATGGCGGCCACGTAATGGTAGTTTGAGCTATGATACCATGCAATATGGATATCGATCGATCGGGCATGATGAGTAGAAGTAAAAAATCAATATTTAACGCCATTTTGAAATCCAAGATGGCGGACCATATCCAAGATGGCGGCCACGGAATGGTAGTTTGATCTATAATACCATGCAATATGGGTATCGATCGATCGGGCTTCATGAGTAGAAGTCAAAATCGATATTTGACCCTATTTAGAAATCAAAGATGGCGGACCATATCCAAGATAGCGCCCATGGAATGGTAGTTTGAGCTATGATACCATGCAATATGGGTATCGATCGATCGGGCTTCATGAGTAGAACTCAAAAATGAATATCCGACGCCATTTTGAAACCCAAGATGGCGAACCATACCCAAGTTAGTGGCCACGGAATGGTAGTTTGAGCTATAATACCATGCAATATGCGTATCTAAAGGGTAGATGGTAGGATAAAAGGTGGAGCAGACGGTCGGGTAGAGGGTTTGGGTGAATGATAGAGTAGAGGGAGTGGAGTAGAAGCTTAGGGTAGAGGATAGGGTACACGGTAGGGAGAAGGGTAGAATAGAGAGTAGGTTTGAGGGTAGGAAAAATGTTAGGGTAGAGAGTAGGGTAGACGGTACGATTAAGCACAATATATACTAGAGGGTACGGTAAAGGATATAGCAGTGGCTATAGTAGAGGATAGTTTAGAGGGTAGGGCAGATGGTAGGGTTGAAGGTTATCATAGAGCGTAGGATAGAGGGTTGGAATAGAGGGCAAAGAAGACAATAAGGTAGAGGCTAGAGAATAGGGTGAAGAATTGAGATGAGATTTGATGAGCTGAAGTTCTTTTTTGAGATACCTTCAGGAATTCTTTCCAGGATTTATTCAGGCATTCCTTTCGAGAATCTTCTCAGGTTTATTCCCGAGATTCCTTCAGATATTGCTTTTGAGATTGCTGTATGGATTGCTCCGGAGTTCTCTTCAGGAATTTTTGCAGGCGTTGTTTTGGAAAGTCCTGAAAGGACTCTGTTAGTTATTCTTTCCTGCATTGTTTCAGGGATTTGTGCAGGAATTCCGTCAAAGATTCCTTCCATGATTCCTGCTGTTATTCCTTAAGGGGTCCCACCCGAAAAAAAAATAAAAAATATATGTTTCTTCCGAGATTGTTTTCAGGCAACCCTAGATCATAGAGACATCTTCTATGGTTCTTGCAGGAATGTCTGCTCAGCTTCTGGCCGGCATTCCTGTCATGATCTCTCTAAGGAATACATCAGGTATTCTTTACGGGATTCTTTCAGGAATAACTTCAGGGATTTCTGCCAGAATTGCTTTAGAAAATCCTGAAAGGATTCTTTCAGAAATTTTACCCAGCATTCTTTCACGGATTTCTTCAGGAATTACTTCACAGATTCATTTTAGTAAACTTTCAAAATGTTCTGTCGATACATATTCAGAGAATCCTAATGGAATTCTTTCTATGAGCCGGGATCCTCGCTCGGGATTTATACAGCAATTCCTCCCGGGATTTTTTCTGTGATTATTTCAGAGATTCCTACCAAGCTTTCAGTTGAGATTCCCTCAGAACTCTACCAGATATGACTCTCAGAATTCCTTCTGTTTATCCTCCCGGGATTCATTCGGGGATTTCACATTATCTTTTCGATATAACTTTATTAGTGCCCAGAATAACACCATAAAATTCACATATTGTTCACGAATAAACAAACATGGAGTAGTACAAACATAATTGGAGAAGCCGTGTAGAGTATATCTGGTTGAAATTTTATATCAAAACATGGAATGATGATGAACCTGGGCGTGTTAGTAGAATACCTGTAAATATGAGACACCGAAGACGACCATATAGTTGAGATCGAAGTACGTATCTGTCAAAGGAGACAAATTTAGTGAAGCGTTACTTAACATGATTTTCTTTTTTAAATATAAAAAAACTTCTGAAAAGTTTACGTATGGTGAGTACCTACGTAAAGAGAGTTTGTGGGGTGCTGAAGGAAAAACTCAATTACTTTATTAGAAATAATTATCTGTGTAAAATCTAACTTCTAAAGTATTTTAACGTTTGCTTATGCCACACATAGTGTGCTCTCTTTATTTGATTTGTTAAAAAAAAAATGAGAAAAGTTGAACACTGCAGTCGAAACTACATGAAATTACAAGAACTATGAATTGCATACTTTTAGGCGTTTATCGGGTTATATTTCTGCCACAATTTATTAGTCCTTTTTCTATTCTTTTTGAGTGGTTATCATCTCCCTCTCTTGTTTAGAGCTGCATTTTATCTATACGGATCAGCATATAACGATAGCGTAGAAGTTGTGCTGAAGTAGAGCTCAAGAAAATTATCAGATATTGAGGACCTACAATGAAGAATTTTTTTGGAACTACACCATAGACTTCCATTTTTTCATCAAATCATGCTTATTTTATTGGAACTTGACCTTTGATAACAAATTTATTTGAAGATTTAAATTGTGAGGCACCTTGGGCGTTAACGGGTTAATGATGTTTTAGGCTCCAAACCATGCAATGTGGGGTATATTTGGCAAGGGGAAGTTGTTTGGAGTCCAGAAATGGTGACCACAATATCAAAGATGGCGGTCTAAAATCCAAGATGGCGACACAAATTTCAAGATGGCGGCTGTTTAATGGAGTTTTAGGCCATAAAACAATGCAATATGGGTATATTTGGAATGGCGAAGATGTCCGGAGTCCAGAAAAAACGACCAGAATATGCAAGATGGTGGTCTACAATCCAATATGGTGGCTCAAAATTCGAGATGGCGGCTGTGTAATAAAATAAACCATTTAATTTGGGCAAATTTGATATGGGAAAAATGGCCACCAGAATATCCAAGATGGTGATCTGAAATTCAAGATGGTGATCTGAAATTCAAGATGGTGGCTCTAAATTCATGACGGTTGATTAGTGGAGTTTTGGCAATACCATGTAATGGGTAATGGGTATGGGGGAGATGACCGGAGTTCAAAAATGGTGACCAGCATATCCAAGATGGCGGTCTAAAATTCAAGATGGCAGCTATTGATTGGTGTTTTAGGCTTTAAATCCATGCAATATGGGTATAAAGAAAATATCCGTAGGCTAAAAATTGCCACCAGAATATTCAAAGTTCAAGATGGCGATTCCAAATTCAAGTGGCGGCTGTTTAATGGAGTTTAAGGCTCCAAAACCTTTGAATATGGGTATATTTTGGGGTACATATCCGGAGGCTAAAAATAGCGTCTAAAATTCAAAATGGCGGATGTTAAATGAAGTTTTAGGCCCTAAAACCATGTCATATGGGTATATTTGGCAAGGACTTCCGGAGTTCAGAAATGGCAATCAGAATAACCAAAATGGCGGCTGTTCAAGAGAGTTTAAGACTCTAAAACCATGACTATATCTGGAATGGGGGAGAATTTCCTAAAGGCGGACTTGAATCGAATTTTTTAGGGCCCAAACATCAAAAGCCAAATAGATCATATGATTTCTGGTGCCATGAAATGTTTTTTTTGTTAAACGTATGAAAGTGCGATATTCATCAACATTTCACTTGAGTTTTGTTAAAATGAGGTTTAGAAAGCGCGAGAAAGGCGCCATCGCCGCTAGGTGGATTAATTAGGATTTATACGATCGCGATGGTGAGATAGAGCTGGTTAAAGATGCTCATTTTACATACAGAAAAGAAGCGTAGGTCTCGAGATGAGCTAGCCCAGGGCCAAAAATCTTGTTAATACAGATAAAACATTGTAGAAGTTTCTGAGCAAAATTGTGGTTTGTTAATACTAACTACACTGACTTTAAAACCCGTTGCAACTTATTTTGTGCTATCTTAATAATAGGATCACGTAACAATACACACGTTCCTTTTTCTGCAATTCAGAGTGCATAATACGACTCAATCCACTTCTTACAACAGATTGTTTCCTACTTAACAGTATCTCCCTGCAAACGTCTAGAATCTCTCCACATCAACATTATCTACTGCCTTTCTGCTACCCAGGCACGCATTCTGGCGAGCACATAAAGTAGTAACAATTAATTAATCGGTTGTCCGAAGCATGTGACACATTAATTATTATCTGTGTCACTGCCTGTACAGCCCCACCATTACCAGAAAACCCAAAAAAAAAAACTGCATCAGCCGTGAACAGCTGAGCGCATACAAACCAACCGAGCTGGAAGTCGGATAATGCCATTTTTTGGACGTGTTATCCTTTCGCCGTCGTCGTCGTCGCCGCCCCACCACTATCGTCCTCATCCTATCTAGAACCCGTGCCGCCGTGACAGGGCGGCAGCCGGTGGAATTCCCGGACAATGTACCCCAGTAGTGACCGACCGTTACGTTGTGATGGCCCTTTGGCTCGTCTTCCTGGAAGCTGTCTTGGCGGCCTGGTTGCCGGTTTGCTAGACGGGAAGCCGTTTTTTTTGCGGCTACCGTACAACCACGCGCCATACACAACGTGGCGCATTTGTGTCACTGACTTTTTCTGGGCCATTTATTTCCAGCCTTTCGTTGAACGAGGTTTCAGTGTTTCTGCACTATGGTGCAGATCACGAAATTGTGGGACGACCTTCTGCCGGAAGCTCACGGGAAGGTATCATAATAACGACGGACTTGGTGGTCTAGTGGCTATCGCTTCTGATACGTCTGCTAAGGTCATGGGTTCAATCCTTGGCCTGTCCCTTCCTCCTACTTTGGATCTTTCTATCTACTTTCTCTCGTTCTCTTCTCTACTTGTACAACTTATGTATATTCATAAGAACATAGCTTCATATCATAGAATTGAATTTTCAGACCACAGTGCATCACCCCTCCGCACTTCCATGTTGGACTTCATGTTTACAATGAAATGTGCTTGTACGTGTTTATCTGCGTTCCACCGTTCTGGGGGTGAAAAGAATGGCTTTTCCACAATTTGGATAGATTGGTTTCGATGGAATTTTCACATCGAACAAGAGAAAAAAAATGGGTGAAATATTAGGCACTCGGTTCGGATGATTACGTTGCGCTGCACTGCACTGGATGATGCAGCACAACAAAGTCACTCTTCGGCTAAATTGCGATCAACACCAGGAATAGCTTGCCTTCCGTCAGCCATTGCGTTGATGGAGCGGTATCGCTCCTGAATCACCAAATTTAATTTACCTACAAAATACAACATATGCGGTGCCACCAGTACGGCACGTGGATGCATGTGGCCAACAATTTTGGCTTTCTCATCAGTGCACCAATTGTTCCTATGCTTCCATCATCAGCTGATGCTCGGTTGTTTGTTGGTTGGACATTTTAATTTGATCCTTCATCCAGCGCCCCTGTTCACCCTCGTCATCATCCGTTCTCGTCAACGGACAGGGGGTAAATGCCTTCATTTATTTGGCCACGTGTCGAGGCTTGTAATTAAATAAAATTCCTTAATACTGGCTGCTAAGCCTCGACGGATCCACCACCTCCGAGGCGGCACGGTACGGCACGGCTATGGGATAGTGGTGTCAGAGCCGAAGGGAGAGAACCGATATCGAGTTTAACCGTTGTTGTTCCTTCCCCCTGTTTCCTTGTTCTGCTAGCGTACTGCACAGTTCACCCTGATGATAATGCGAAGCCACGTGGTTCGGCACAAGGGGATAACGCGGTTACTTCGAGTCACAAGTGGCAGTCGTTAAGAGGCCTTCACTTCGCTGCCGCCGCCGCCGTAATATTGCATGATAAACCGTTGTGGTACAATCACAATCATCCCAGATTTATTTATCCTATCGAGTTTAAGACGACCAACAGTCAGCTGTACAATCTTCAGAAATGATTTAACATAAATTAATGGGAAAAGCTACGTTTTGAGAGATTTCCAACTGAGCCACGTGGATGCGGGTTGAAAAATTGTGGGTCAACAACCTGAAAGAAGCGTTTATATTGCTCTGGTCATCACAAGTTCCTTACTCATGCTTCATCAGGCCGTTGATTGACCTCCAGCCAAAAGTTACGTGCTTGCGTGAATGAATGTTTTTCGACTTTTTGCCTTTCTCGTACACCGAAGTGTACTGAAAAGCTATATGTTCACTCAAAAAAACTATTTTTTGATAGCAGGCTCGGAGGGTCAAGTCATTTATAGCATTCAACTCAGTTTGACGAATTGAGCAAATGTCTTGATGTGAGCGTGTGTGTATGTGTGTATGTATGTCTGTGCACAAAATGAGTAACTCACTTTAAAGACACTTCCCTTTGGCCGATTTTACGGATTTCAGCATGAATCGAAACGGAATTTAATTGTTTTGTTTGCTATTGAAAATGATTCGGATCGGTCAATACGTTCCGGAGCTATGGCCATACACCCTTAAACATCTGAAATTTGCACGAGACAGAACCTTACAAGAACCTAAACATTTTCAAGTCAGAATCACAAATAAGACTCAATTTTACACGCATCATGTAAGTACTGATTGGCTGCGTTAGATGTCAACAAATCCATTTCACTGGAAATGTAGAATCAATATCATATTCATCAGCAATAACCTTCAAACTCGGTGAAATAGCCGAGAGATAAGAAAGTCTCACAATCAGCGGATCCAGTGTTCGAATCCATGCATGTCAATCATTTACTTTTATATGTTTTATCTGTCAAATCGGAGCTAGCGATTTCTAGACGCTAAGAAAAAAATAAGTTTTATTTTGGGGTGTCATGGAAGACGTAAATTTACATGTTTTAACATCTAAATTTGTGAAAGTTACATGATATTTTCTAGGTAGTTATGTATATAAAACTGAATCAAACCTCATCATGCGACACATCAAATTGCGCCTTCAGCATGGTTGGCGAATTTTGTGCGGAAATCAACACGCTGAATTTTAATTACATATTTTTTTCTGTGTGGGTATATTTGGTATTGGGAAGATGTGCGGAGTCCAAAAATCGCGACCAGAATTTCCAAGATGGCGGACTTAAATCCTAAGTTAAGGATTGCGGATTAAGGTATTAACGCCTCTTCCACGGCCCGACGGTCGATCCCGATGATGTCGATATCGTTCGCGAAGCCCGGGAGCATATGCAATCTCGTGACAATGGTACCGCCTTTGCACACCAGCTCTGCTTATCGCTTCTTCCAGCGCTATGTTGAACAGTAAGTTCGAAAGAACATCGCCCTGCTACAGCCCGTCTATAAGGTTACGAACGATGACGAAACTTCATCTGCAGCCCGTACACTTGATTTCGAACCGTCAAGCGTCGCACGAATCAGTCTAATCAGCTTCTGCCATAACTCGTTTCTCTTCACTGAATCGTACGCCGCCTTGAAATCATTAAACAGATGATGAGTCTGCAAGTTGTATTCCCAAAATTTATCGAGAATCTGTCGCAGGTTGAACATCTGTTCCATCGTTGATCGGCCCTCACGAAAACCTGCGTGATATTCGCCGACGAAGGACCCTTCAATCGGCCTCAGCCTGCCCTAATAGAAAAATATGATACAACGTGCTTAACAACCCTTTCGGGCTATCATCTTGATCATACACGGAATGAAACAATGATTCATCCAATCACCAGTGTATAATACATTTTTATTAGGGTGTTAAACAGAACTCCGGACCAGGGACGTGCAATTCCGAAAGGAAAACATGACACACGAAAGCTGTAGCAAATCGTTTCCCATGCGACGGGACTGCTGCGATGCTTCATAACTCACACTGCAACACGCTCGTTCATTATTGCTACTGAAACAAGTGTGTTTGAAAATTGAAGTGAATCACTTTGGGTTTTCGTTTCGTTTGTATTTGATTCCAGGATTTTTTCGCAACTACAGCAGGATCACTAACTGGTGAAGTAGGCTGGCGAATACCTCTAGAACTTCCTAGCAGGAAGTGATTCAGAGTAAGAGCTTCGCCTTCAGCGCCTCCAAAGTCAAGTACGTAAGTGGCCGGCTGTTAACTATACTCTCAGCTTCGACGGCCAGTGTCTCCAATCCTTCGTCGTCCAGTTTCCTGTCAGAGTTGTATGCTATTTCCATGGCTGTTTTTATCGACCGCACCATCCTCTCCCATGCACCCCCCATGTGGGGTGCGCTTGGAGGGATGAACATCCATTTTGTGTCCGTATTGGTGAATGTCACTGCTAATCCGTCACGTATTTCCGCTAGTTGTTCCCGCAATTGTCGTTCAGCCCCTTGGAAGTTAGTGCCATTGTCCGTGTAGATTTCGGCAGGTGCTCCTCGGCGACAGACAGACCGTCGAATGCATTTTATACACGATGACGTAGACAGACTATGTGCAACTTCTAAATGAACGGCTCGTATAGTAAGACAGGTGAAGACACACATCCAGCGTTTAACAGAACTCCTTCCTACTTTCACCAGCAACGGTCCAAAAAAGTCGATGCCCGTGTACGTGAATGGTCGAGTGTATGACGCCAAACGAGCGATTGGTAGCGGCGCCATCCGTGGAATCTTCGGAAGCGCTCTCGTTACTTTGCACAATTGACACGCGATTGACACTTGCTTCACTACAGTCCTCAGGCGAGAGATGTGGTAGAACTGTCTGATTTCATTCACAACTGTTTCAGAATTCCCATGATGAAAGGCTTTATGGAAATCTTCAACTATGAGTTTCGTCACCGAATTCTTCCTAGGCAGGACCACCGGGAACCTGGTGTCGAATGATGCATTCGGAGCTGCACCGATTCTTCCATCAACACGAAGTACTCCACACTCATCAATTGTAGGTGTCAATTTGTACAAGGTACTAGTTTTAGGTAACTCGGCTTGTCCTTTCGAAAGTAGAAGCATCTCATCTGGAAAGTCCAGCCATTGCACGTTTCGCAGCACAGTATTCTTCGCTTTCCTCAATTCGTCTTGGGTCAAATGTAGTAGTTCGAGCCTTTCTCCTCGACGTTTGCGTTTGCAGTTGTCCACGAAACGATGCGCATACCCTACTGCACCTAGAAGCCGTCGCCAATTGGAAAATCTGGCGAAATCAACGACGCTCTCTGAGATTGTTGATCCTTGAATCAGGAAACATGATCTTAGTTCTTCCTCGGGTTTGTTTGAGATTGATGGTTGCCTCGGCCAATGTTCTTCGGACAGTCGAAGGAATTCCGGCCCTTTAAACCATGCATCGCTTGCGTCAGGGCAAGCATTCATTCCCCATTTTGTTGCACGGTCCGCTGGATTTTGCTTACTGGGAACCCATCGCTACTCTGCTACATCTGTTGTTGACAGTAATTCTCCTATTCGGCAGGCCACATATTGTTTGTAACGGCGATGGTCAGATCGTAGCCATGCCAAAACTGTTGCGGAATCGCTCCATATGAACCGCTGTTTGACTTCGACGCTGTGGTTCTCCTGCACGAACGACATCAATCGACTACCGAGAACTGCAGCTTGAAGTTCCAGACGAGGAATTGAGAGAGGCTTCAGTGGAGCGACCTTTGTTTTTGCCTCGACTATGGCGCATTCTGGTTCACCTCCCATGTGGACAACCCTGAAGTATGCTACAGCAGAAAAGGCAGATTCGCTAGCATCAACGAAAATGTGTAGTTGTAGCCGTTCATAAATCTGTGCTGTTGCTCCTTGAAAATAGCATCGTGGGATGCACAAACTTTCGATTCTAGGGAACATACCGGTCCATCTCACCCAACGTTGGAAGATCTCCTCTGGCACCTTTTCGTCCCACTGCAGTCCGGCGCGCCACACATCCTGGAGAAGGATTTTTCCGTGAACGAGGAATACACTAATAAGTCCCAGTGGATCGAATATACTCATCAAACATCGCAGCATTTGACGTTTGGTTGGTCGTTCACCTTTCTCAATCACCTTCTGTATTTCTTCTGTTACCTCCATGGAAAATCGCAGTGTATCTTCAGTCGTCTGACATAACATTCCCAAAACCCGATCGCTGTTCTCCATTCCGCTTTTACAGATGCTCTTACTCGCTTTTAGTTCATCCTCACGCAGTCCACTAAGAACGCTGGTGCTATTGGACAGCCAATTTCTGAGTAGAAACCCTCCTTTCTGGTGTACAGTTCAGACTTCTTGTGACACCCGTTCTGCTTCCTCTTCGTTCTCGAAGCTATCGAGATAGTCGTCGACATAGTGATTTTTTATAATCCCTTCTACAGCACGAGGGTACAGATCAACGAATTCTTCAGCGTTCTTGTTTTTAACAAACTGCGCCGACGCTGGCGAACAAGAGGATCCAAAGGTTGCCTCATCCATTAGGTAGATACCCACCATTTCCTCCGGACTGTTTCGGAATAAGAAACGTTGAGAATGACGATCTGGTCGACGAATTACCAGCTGGTGGAACATCTCTTTGATATCTGCTGATACGCCCACCTTGTACTGCCGAAATCTCGAAAGGACGGCTGGAAGCGACGTGAGTTGGTCTGGGCCTTTAAGCAACATTGAATTTAGGGATATTCCATCAACTTTAGCGGCCGCGTCCCATATTAACCGCACTTTCCCAGGTTTCCTTGGATTCATCACCGCTCCTAGTGGAAGATACCACACTCGCTTTGGGTCCGCTTCGGCAAGTTCTTCTTCCGTTGCTCGGTGTGCATAACCTTTGCGTTGGTACTCCAAAATCTGATTTTTCAGGTTCCTCGCTAGATCGGGATCTCGCATCATTCTGCGCTCCAAGCACTCCAAGCGCCTAATCGCCATGCTGTAGCTGTTTGGGAACCAGAACATGGTTTCCGGCGAAACTAATTAGGCTGATACGCGCAACGCTGGATGGATCAAAATCAAGTATTCGGATCGCGGACGAAGTGTCTACGTCGTTTGTGACCTTGGATGGATTGAAGCAGGGGGATGCTCTTTCAAATTTATTGTTCAACATTGCACTCGAAGGAGCGATTAGGAGGTCAGGCGTGCAGAGGAATGGCTCTATCATCACACGGTCGCACATGCTCCTCGGTTTTGCGGACGATATTGATCTCATCGGCATCGATCGTAGGGCAGTGGAGGAAGCTTATGCTCCTCTGAAGAGAGAGACAGCGAGGATAGGCTTGACGATTAACTCTACCAAGACGAAGTACATGATAGCGGGTAGAGACAGAAGCAGGCCTAGTGGTGTTAGTGCTGAGGTAGTGATTGATGGGGAAGTGTTTGAAGTTGTTGAAGAATTTGTTTATCTTGGAACACTTGTGACATGTGACAATGACGTTTCCCGTGAAGTGAAAAGGCGTATTGCAGCTGCGAATAGGGCCTTTTACGGATTGCGTAGCCAGCTTAGGTCCCGTAACTTGCAAACGCAAACAAAATTCGCTCTGTATAAGATGCTGATTCTTCCGGTTGCCCTCTACGGTCACGAAGCGTGGACGTTAAAGGAGGTAGACCGAAAAGCTTTTGGAGTTTTTGAGCGCAAAGTGCTGCGGACAATTCTCGGTGGGAAACAAGAAAATGGAGTGTGGCGCAGACGCATGAATCACGAGTTGTACCAAGTGTACGAAGATGCGAATATTGTGAAACGTATAAAATACGGCAGACTTCAGTGGGCTGGACACGTAGTGCGAATGTCGGAAGAAAGAATAGCGAAAACAATATTCAGCAGAGAACCCGGTAGAGGTAGGCGACTTCGTGGGCGGCCGCGAACTCGCTGGCTGCACGCGGTTGAAGAAGATCTACGATCCCTACACGTTCGGGGAAACTGGAGGAACATCGCCCAAGACCGACGAAGATGGAGCTCTACTATACGCTCGGCATTGGAGTAAAGTTACTTTGTAGCCAACAAGGTATCAAGGTAGGTAGCTGTTTGGGAATTCGATGTCGTTATACTTCCATAACAGGCCCGTTTCGAACTTCTCACCCTCGCGAGTCGTAGTTTTCTCCATGATCTCTCTAGCACGCTTGTCTTCTTCGGATTCTAGCACAACCGCTGACCTAGTCCCTGCATCTTCCATCGCGAAATACTCCTTCACAGAATTGTGTAGCTCCTGATCATTTGAGCATTCGCAGGCATGATAGTTCAGCGAGTGAGTTGCTGTACTGCCTCGGCCGCCGAAGATACACCATCCCAGTCTGGTCTTCACTGCAATTGGTTCATCCTTTCTACCTTCTTTAACCTGTAGTGGGACAGTTAAGCTGGCATTGTTGACGCCTATTAAAAGCCTAGGAACCGCTCTATCGTAGCTGTTCACCGGCAAGCCTCGAAGGTAGCGGTAGTGTTGCGACAGCTTGTCATAGTCCAGGCTTTGTTCTGGAAGTGTGAGTTCTTCGACGGTTCGGATATCGTTGAGTGCGAATTGTTGCTGACTGTTCACTCCTTTGATTCCCACTCGAACGTGTTTAGACTCCTGTTCTATCCGGCTGACATTTCCCGTCCACTTTAGGCACAAGGGTTTCTTCCAGCCGTCGATGCCCAGCTGCTCCACTAGCTTACTTTCGATGAGCGAGTGGTCCGAGCCATCATCTAAAAAGGCGAAGGTTTCGACGGTAGCTCGCGGTCCGGAAATGACAACAGGAATTACGCGGAACAGCAACGTTTGCTTGAATTGTCGATGTGTATGATGCTGCACCGTGGACAATCCTTGAGTAGGTCGCTCACTTACTCTGTCGCTTCGATCTGAATGCAACAGCGGATGATGGCGATATTGGCATCCTTCAAATACACACTGCATCGCATTTTTGCAGCTTCGCCTTCCATGATTGTTGAGACAGCTGCGGCACAATCCCATATGTTGAACAAACTTCCATCGGTCGTCTACAGTATACGCCCTGAATACAGCACACTCTGCCACACGGTGACCTGGTTTCCGGCAGCAAAAACACGGTCGCTTCTCCTCCCGTTCTGGTTCGTACATCGGCTCTGTTTCGCTGGTGTGGGCATACACCGATCCCTTCTGCTTCGCTTTCTGATGATCGATGTTCCCAACGTACGTTGTCACTCTACTAACGGCTGTAACAATTCGTAGCATGAAATCGCCAAATATCTTCATGTTCACAACACCATTTCCATCAGCAGGGTTGGGTTCGAAAGATGTTCATGTTGGCCAGCGGCTTCCAAATGGTCACAAAGGCTTCGGACGGCCAAACCGAAATCAATAATCGTTTCCAACTTTTCTGCCTTCGGTGACGGAACACTGCGCACTTTCTGTAGTAGAACACTGATTAACAATTCTGGTCGTCCGTATAACAAGCGAAGCGTATCTATCACTTGAGGCACTGATTCTGGAAGCAACAACCGACTTTTGACAGATTCGTACGCGGGCCCTTTTAAACAACGTTGGAGGCGCGCGAGATTTTCTGCGCTGTTATACCCGCATGCCAGCGTACTGTTCATGAAGCTACTTATAAATATTGGCCAATCTGCGGGTTCGCCAGAAAATGTCGGTAGGTCGCGCGACATGACTTATCGTGCGGCCAACTGCGAGGGGGAAGGAGTGAAGTTATCAACGATCGGTAGTCCCGGCGGTGGGGGAACTGTTCCGATAGAAGTAACCGGATTACCTTGTGGCGAGGCGCCAACATTTTGTGGTTCCACTAAAGGGGGAGCTGATTCATAATATGGAATCGTATGTCCATGTGGCAAAGAGCCAACATTCGGCGGTTCCGCTAGTATTAGCAACGGATTTGCCGGTGGCCTATGGCCCGTATTTGTACCAGGTGGTAGTATATTTGTTCGGAAGGAAGCCGTGGCTGATGGTGCCAGGCTTCCGAATTGTTTAATGATTTGTTGGAGGGAGTTATCGGATCTTGGTGGCATATATATAGAATTCGGTGGTTCGAAAAGTGGCTTACCTTGATGTGCTACGGGGGGCATTGAGAGTTGACTTTACCTGGGTTGATCGAGACCTTCTGCTGCTCAGGGATCGCACCGGTTGACTGCTGCTGGTCACACGTAGCATTGCTCAGCCTCGGGAAAGAATGCGATTTTTCCGTGGAGTTCAGCGGAGGCCTGTAGAACCCGGAATCCGGTCGACAACCAGTGACGATGGCACCTGATCTAGCTTGTTGCACCGCATCTAGCTTTCCGACGACTTCAGCCCGCTGATCTCGAATTTGACTCGCCGGGTTTGGTAGAGATACATTGATGTCCAACTGGTCAGCTGACCGCTCAAGAATGGCTTTTCCTGAATCCTGCGGGTTGCATAATCCCCCCTGCAAAATTGTAGAAGCACCATCCACAGGTTGACCGTCCACAGGAAGTCCTTGCTTGTCTCCAGGCTGTTCTGCGCACTTCCGTTGCCACTGCTTCACCCTGTCTAAGCTCGTCCTTTTGCTTATCCTGCTACGGTTGCTGCTGATTTCGTCCATCTCATTTAGCTCTTCTTCCATTAACTTGTACTTCTCGGCGAGATGACGTTGTTCCATTGCCTGCTGGTCTTCCAGTTGCTTCTTCTTCAAGGCCGAACGTGCCGCCCTAATACTAGGCGACGTTGTTCGGGAGGACACGCTGAGCGGAAAACAGTGCCCGCAGGTCCACGATCTATCTGCTACCGAAGCCGTAACCTCCGCGCACACCATGTGCCACCACCCGTTGCATTGGTCGCATTGGACACAATCGTCTATCGTCTCCGGACGATCACAGCATACACAATTGGTAGTTCGTTCTTTATTTTCCGGCGTTTTCGGGTTAGAGGTGTTGGCCGTTTGTTCCGCATTCGACATGACGAACAATTCTTAAAGGTTTCTTCACTGCAAAATGGAGAGCTCTTTTCCGACTCTTTCAAGCAGTCCGCAAACTCTAATTTTGGTGCGAAATCAGCTTTAAGCTGCAAATTTATTTTGATTAGTTTAATTTAGTTTTATAGTTTATAGTGCCACAACTTACAATTGTTCGGTTTGAGCCTTTTACAAATTCGTCTGCGTTCGCCTATTACCTATTTGGCCACCGACTCTCTGTGATATCTAACTGTGATAAACGAACTGTAACCAACTGTGATACCGCAAGATTTAAGTTAGTTTAAGCAATGCACTAGACGTTAGTTCAATTGATTTACAAAGTTGCACGTTTTGCACTCGGTAGTATCAACAATGAACTCTCCGTCCACCAGATCCTTCCTGTCACCGAGCGTAGTTGACAATTCTGCCTTCGTCGGAACAGTTCAGTCCCGATGACACCGCGGGGCAGTGCTGGCAGTAACAGTGGGTCATTGAAAAATTTCAATGTGCTAAAAACACTATTTAAAACAATTTTTCAAATAGTGGTGCACGCCAATACAATGATCATTATGTTTTATGAAAAAGGAACACAAGTTTGACCGCTTAAATCCAATTAACCGCCTGTAACCATTGAGAGACTAACGCGCAAGAGTGAGACACTACTGCTCTGCCGAGTGAAGCACAAGCAACGCCACCCCGAAGAGAGACTACCGAGTGCTACGATGAATAAGAAGGTTTCCGAGTCGAAAAGAAAGACTCGAATAGTGTGTCAAACAGATAAAGTGACTCATTCAAATGTTGCATGAAAGTGTCTCATTGAAACGAAATTAAACGCCCCTGCTCCGGACAAAATTTTGTACGTTGAATTGAGAAATGTTGTTCCTCTGTAATTCACGCACTGCTGTCGATGCTTTTTTTGTAAAGAGGGCAAATGAGACCATTCAACCAACTAGCAGGCAGCTCTTCCTTTACATACAGCTGATCACTACCGTGCTTGAGAAGCTAATGGCTGTCTTGACCTTGTCTAGCGTTGGAGGTCTAGCGTTGGACAAGCTGTGGGTCCGTCGTCGTCGATTCGAAGTCTATCTGTCGCTCTTCCATTCACACCGTTCAACAATTTCTCGAAGTGCTCTCTCCATCTGGCAGCCACCATTGTTATGTCTGTCAGCAAGTTTCCTTCACGGCCGTTACACTTGACGGGAGAAGGCGCTGTTTCTCCCCGCACACCTCTGACAGTTTCGTAAAACCTCCGCATATCATTCTGCTCCATACTTTCTTGCGCCTGAGCAATCACATTTTCCTCGTGGTATTTTTTCTGTCTGCGGTGGATTTGTTTTTCGACTGCTCTCGCTTCCCTATATCGCTCGCTCCTCTGCCGGGTGCTAGACACCAGCATCCGGCTTCTGGCGACACTCTTCTCATCCGTTACCCTCTGTCACTCCTCGTCGAACCATTCGTTCCTAGGTCGTCTTGGAGCAGTGCCTATCACCTCCCGCGCTGCCGTTCTCATCGCTCCTTGGATAGTCTCTTATAGAGTATTGAGATTATCGCACTCGTTGATTTCACTTATCCGCTCGTCCAGCTTCTGGTGATAGTCATGTAGGAACGCGCTGGATGTTGAAACGCGCGCCGTGTAATTTGCTCTATCGTTCACTCTCTTTCTCACGTTTTGCCTCACGGGTTTGAAGGTATTGTCAGATTTCTTGAAACGTAAACACCGCGCGGTCGTTGAAATGTTTCAAAAAGTGGCTTTGCACAAAAGTTCACGCGGTCTATCGTTTTCGAAAGAAACAGCCGCACCATAGGAAACGCCCCAATGTTATTTCCCATAAGGATGAAGTAAACAGGGAGTGAAAACCGCGGCCGTACCTTTCGAAAGCGATACGCCGCGTGCACTTTTGTGCATATCCTTCAAAATAAATTTCGGTTTCCACAGCACTGACGTAACTGAAACTAGGGTCTTGGCAATCGACAAGTAAACAAGAAAATGGAGCAATTTCTAGTTTCTAATACGTACTAGAGTCTGAGATTTATATCTTGAGTGCAGCAGAGAAATGGCGGATGATTGCACTGATGTGGTGTGTCACCTTAAAGCATACCGTTGAATTTTGAAAATAATATATTTGATAGCGACTGCTGGCGTATTTTTGGTCCTCCGGATGCTTATAAAACAACTGTTTTAATCAATGTATATTAATATAAAGGAGACCATAACTATGTTCTCATTACGCTCTTTCTACATAATGCTCTAGATTTGATGTTTCATAATGCTCATTTTGTCTATCAATTGTCTATTTTTATCACTAATCGCAATCAGCCAAATAATCAGTCTACCAATCTATGGAACAATTGCTTCACTGCATCCGGGACGTCTAATCGCGCTTTCTATTGACGGATTGTGGTAGCTTATCAGCAACAGCAGAAGCAGGAATTTTCGGTCGAGCCCATTCAAGATAAAATCGGTCCCAAATCCGTTGACTCGCAAATCGACACCCGTGGCTAATCGCTTTGCATCGGTCAGTATCGCTCGAACCACGGAGCCGAAATGTGGTGGAAACTGACAGGAGCTTGTCTGTTGGTATTGTTCGCAGTGGCAACGGCTCAGAACTCTGAGCCGGATTGTTCATCAGTTCTGTCGTATGCCTTCTTCCCGTTGGAGGACGAATGCGATCAATTTGTGTTCTGTAACGACGGAGAGGTGGAGCTTTTCCAGTGCGGAGAGGATCTGATCTGGTCCCAAGATGAAGGCGCTTGCGTGCTAGGAGATAAAGAAACTTGTGTACCGTGGACTCCGGAAATCGCTTGCGGCAACAACACGGTTGAACGGGTAATTGAGTATCCTAGAAATTGTGGAAAATATATCTGGTGCGGCGTGGATGAAGTTGAGGTGGTGGAATGTGATCCGGGAACGATCTTCAGTAAGGTAGACTTGAAGTGTATCGTAGGAAGCGTGAGAACGTGTGAATCGCTGGAACATTTGTGCGATGATGCAGAAAACGATGCTTTGCGTCATCCGGATCGGTGTGATGTTGCGATTGTGTGTGAAGAGGAGACAGTAATAGCTAAGCCTTGTCCGGAGGGTGATATATTTTTAGAAGATTTTGGCATTTGCGTTCCTGGCGATACTGTAAGCTGCCAGCCCTTGCCGCTCGAAGAAATGTGTGTCAACAGAACTAATCAAATTCTGATGCATCCGGATAGATGTCAATCGTATGTAAACTGCCAGAACGGTCTTCCCACTGTTGTTAACTGCCCCCGTGGCACAATATTCTTCCCGAGGAATATGACTTGTGTAGTGGGAAGAATTGTGGACGAAGAAACTTGTGAAGTGCTTGACGAAGTGTGTGTTAATGCTACGATTGGTGAATATCGGGAGCACTCAGAGGGCGTTTGTGATGTATTCGTAGAATGTTTAGAAAACGAATTTCCATTGATACATTTCTGCCCATCGGGTAGGCTTTGGAGCCAACGATGGTTGATGTGCGTTCCCGGAAACCAAAATAACTGCCAGCGTTCACCACTCGGAACTATTTGTGATCATCAACCTTTTGGAGCAATATTCCCCCACCCAGAAGACGATTGCTCACAGTTCGTTAGTTGCAACATCACGCATACCAATGAAATACCATGCCCTATAAATCACATTGTTCTACCCGGAACACTGGATTGCGTCCCAGGCGATCCGAGCACATGTGCAACTCTTGACGACATGTGCGAAGGCAAAACAGATGAATATATTTATCTTCCTGATGATTGTGAACGTTTCATCCATTGTCAAAATGGTCAAGGAAGTTTAGTAATTTGCCCACCAGGAGAAATTTTTGATGCAAGTCTTCAAAAGTGTACTCCAGGTGATACAGAGCTATGTGAACCCCTGGAATGTATGGCGGACATATCAAGGCATCCCAATTACTGTAATATGTATTTCGACTGTCAGCTAGACAAAGTTAGCATCTATATGTGTCCACATCCGCTCATCTGGCACGACTTCTTGTGGCGCTGCACTCCTGGCTCCTCGACAGATTGCGCATATGATCCCTTGGACACTATATGCATCGACCGTTTCGATAACGAAGTCTTCCCTTATCCGACCCAAGAGCCCAGATGCGATTCTTATGTGACATGTCTTCAAGGAGAAGCAACGGCACAAACCTGTCCACCGGGAATGGTTCTTCAACGGCAATCTCTGGATTGTGTTCCCGGAAACGGTCGGACATGCGAAGTTTTCACTTTGCAAAGTTGCAGTAACTTTGAAGAATGGGTGGTCATTCACCCGAGCATGTGCAATATCAGAATTATTTGTTCTCTTGGAAGAATTTCGACTCTAGAATGTCCAGAAGGACAAATTGTCAACGAAGAGACAATGATTTGCGAGCCGGGTATATGTGTTGAACCAGATCCTGCGGACACAATTTGCGTGGGACAGACGAATGGAGTACTGTTACCCGCTATCGATTCCGAAAACTGCATAGACTATTACGAGTGCCAGGATGAAGTTGCTATTGGTGGTAGCTGTCCAGAAGGAAATATTTTCCACAGAGAGGAGAGAATTTGTATTCCAGGAGTTACATCGGGATGTGAAGACCTTCGCAATTTCTGTCTGGAAAAACCGAACGGTAGCTTTCTGTTCCCTGAAGACGGAAAATGTAACTTATATTTGGAATGTAACGATGGTACGACTGCTGTAAGTTCCTGTTTTTCAGGAGACATTTTTATTGATGAAAACGTTGGAGTTTGCATACCCGGTACAGTTCCAGAGTGTGATGCGCTACCAATAAGCACCATGTGTGACGGCAGAGAAAGTGTACAGATTTATCCTCATCCAGATGACTGTAGATCTTTTGTTACTTGTCAAAATAACGAAGCATCTATTTATGAATGCTCAAGAGGAAACATGTATTTTGCAATTAACAGACAGTGCTTTGCTGGAGATTCCTGTCTGTTGTTCGATGGGTGCTCTGACGAAGTTGACGGAACGATCCTTCCACACCCAACTGCCTCAGAGTGTGACCTTTATGTGGAATGTGTAAGCGGATTCGGTATAGCTAAGGAATGTTCGGCTGGAAACATTATCACACCTGAAACTGGCAACGAGTGTGTTCCAGGAGATGTTGATACTTGCACGGCAACTTCAGGAGACGAGCTCTGCGCAAGAAAACTGGACGGAACACAACTACCTCATCACAATCCAGAAAACTGTGTTGACTACTATAGGTGTGAAAATCACGTTTCCAGCACTCGACGTTGTCCAGATGGTACAATTTTCCACAAAGAGGAAAACCAGTGCGTTCCAGGTATATCGGAAAGCTCCGGTTGCGTTGACCTTCGCGATCGCTGCTTGCAAAACACCCAAGGAATTATGCCGTACGCGGGCCGATGTGACTTGTTCCTTGCCTGCATCGATTATCAGACAACTGTCAACTTCTGCGCAGCCGGTGAGATCTTCCTAGAGTCGAAGCAAATATGTGTTCCAGGAGTGGTTGATGGATGCATTGCAACAGGTGATATCAATCAATTCTGCAAAGATCGACTCGACGGAAAATATCCATATCCTCACCCACATATTTTTTTTCTATATGTGGAATGTTCGAGAGGGGCGCTTACTGTCAGTGCGTGCTCGATTAATCAGTTTTTCGATGCGGATAGCAACGAATGTATTGTATAATATAGATAAAACACGTCATGCTTAAAATATTTGGAGCAAGTCCAATTTCAACATTCTCAACGTACAATATGATGACTTCCATTATCTAACTTATCAACATCGCCGCTTGCCAAATCACAGTGGAGGCAATTGGATTGAGCTTATCATGGTGAATCATAACGCTT
This sequence comes from Aedes albopictus, assembly GCF_035046485.1. Classification (NCBI taxonomy): domain Eukaryota; kingdom Metazoa; phylum Arthropoda; class Insecta; order Diptera; family Culicidae; genus Aedes; species Aedes albopictus. Next base: position 392,293,612 of record NC_085138.1, on the reverse strand, counting down.
GTCGATCGAATCAAATCCACTTGAATGTTGTCTGATATCTATTTGTGGACTTTTTAAGTAATCAACAGATACATCTATATATATATATATAAATGCAGTGGCATACGTGGGACCGCGCATAACTTGCGAACGGAAGGACCGATTTTGGTCGTCTTAGTTTTGTTCTGTTAGTTTTCACCCAAGGAAGGTTTATGAGGTAAAAAAAACGGATGAATCCACCTAGTAGTGATAGTGCCTTTCACGTCGAATATGTACTCATGATCTTTCCATCGACTCCTGAATCCTGAATCCTGTGAATAATTTATGTTCAAAAGCAAGAATTTTATCCAAGCCATCATCGAGTTGGGAAACTAACTGATGGCACATATTTCCGATGTTATATTCAATGTATAGGCAGAGTTGCAAAATATCAGACCTCGTAGTTGACTGCGTGACCACCTTGACTATTACTGGAGGCCCATCAATACCAAGGCGATAACAACAAGCTAAAATATAATTTATTTCACAAGCAACAATCACTTTACAGTCTACGATAAACTTTTTTCTGTACACTTCAGGCTATATTTTAATATCATTGGTTACTAGATTCAAAAAAATTGAAGCAAATTTAAAGCAAAATGCTTTAAAATCTATAAACAAGCCGTCTGACCAGCATCGGGCTGCTCGGCTGACGCTAAATGTTGGTTGTTGATCTTCAATTTACGTGCTGTTTAACTTTCATATTTTTTTTGCTGTGCATATAACAGAGCGCGAGGAGCAATCAGTCGGATCAAAATTTTGCGCAGCTTTAGACGCAAAAGGGGATTAAAAAACTTTGGTCGAGGTTGATGCGATTAAATTTCAATTTTCTCATGCAACTCTCGTTCTACTGTATTTTTACACCTTAGGAATATGAAAAATTGTGATTTGATGAGCATGCTTCAGTTTTTTCAAGATTTTGTTCTCATACACATATTTATCGATTGCATTGATTATTTTCACTGTTTTTACCACTTCCTGTGCGATACCCGGAACCGGTTCCAAGACTGCACCTTTTGTCTCAAATATGGTCTGAGACTAGTTTCTTGCTAGCTGTTCAACAGGTTTTCTGAAAAGCCGAAAATTGATGTGCATGCATGGATTTGATTCATTTTACATTTTGGTCATTCTGGCGGGACATACAAAACGGGTTCTGGAACACTACTGGTAGTCTCTAATGTGATCTAAGACTATTTTCTTGTAATCCGTTCATCAGGTTATCGAAAAAGCTGTGGTTTAATGTGTCGCATACATGGGTTTGGCTCCTACAGGGGATGGCCAAAATGTTTGGGATAGGCAAGTTTTTTTCTCTCACAAAAAAGTTCAACATGCTCTAACTTTTCATAGAGTGCATCAAAAAATCTCAAATTTTGACTGTTTGTCAACCAATTATATGTGCATCATTGGTACAAATTTGGGCTGGATTGATTATTCTTTCGCAAAGTTAGAACCGTTTGGGTAAAACACTATTTTTCAGACAACTCATTTTTGAACTGTCATATCGCGGAAGCCAGTGAACCGAATTGAATGAAATTTTGAACGTACACTAACAATAATCAACTGCTTCACAAACTATTAAAACAAAGATACTTTTTGAACGTTGAAAAAAGTTATCATAGATTGACACTTTTTGGATTTTTCTCTAAAACTTGTAATTTTTTTACGTCAATGTCATAAAATTTTGTGTTGATGTCCAAAGATTTTCCACTTCTGTTCTCAAATTATCTCTAATCAGATATATTAGAGCCTATTTAGATTAAAGGAAGAACACATTTAGTAATTTTTGTGTGGTATTGTAAATTTGACTTATTTTCCTCTATATGGGTAAAAATTTCAACCCGGTATAACTTTATTCGCCGTGAGAAAATATTACATTTTATAACGTTGCAATAAGTATCAATATATTGTTGATAAACGTTAAAAAAATCATTCAATTCGGTTCACTGGTTCCCGAGATATGACAGCTCAAAAATGAGTTGTCTGAAAAATAGTGTTTTACCCGTACGGTTCTAATTTCGCGAAAAATTATTCAATCGAGCCCAAATTTGTACCAATGATGCACATATAACAGGTTTATAAACAGTCAAAATTTGAGATTTTTTTATGCACTCTATGAAAAGTTACAGCTTGTTGAATTTTTTTGTGGGAGAAAAAAAGTTTCCTATCCCAAACATTTTGGCCACCCCCTGTATATGCATTTGACCACTTCCAGCAAGACACCAGGAACCGGTTCTGGAATACTACTGGTTGTCTCAAGTATGGTTTGAAACCATTTTATTGCTAAACGTTCATCAGATTATCTTAAGAGCCGCGATTTGATGTGCTGCATGCATGTATTTGGTTCACTTTTATATTTGACCACTTTCAGCGGGACATCAAGATCTGGTTCCGGAACACTACCGGTAGTCTCTGCTGTGATCTAAGGCTATTTTCCTGCTTACCGTTCTTCGAAAAAGCTGCTATTTAATGTGTCGCATGCATGGGTTTGGTTCCCATCTACATTTGACCACTTCCGGCGGGACACACGAAACCGGTTCCGGAATACTACTGCTTTTTCTAAATATAGTCTGATTCCATTTTATTGCTAACCGTTCATTTGGTTATCTAAAGATACGCGATTTTATGTGTCACATGCATGGGTTTGGTTCAATTTTATATTTGACCACTTCCGGTGAGGCACCCGGAACCGGTTCCGGAACACTACCGGTAGTCTCCGCTAGATCAAAGGATATTTTCCTGCTCACTATTCCAGGTTATCGATAAAGCCGCTATTTGATGTGTCGCATGCATGGGTTTGGCTCACTTTTATATTTTGCCACTTCCTGCGGGACATCCGGAACCGATTCCAGAATACTACTGGTTCAGATGTGGACGGAAAATATTTTCCTGCTTTCCGTTCGTCAGGTTATCGAAAAAGCCGCGGTCTGATATGTCGCATGCATGGTTTTGTAGCATTTTTATATCTGGCCCCTTCCTGGGGTACCAGTCCGGAACACCTAAATGGTCATAACTCCAGAACGGCTGAACCGATCTGAACCATTTTCAATAGGAAACAATGGGACCAGATTCCGCGTCGAATGATCCGTCGGTCATTAAAATCGGTTGAGGTTTACTGTCAAAAAGTGATGTGAGTTTATTTTGTACACACACATACTCAGACACACACACATACACAAACACACACATACATACACACACACAGACATCACCTCAATTCGTCGAGCTGAGTTGATTGATATATGTGACTCGACCCTCCAGGCCTTCTATTAAAAAGTCATTTTTGGAGTGAACATATAGCCTTTCCAGTACACTTAGTGTACGATAAAGGCAAAACATGGACAAATTGAGAGTTTTCGAAAATCGATCTTCTTAACATTTTGACCGGGGACTTGGTAGTAACCACTCAGGATATACGCGAGGCTACCCGATATACCAGAAATTGGGCTGCACCAGGACCCGATTTCGTGCACAATTTTTGGTATAAAAAGCTCACGACGATCCACGGGTGGATGGCGGAATGCTTCAACATGGTGCTAGAAGACCACACGCAGGGTTCATTACCAGGGGTATAACTTATCTTCTGCCGAAGGACCAAAACACAGCTGACCCAGCAAAGTACAGACCAATAACGTGTCTTTCGAGTCTGTACAAAGTGCTGTCGTCGGTGATAGCGAGGAGGATACAAACCCACTGCGATGCCAACAACGTGATGACCGAAGAACAAAACGGGTGTCGCAAAAACACGCAAGGCTGCAAAGATCAGGTCATTATAGATGCAGTCATTGTGGGTCAAGCCACCGATAAGCAGAGGAACCTGAGCATGGCGTGCATCGACTACAAGAAGGCGTACGACTCAGTTCCGCACTCGTACCTTCTTAAAGTACTGCAGTTGTACAAGGTAGACGGGAACGTCATCAGGCTGATGCACACACGCGATGGGGATGTGGAGCACGTCCCTACAAATCACCTACGGAACAGCTGTGTTGCGGTCCAGAACTCTCAGCATCAGGAGGGGTATATTTCAAGGCGATACCTTCAGTCCGCTATGGTTCTGCCTTGCAATGAACCCCCTCAGCAGAGCACTCAACCAATGCAACTATGGCTACCAACTGAAAAGTGGGGGAAGGAGTACAAGAATTACCCACACCTTCTTTATGGACGACCTGAAGCTGTTTGCGGAATCAGTACAGAGGCTGCATCAACTGTTGCAGCTTGTGACGGTGTTCAGCAACGACATCCGGATGGAGTTTGGAAGTGACAAATGTCGGTCAGTCCATCTTCGCCGGTATCAAGTAGTGGACGCCAGCTGTTGCCGCGTCAACGAACAGGAGGAGATTCGGAATATAGTTGAAGGCGAAGTGTACAAGTACCTCGGCTTCCTGCAACTTAGAGGTATTCGCCACACAGCGATCAAGAAGGAACTGCGGGACAAGTTCTTGCATCGTGTCAACTGTGTTCTGAGGAGCTTTCTGTCAGCTGGCAACAAGGTGAAGGCGATCAACACGTTTGCTGTGCCCCTGTTGACCTACAGCTTTGGGGTGGTAAAGTGGACCAAGACTGACCTCGAGGCGTTAGAACGAGCAGTACGAGTGGCGTTCACCAAGCACCGCATGCGCCATCCAAAGTCGTCCATTGAGAGAGTCACCCTGCCACGCGCAGTAGGAGGAAGAGGCGTCGCCGATATCCAGGCACTATGTGTCTCCCAGATCCAGCAGCTGCGGGCATATTTCGTAGAAAGCCAGAACCGTCACGAAATGTACCGCACTGTATGTGAAGCTGACCACGGTTACAGCATCTGGCGCAGGAGGATTATCAGCTGAACTGCGACATCAAGACCGTCGACGAGATGATCGTAACGTGGAAGCAAAAGGAGTTGCATGGGACGCACCCCCATCAACTGGAACTCGGGCACATCGATAAGGCGGCGTCAAACGCGTGGCTGGTGCGGGGTGACCTGTTCTCAGAAACAGAAGGTTACATGGTAGCCATCCAGGACCGGGTAATTACGACGAAGAACTATCGGCGATACATATTGCACGAGAACGTGGAGGACCGTTGTAGGAAGTGTAATTCAGTAGGAGAAACGATCGAGCATGTCGTTGCAGGCTGTTCAGTGTTAGCTGGATCAGCTTACCTCGATCGTCACAACGAAGTTGCCAAGATTGTGCACCAACAGCTTGCTTTAAAGCACAACTTGGTCGATAGATTTGTACCCTACTACAAGTACCAGCCGGACCCGGTTCTGGAAAATAGTTGCATAAAGCTGTACTGGGATCGCGAGATCATTACGGACGTCCTCATTCGTGCCAACCGGCCTGACATTGTGGATTTCGACAAAAGGATGAAGCGAGTAACTCTCATCGACATCGCTGTACCGTTAGACCAAAATGTCCAATCAACGTTCTCCGGCAAGATAACCAAGTACTTCAGTGTACCACGACCTAGCGGATGAGTTGAAGCACATGTGGCACTTGGAGGACGTCCGTATAATTCCGGTTGTCCTCTCGGTAACCGGAGTTGTCCCTAAATCTCTCCTAAGGTCCCTAGACGAGCTGGGATTGAAGAAGGACCTGAACAGCATCCTGAAAGCGGTGATTCTTGGAACCTGTAGTACAGTTAGGCGGTTCCTGAATCACCACAACTGACATCCAAAGCAGACTCATTAGGATAAGCTTAACAAACCAGCTAATGAGATCCACAGAGCCTAATCCCCTTTGGCATTCCGATTGCCCGGGGTAGGTGAAAGTTTCCAGCAATTTTTGCTGAGAAGTGCCAAAACTCTATAATAATAATAATAATAATGAAGCCCACAGACCTTCGCCTTTGCGACACTATATCCAGCAGGCCCAGGAGGTCCAAGATCTATGATGTACGACATCACTTTGCGCTTTGTAATGAATAATGATGGCAGCGGTTTACCATGATTACCATGATCGAAGGTTGTCGGCCTTTGGATGGCACAGCAGACCGAGCGTGGAGGAGATTGCCTGTTCATCCTGTCCGTTGTGAAGCGGTTGGATAACCAGATCTGCCGGCAAAACATCCTGCAGCATTTTCTGAGCGTTCAACGACCATTTCTTTAGCGTGAACCCAGCGGATCCTAGCATAGCGGTGATTTGCTGTCGGAGTGTTACAGCAGAATCCAGTCCGGTGCGCCAGACAAAAAATCGTCGACCTAAGAATTCTTCGACGACTGCTTCGACGGCAGCGGGATACAATTCCGCTTGATCCAAGGCAATTTGCTGGAATGTCTTCGTTGAAGGATACGATGCGCTTACGGTACTGTATGTGACGGTTTGTAGTTCGTACGTCTCGATAGGATCGGATGAATTGGTGCAATGACGAATCCAAATGAATGATAGATCTTCAGGATGATGCAACACCTGCCTATACATATTTCCACAGCTGCTACGGCATTGTTGATCCATGTCCGGAACCTGAAATAGATTATATAGAGGTCCTGATGCACAACCGGTCCAACCAGGAGTATTTCATTTGAGGAGTAGCCGTCCGAAGACTTCCCTGACCTTCGTGGTCGTGCTCGGCAGCCGCCTGAAGAGGGTGGCGATTTGGACGGAAACACTGAATACTGAGAAAAAACCGGAGAGAAATTTGGGCGACGCCGCACGGCACTGCGAGACAGGTGACGAGAGATGTTCTGAGGCACTTAATCGTTACTCGTGCCTCGTGCTCGCATAATAACGCTTCCATAGCGCTTTTATGGGATACCTTTGAGTCCTGAGTTAGACAAACCTTAGTTCCAGTAAGGGATCTTTCGAAAACCCGCGATCTCCTCTGTATGCAATCCATTTATGAATTATGAGACCGCACACCCGTACATCCGGGACGCCCAATCGCGCTTTCATTGACGTAATGTGATAATTTATCAACAGCAGCAGCAGAAATGTTCGGGTCGAACCCATTCAAGATAAACGCAGTCCCAAATCAGTTTAATCGCAAATCGACACCCGTAGCTAATCGCTCCGTATCGGTCAGTATTGCTCGTACCACGGAGCCGAAATGTGGTGGAAATTGATTGGAGCATATCTGCTAGTATTGTTCGCAGTGACAGTGGCTCAGAACTCTGAGCCGGATTGTTCATCCGTTCTGTCGTATGCCTTCTTCCCGGTGGAGGACGAATGCGATCAATTTGTGTTCTGTAACGACGGAGTGGCGGAAATTTTTCAATGCGGAGAGGAACTAATCTGGTCCCAAGATGAAGGCGCTTGTGTGTTAGGAGATAAAGCCACGTGTGCACCGTGGACGCCTGAAATCGCTTGCGGCAACAATACAGTTGAACGGGTGATTGAGTATCCCAGAAATTGTGGCAAATATATCTGGTGCGGCGTGAATGACGTTGAGGTGATGGAATGTAACCCAGGATCAATCTTCAGTACGGTCGACTTAAAATGTATTGCTGGAAGCGTGAAAACGTGTGAATCGCTGGAGCATTTGTGCGATGATAGAGAAAACGATGCTTTGCGTCATCCGGATCGGTGTGATGTTGCGATTGTGTGTGGAGAAGAGACAGTAATGGCCAAGCCTTGTCCGGAGGGTGATATATTTTTAGAAGATGTCGGCATCTGCCTTCCTGGCGATGCCGAAAGCTGTCAGCCCCTACCACTCGAAGAAATGTGTGTGAACAGAACTAATCAAATTCTGATGCATCCGGATAGATGTCAATCGTATGTGAATTGCCGGTATGGTTTGCCCAATGTTGAAGACTGCCCCCGTGGCACAATATTTTTTCCAAGGAATATGACTTGCGTAGTGGGAACAATTGCAGTCGACGGAACTTGTGAACTGCTTGACGAAGTGTGTGTTAATGCTACGATTGGTGAATATCGGGAACACTCAGAGGGTGTTTGCGACGTATTCGTAGAATGTTTAGAAAACGAGTTTCCATTGATACATTTCTGCGCACAAGGCAGAATTTGGAGCCAACGATGGTTGATGTGCGTTCCCGGAAACCAAACCAACTGCCAGCGTTCACCACTCGAAACTGTTTGTTATGGTCAGCCTAGTTTTTCGGATTTTCCCCATCCAGAAGACGATTGCTCACAGTTCGTTAGTTGCAACACCACGCATACCAATGAAATACCATGCCCTGTACACCATATTGTTCAACCCGGCACACTAGACTGCGTCCCTGGTATTCCGAGCTCATGTACATCTCTGGACGACATGTGCGAAGGCAAACAAGATGAATATGTTTTTCTTCCTGATGATTGTGAACGTTTCATCCACTGTAAAAACAGTCAAGCAAGCTGGATACTTTGTCCACCGGGAGAAATTTTCGATGAAACTGTTCAGGAGTGCACTCCAGGTGACACGGAGCTATGTGAACCTCTGGAATGTAAGAGGGACATCTCAAGGCATCCCAATTACTGTAATATGTACTTCGGCTGCCCGCTAGACAAAGTCAACATCTATATGTGTCCACATCCGCTCATCTGGCATGAACTCTTGTGGATCTGCACTCCCGGTTCCTCGACAGATTGCACATATGATCCCTTGGACACCATGTGTACTGGCCGATTTGATAACGATGTCTTCCCTTATCCGACCCAAGAGCCCAGATGTGATTCTTATGTGACATGCCTTCGAGGTGAAGCAACGGCACAAACCTGTCCACTGGGAATGATTCTTCAAAGGCAATCTCTGGATTGTGTTTTCGGCAATGATAAGACATGCGAAACTTTCACTTTGCAAAGTTGCAGTGACGATAATGAATGGGTCATCATTCACCCGAGCATGTGCAATATCAGAATTGTTTGTGCACTTGGAAAATTTTCGACAGTAGTATGTCCAGAAGGACAAATTGTCAACGAAGAGACGATGATTTGCCAACCGGGTGTATGTGTTGAACCAGATCCAGCGGACACCATTTGCGTAGGACAAACGGATGGAGTACTGTTACCCGCTATTGATTCCGAAAACTGCATAGATTATTACGAGTGCCAGGATGAAGTTGCTATTGGTGGTAGCTGTCCAGAAGGGAATATTTTCCACAGAGAGGAGAGAATTTGTATTCTAGGAGTTGCCTCGGGATGTGAAGATCTTCGCAATTACTGTCTGGAAAAACCGAACGGCAACTTTCTGTTCCCTGAAGACGGAAAATGCAACTTATATTTGGAATGTGACGATGCTACGACTATTTTAAGTTCCTGTCGTTCAGGGGACATTTTTATTGACGAAAATGTAGGAGTTTGCGTACCCGGAACAATTCCAGAGTGTGATGCGCTACCAGTAAGCGCCATGTGTGATGGCAGAGTAGATCCACAGCTTTATCCTCATCCAGACGATTGCACATCTTTTGTAACTTGTCAAAATAACGAAGCATCTGTATTTGGATGCGCTAGAGGTAATATATTCAGTGCCATCAACATGCAGTGCTTTGCTGGAGATTCTTGTCTGCTATTCGCTGGGTGCTCCGACGAAGCTCAAGGAACGATCCTTCCACATCCGACTACCTCAGAATGTGACCTTTACGTGGAGTGTTCGAACGGTTTGGGTTTTGCTAAGGAATGTCCGGCTGGAAACATTATCACGCCTGAAACTGGCAACGAGTGTGTTCCAGGAGATGTTGATACTTGCACGGTGACTTCAGGAAGACAACTGGATAGAAAGCAACTACCTCATCATGATCCAGAAAACTGTAAACCATTTCCAACAAGCGGTCGATGATTGCATTGCAACAGGTGACATCAATCAATTCTGCAAACATCGATCGAACGGAAAATATCCACACCTACATCCACATCTTATCTTTCTCTATGTGGAATGTTTGAGAGGGGCGCTTACTGTAAGTGCGTGCACGATTAATTAGTTTTTCGATGCGGATAGCAACGAATGTATTGTATGATATTAGATAAAACTCGTCATGGTAAAAATATTTGGAGCAAATCAAATTTCAAAACATCCTAAGTTGCATTATGATGACTTCCATTATCTAATCTGATTTATCAACATCGCCGCTTGACCAAATCACAGTCAGTGGCAGTGGGGCAATTGGATTATGCTTATCTTAGTAAATCGCATCGCTAATCGATCAAATCTAATCCACCTGGATGTGCTCTGATGTCTATGTGTGTACTTTTTAGGATTGCTAGCCAATCCCAGTAAATAAAAATTCCATTCATGAAAACACTATGTTTGTGGAGAAGGATTTCTACTTTGTTTGGCTCATATTCAATACATAGATTAGTTCGAATACCAGACCAAACTTGATTATTTTTCAGTTACAGAACATGGATGGGCTCCATAAGATCCTGTTCAGGGTACACGGGAAAAAATCCGCTGCTTGAAAACTGCTAAATGTGTCATGATTTCGCGTAAAATGTGTGTTTTCATGTTATAAATATACACCACAAAAAAGGTCATAATTTCATGACTCATGTTGCCGTAACGTTACGTTGGCGTTACGTTTTTCATATTTATTGACAAAAATTTGTAAGTTAAGTCATGATATCATGCCCATGAATACCAGAACTATTAACTAGATTCATAAAATTTGGTAAGTCGGTTCATATTATCATGAAGTACGTACTCAAACTATGAACTAAATTTATGAAAGCTTGAGCATTACTCATGGCGCAAGTATTTGTCATTTATGGTACTGGATCGATTTGCAAAAAATGGTAGTACTGGTCATGTTATCATAAAGCATGTTCTAAATTTATTATAAAAATGTTATAAAAACATAAGCAGTATGCATGATTCTAGTATTTGTAATTTATACTATCGGATTAATTGGTGCAAAGTGGCATTTAAGGTCATGTTATCGTGAAGCACGGACTCTGAAATCATGAACAAGGTTCCTGAATATTGAAGTAATTTTTATGATTCTGGTATTTGTCAATAATGATGCCCGTTTTATTAGCCGTACATAGAGTCATGATACTATGAAGCATGCATGCTGTAATAATGATTCGCCTTCATGGAATCATAAGAAGTACTCATGATTATAATATTTCACCCTCATTCTTGTTCACGGATGTATCCACTTTCGATCGAATTTGATTAGTTCGAATCTTTCGCTCATTTGATTATGCTGGCGTAAACGGCAATACACACGAAATACTTTCGAAAGTGGATTCGAACGTAAACAATAAAGGCTCTCTTTCGCAAGGCATCACGTTTTCTATCTTGTCTCACTGCTTGCTCCTTACGAGCTTTGCTCGTTTGGCTGCACTTTTTGAGATTTCTTTTGTCTTGTTTGGCTGCAAAAAAACAAAGTCTATTCTTCATTACACCACGCAAGTCTATTCTTCATTACACCACGAAACCTAACCTCGAAATGTTTGACATTAGCCAGGTTTTTTTCACTTTCAACTTCTGAAATGTAGTTCAATAATTATATAGTTTACTACTATTTAAGTAAGAACAATTCACTACACTTTTTCGAAAACCAAAAAAAAATCTCACCGGAAAACACTGCCGCTCACAAAAGGCGCCTTGACAGAAGTGACAAAAATGGCGTAGGTGATTCTGCGCGAGGGTTTGCGTAACGCTCACAGTGCCCAAATTCGTTTGTTGTGATTCATGATTTTATGACTCTGCGTTATGTTCATACGACTCAGCATCTGGTTGAGATAACTCAGCGTCATAGTTTTATGACTCAGAGCCATGCTACCATGACTCAGCTTTATGGTATTCAATTTATGAAAACGAGCTTAATTTTTTCATAACGCTTTTGACGGCCATGGCTTTTGTTGATGGAATCAGTTATTATTATTCATGATAATCGTTGTTAACGTCACGATATCATGACTTGTAGTTACAATATCATAAAGCGACAAGTTTTATGATTTCATAACATTTTAGTCATGGATCCGGCAACGAATTTTTTCCCGTGTAGCTGACGAACAATACACTCCTGATGAAAGGTGGAGTACAAAACTAATTTAGAGAACTTCTCAAAGAATTTATCTGAAAAGTTTCAATAAACTGTTGGACAATTTATACTAAATTCACAAATACAGAAATTCGAAACAGTACTGGTGATAATTTAGGGGAATTTGGGAAAGAACTACCGCACGCAGTGGACAAGTTTTTTTAACCTTCTTTGGGCATTAAAAAAACTATGAATAATGCATTGGGGTCATTATGACCCATAAATTCAGACTCTCGTAGAATGATGAAATTTATACCAATTCAAATGATCAATGTCTTATTTGAAAGATAATTTCATCAAGAATGTGATGATATGGTAAAACAGTAGTTTAGGGAACATTTGCCATTGAGTATTCCACAACCTCTCGCGTTCTGTACCATTTCGACGGATACTGTCTTCGGCAAAGTTGCTCAGAATACTAAGAACTTTCATATAGAAAGTAATCTATTTCGAGAATCACTACGTGGCGCTAGTGTTCTTAGAAGCTTCTGGTTTAGTCTAAACTTCGTATATCTCGCGTTCTAGACCACTCAGAAGGATACTGTCTTAAGCAAAGTCGCACATATGACTACTAAGAGCTTTCGAATAGAAAACAAATTAGTTCCATACTCACTCACTGCGTGGTGCTAGTGTTCTTAGGAGCTACCAGTTTAGTATAAACATCGTAAATCCCGCATTCAGGGCCACTCAGAAGAAATCTGACTTCAGCAAAGTTGCTCGGGAGAATAAAAGTTTTCTTGTAGAAAGAAATTTAGACCAAAATCAATTCACTACGGGGCTCTAGCGCTGTCATTAGCTTAGTGTCAGAGCCCGAGCAGAGGAAAAAAGCTCAATAATAGCATACTTCGATATGGAGAACAAAATGTGATATTTGTTTGTTTGAGATAAGAGGTAAAAGTACTGAAAATAATATCTCAATTTTACTCCGGAAACATCATCATCATAGCACATTGAGCTCTTGGTAAGATCTAACCAATAGCATTAAACTATTTGATTGATTTTCAAATATCATATTTTGCTATTAGTTAGATGGTTCAAGAACAATTTTTTGCTATTGTTTTCAGTACTTTTACCTCTTATCTCAAACAAACCAATATCACATTTTGATCGTCATTACTTGAACTCTGCCCGGGAGGGCGTCGTTTATCTCTCGATTTGGACTACACCATCATCGTGCCCAACTGGAATGCTTATCCAATTCTGAACAAAACTCAAGAACAGGGATGCCAGATATATACAGATTTTTGAGCATCCATACAGATTTCATTTTATATGAAATACACATTTTTGAGCTAGAGTGGCCATTTTTTTTTGTATGGGATACAGATTTTTCACCCAAATTTTGTATGGGATACAGATTTTTGGAAATTGCGATACAGATTTTTCAAAAAATCATCTGGCATTCCTGCTTAAGAACTAGTCGATTTTTTTGACACGAACGCACCTCAATAAGTATATGACTTGTCTGTCGGTTCGCTTCCAGCGATTGCTAGACCCACTTTCAAGGGTGGCTAATTTGCTGCGTGGAAACGATGTAATTTTTACATCACTTTTACGACGCAACTGATGTGCAGCGAAAATGATGTGATATCACAAGAATGTTTTTGCTGTGTACAACCATTAAAACTCCTCAATTAGTAACTTTTGATAGTTTCACCAAATACTTGAATTAGTTGTGGAACATCAGTTGTGGAGAACACTATCTTTAACCCACTAACACCTAATGTGTCTTACAATTGTAATTTTCTTAAAGAATATTATCAAAAGTTAAAATCCAATAAAATAAACAAGATTTTACAAAAAAAAGTGGAAGTTTATGGTGTTACTATCGGTGTATTCTGATCCGTATAGATACAAGGCATCTATAATAAATGAAGAAAAATAAGAAAATGATTGCCAGATGACATCATGTTTACTAAAGATATCTAAGAGCATCGAAAACCCTATTTCTCCCTGTTTCTCTCTTTTTCTCTTACTTTCCCACTCTCAAGCTGTAATTTACGCTCAGGAGGAATCCTTAAAAGTTACATAAGAAATCGCGTACAGAATCCATGATAGGATTCTTAAAGAAGTCACGGAAGGACTTCCTGAAAGAATAATTGAAGAAATTTCGGAAGGAATGTCAAAAAAATCCTGGCACGAATACCTAAAACAATCCCGCAAGACTCACAGAAATCTTTGAAAGAATACAAGTTGGAATCCCCGGAGCTATCCTAGCAGAAACCTCCAAAGGTATCATTTACGAAATCCCAAAAGGGATCTTTGAAGGAACTTCAGCAGTAATCCCTAAAGGAATGCTGACTAGAACACTTGAAGGAACCTTTCAAGTTTTCTTCAAAACAATGTCGGTAGAAATCCCTGAAGGAATCCCGGGAGGATTTGCAGAAGGAATTCCGGGAGGTATATCTGGTAGAATCCTGAGAGGAATCTCAGTCGTTAGCTTGGTAGGAATCCCTGAAATAATCACAGAAGAAAACCCGCGAGGAATTGCTGTATAAATCGCGATAGGAAGACCTGAAACACTACCGAGAAGCCAACAAGGATCCCGGCAAGTATACCTGAAAGAATTCTACTATGATTCTCTGAATATATAGTTAATGTTATTATTGTTTTAATCGCCGCGATTTGATGTGCTGGTAGTTCATCGATTGGTTTTCGGCGAGAAATAATTAAAAACTTATTTGCCAGACTGTCCGGACGTTTCGGTCGATTTTACTGGCCTTCGACTATCTTCTGCGGACTTATCTTCCAGCCGTCTCTTCACTATCAAAGTTATGGCCGTCTGATAGTGAAGAGACGGCTGGAAGATTAGTCCGCAGAAGATGGTCGAAGGCCAGTAAAATCGACCGAAACGTCCGGACAGTCTGGCAAATAAGTTTTTAATTATTTCTCGCCGAAAACCAATCGATGAACTACCAGCACACAGAATATATAGTTTAAAAGTGCGATATTGCATCAAATCGTTCCGGCGTCTTCACCGCACTTATTCATCATGGGCTAATGAATAAGTGCGGTGAAGACACCGAAACGATCTGACATCAAATCGCACTTTTATTTGAGAATCCGCACTCCCTCGCACTTTTAACTGCGCAATGCGCAATATTTCGACAGAACACTTTGAAAGTATACTAAGATGAATCTGTAAAGTAATTGGCTTCTTTAACGGTGTTGAGATAATTCGAAATTCTGAATCTGCATGTCAAACTGAGCCGAAATCCAAATTTTCATGAATTTTGGTGCCCGGGAACCCATTTAAAAATCAATTTGAAATTTGTATGGGAGCGATTTGTCGAATCACCCCTCGTCGCAGTTTGTACTGGGCGGAGCTGTCAAACAGTTCCCCAGCTGTCAAAAGGTGATTTCTAAAAATCTCTTTGAGATTGATTTTAGGTGTCAAAATAAAGTTCTAAAAATCTGAAAAAAATCATAGTGGCTCAGAAAAAGGTGCTCTTTCGTATAAAATAAAAAAATCGATACATTTTTCAAAAT
The DNA here is from genome assembly GCF_035046485.1 of Aedes albopictus. Taxonomy (NCBI): domain Eukaryota; kingdom Metazoa; phylum Arthropoda; class Insecta; order Diptera; family Culicidae; genus Aedes; species Aedes albopictus. The sequence goes on along the minus strand of NC_085138.1, from coordinate 392,278,209 downwards.
TTGAAAACCCAATTCCAGCAGAAATCCATGAAAGGAAGCTGACTAAAATTTCTGTAAGAATCCTTTCAGGATTTTCTAAAGCTGACTGGCTTGGTGGTCTAGTGGCTACCGCTTCTGATTCGTATGCAGAAGGTCATGGGTTCAATCCCTGGCCCGTCCCTTTCATTCTACTTTGTATCTTTCTATCCACTTTCTCTCTCGTTTTTTTCTCTGCATATACAACTCATGTATATTCATATGTTCATAGCCATCGCTAGAACCAGAAACGAATTGAAAAAAGACGTTTCTCTCCCTTCCAACTTCCACTCACAGCACAGTGTATATAACGCCTACAAGTTATGCAACCAAAGCGTGCTGTGCCGCTTGACCTTATTCGCATCACCGACCCAACGGTGACTGTCAGATCTCCCATCCTTTCCGTCCAACAAATACCCCAGTCCGTGCTGGTTGTGGGGATGCAGAGGTGATCAACCAGCACACTCTAACATTCCTTCCCCTTCCCAACTGACTATAAGGACGTGGCCGGCGCCGTTATTAATCCGTTATGAGCTGCTTAAATTGTGCTTTGATAATAAGTGGAGTGTCCCAGCCCTTATTCATTTGGATACCAGGGCAATTGGTACCAGCTCAGATCAATCACGGAGAAGCAACCATTGACATGTATAGTCAGATTTGATCGTTTTTTGATCGTTTTCTAAAGCAATTCTGGCAGAAATCCCTGCAGCTATTCCTGAAGGAATCCCGAAAAAATATCTGATTTAATCCTTACAGGGATCATGACAGGAATGTCAGCTGAAAGCTGAGCAGGAATTCCTGCATGAACCATAGAAGTTGTCTAAATGATCTTGGATTCCCTTAAAAAAATCCAGGCAGAAATCTATATTTTTCATAGTTTTTTTTTTTTTTTTTTTTGGAGGAATCTCTTAAGGAATCACAGCTGGTATCCCGGAAGGAATCTTTGAACGAATTCTAGCACGAATCCCTGAAGGAATGCAGAAAAGATTGATTAAAAGAATCCTTTCAGGATTTTCCAAAGCAATTTCTTCAAAAATCCCTGAAAAGAACCCCGGAGCGATTCCGGAAGCAATTTCCGAAGAAATTCCAGGAGGAAAACTGGGAAAATTCTCGAAAACAATTTTTTTTTCTCGAAAGGAATGCTTGAAGAAATCCTGAAGGAATCTCGAAAAATACTTGATCTCATCTAATCTCAGCTCAATTATTCACCCTATTCTCAAGCCTCTACCTTACTGTCTTCTCTGCCCTATATCCCAACCCTCTATCCTACGCTGTATCAGAACCTTCAACCCTACCATCTGCCCTACCCTCTACCGTACCCTCTACTCTAACCCTTCACCATACTCTCTATATTGTGCTTAATCGTACAGTCTACCCTAATCTCTACCCTAACTCTTCCCCTATCCTCAACCCTATTCACCATCCCTTCTCACCATCTTCCCTACCGTCTACCCTACTTCCTACCCTAACCTTCTACTCTACCTCCTCTACTCTATCCCAAACCCACTACCCTACCATCTACCCTGACCCTCTACCTCACCCTCTACCCTTTTACTACTCAAGCCCGACCGATAGATACCCATCTTGAAAATGGTCCATGATTGACTTCTACTCATCAAGCTCAATCGGTAGATACCCATATTTCATGGTAGTATATAGCTAAAACTACCATTCCGTGGCCACCATCTTGATTATGGTCCGCCATCTTGTATTTCAAAATGACGTCGGATATTCATTTTTGGATTCTACTCATGAAGCTCGATCGATAGACATCCATATTGCATAGTATCCGAAGCAGCGTTGCCGTTAAATAGCATACATTCTGGAGTTTTGGCCGCCATTTTGGAACATAAGCCGCCATCTTGAATTCCAATACCCCTACTACCACCTCCACATCCTTATGAATGTGTAAATGTGCCAAATTTGATTGAAATTTATTGACGCATTCCAGAGTTATGCCGGAACATACATACATATATACATACGTACATACGTATAAACATGCAAATAGACAAACATACAAACATATAAACATACAAGCATATAAGCATACAATCAATACGACGACTTTTGTATGTATTGATTAACAACTCTGCCTAAGAAATGAATTATAAATGATTAAGCATTGTCAAGAATCCAGGAAAATATTTTTTTTTTCGCACTGGCAATGAAGCTCATAGATCGTGACAACTGCAGCGTCGTTTACGCCAAACATATTGTCAACTACGAGCAAGGTATGGGTGTGGAGAACATCTTCTCTGAAGAAAGTATTCTAAAATTTTGCATAGCTCTGGAGATATTCACGTCAAAAAAAAACTGTCCTTTTTATAGGACGCTGGCGTTTGGAGCATCTGTCCTATAAATAGTACGCTGGGCGGATATGGGTTAATCAGCGACTGCTTAAGTGCCCATAGACACCTTAGCCAGGATGCAGACTCTGTTCTAGTTGGGACGTTGTGCCAAGAATATAAAAAAATAACTAAAAATCTCTCACATTATTTCCCATTCTTCCCGTCATCCACCCTAACCGATAACCGTGAGCTGTCATTCCGGTTTTTTCAATTTTCGCAAAATTTAAAACGCTTGTAGACGTGCCACAGGGAAATCCTAATACACCTAACCTGCTGAACAGACAAAATCCACCAGACATAAAGTGACAGTTCCGGCCAAGTGCTGTGTAGGTATATCGTTGCAGCTGTGCAACGTTTGCCAAACCAATCAACCATTTCGCGAGCCCAGGTAGCGACTCGGTTTGTTGATTCCCAAAACACCCATTTTTAGGATGATTCCGCTCCCGCAGCTAGTCAGCGTGGTTGTGTCGGCGGCGGCGGCGGCGGCGTCGGCGGACGAGGCTCAACGTTCAACAGCAGCAATGAGCGCACTAATAAACTCTGCCAATTTTCAGTTTATTCTACATTGCAAAGCAAACAGCGAGTTTATTGTTTACGAAAGCGTGTTCCGGAATTTATTTATTTGTCTATTCGGGCTATGACACTTTGCACGCTGATAGGCGGCGCCTGACACAAACAATAACGGTTGATGAGCACGACGACGGGCGGCGGAGGACGCCGAATGGCACCGTGTTGCCGTCACAAACCGGTGAAAAGCAAACGACCGCCAGCTACTGACGAGCCACGCCCGCATCACACCGCACCACCACCGGTGGGAATCGATTTAGATGTGGTTGCATTTTGAACCACAATGGGTACGACGGGCGGGGGTGGTACTGAGGGTGACATATGTATGTGGTTGTAGCCAAGGATTGACAATTTTTCAATTCCGGTCTATATCGTGACAAATGACCTCCGCGAATCAGCCAATCCAGTAGGGGTAGTTCCGTTTCCATCCTACTCATAAGAAAAATCAGGGGGTTTCCAGGATTTGCCCCTAGGATTTCTACTGTGATATTCTAGTGTTCCTTTCGGGATTTCTAGAGCTTTTCCAGAGATAGCTCCTTCCAAGCATCTGCAGGAGTTTTCGATGGAGGTATCGTGTGTCCCATCTACAAAAAGGGCGGCAAGTTGGATTGCGGGAACTACCGCGCGATCACACTACTGAGTGCTGCCTACACGATAATCTCGCAAATTTTATGCCGCCGTCTATCACCGATTGCAAGAGAGTTCGTGGGGCAATATCAGGCTGGATTTATGGGCGAAAGCGCTACAACGGACCGGATGTTCACCATCCGCCAGCGATGTTGCACAAATGCCGTGAATACAACGTGCCCACACATCACTTGTTCATCGATTTCAATCGGCGTATGATACAATCGATCGAGAACAGCTATGGCAGATTATGCACGAATACGGATTCCCGAATAAACTGATACGATTGATCTAGGCGACGATCGAGTGATGTGCGTAGTTCGAGTATCAGGGACACTCTCGAGTCCCTTCGAATCTCGCAGAGGGTTCCGGCAAGGTGATGGTCTTTCGTGCTTGCTGTTCAACAGTGCGTTAAAGGATGTAATAAGGAGAGCGGGAATAAACACGAGTGGTACGATTTTCACTAAGTCCGTTCAGTTGCTTGGTTTCGCTGATGATATTGATATTATTGCTCGTAAATTTGAGACGATGGCGGAAACGTACATCTGACTAAAGAGTGAAGCCAGGCGAATCGGATTAGTCATTAATGTATCAAAGACAAAGTATATGATGACAAAGGGCTCCAGGGAGGAATCACCCCGCCCTCCACCACGAATTTATATCGACGGTGATGAAATCGAGGCGGTTGAATAATTCGTGTACTTGGGCTCACTGGTGACCGCCGACAACGACACCAGCAGAGAAATTCAGAGGCGCATTGTGGCAGGAAATCGTGCTTACTTTGGACTCCGCAGAACTCTACGATCGAATAAAGTTCGCCGTAACACGAAGTTAACTATCTACAAAACGCTGATTAGACCGGTCGTCCTCTATAAGCCTGATACATGGACCTAGACATGGACACTACCTGCAGAGGACCAACGCGCCCTTGCAGTTTTGGAACGGAAGGTGTTGCGTACCATCTACGGCGGAGTGCAGATGGAAGACGGGACTTGGAGAAGGCGAATGAATCACAAGCTTCATTAGCTGCTGAGAGAACCAACCACCGTCCATACCGCGAAAATCGGGAGGCTACGGTGGGCGGGTCACGTCATCAGGATGTCGGATAGCAACCCGATTTAAATGGTTCTCGAGAGCCATCCGACCGGTACAAGAAGACGTGGTGCGCAGCAAGCTAAATAGGTGGGTCGACCAAGTGGAGGACGATCTGCGGACCCTTCTCAGAGTGCGGAACTGGAGACAAACTGCCATGGACCGAGTGGAATGGTGACGGCTACAATGTACAGCAGAGGCCACCACGGCCTTAGCCTGATTGGTAAGGTAAGTAACACTAGTTAGGAGTATCCACGGGAAATCCTCTATGAGAAATCTCAGGAGCATCACAGCTCTGAAAAAGCACACCGGATGAAACTCCGGGAAAACTTTTGGGAGAAAGTTCAGGTTAATTGTAGAAAAACTCTGCGAGACATCCCGGCAGCAACATCGGATGGAATTTGTCAAGAGAAATTCAGCGAGAACCTTTAAAATTTCCTTTAAGATTGTTGTATTCGCAAGATGTATTTTTTTCGTGGAACCTCACTTATTCTGTCAAGAATCTTCAGCATTACGCTGATTCCGTTTTGACAGCGTGACATTATTTTGGGGAAAACCCTCAATGAATAATTTTTACGAAATGTTTGCAATGAAAGCGGGAGAGGCATTTTTGGAAATATCCTTTTATGAGTTCAGCAAGAATCCTTTAAAGATTCCACCGAGAATTATTTTAGAATACATTTCTTCCCATACACTTCTTTTGTATTTTCTCCACGATTACCATCAGGGACAGTATCAGAAATTTCTTGAGGGTTTCTTTCGTGATTTATCATTTTTTCCGAATTTTTATAGTAAGAAGATTTTTGTATAATCCCTAGGAATGATTTCAGCAAGGATTCCTCCAAAGATTTTACAAGGTTTTCCTCTAGAAACCATTCCTGTCCAAGTATTCTTCTTCTTTTTTTTTGGATCTACGTCCCCACTGGGACTTGGCCTGCCTCGCTTCAACTTAGTGTTCTTTGAACACTTCCTCGGTTATTAATTGAAGGGCTTTCTTTGCCTGCCATTGCATGAATTTGTATATTGTGAGGCAAGTACAATGATACACTATGCCCAGGGAGTCGAGAAATTTTTTTCCGACCGGAATGGGAATCGAACCCGCCGTCTCCGGATTGGCGATCCATAGCCTTAACCACTAGGGTAACTGGAGACCCCTCCTGTCCAAGTATTTGTTTATTTAAAAAATCCTCCAGGAATTTTTCCTGGTTCTTCTTTAGGAGATTTTCAAGAAAGTTTTCATGAAGGAGTTCTTCCACGAAAATCATCAGAATTTTTTCCAGCAGCTTTGCTTTGGATTTTTTTTTCAAAATATGTTACACATTCCAGAAGATTTTTTTTATTTTCACAGATATTTTAGAGAAATTCCTTTTTTTTGCTGTAGTTCATTTTAAAAATAATTGTTGGAAATACTTCAGAGGCTCCACATATTAAGAGATTCTCTCAGGCATTTATTCAGAAATTCCTTTAGAAATTTTCAAGATATTACTCTGGAAGTACCCCTGGTGGTTTCTCCAGGAGATGCTCCAGCTGTTCCTCCAGGAACTGCTTAAGATTTTTCCAGACCTTCCAGACCAGGGATTCTTTCAGAAATTCTCCCCATGATGCCTCAGGAATTTCTGTACAGAATATCATATAATATATCCTTCGGCATTTTTCAAGGATTCGTTTTAAAGAAATACTTACAGAGAGTATTCTCTAGCATCCAGTATCACCATGAGCTTTTTAATGGATAACTTCAGAACATCCTTCAGGGATATCTTCAAAAAAAAAATCCTTCAGGAACTCTGTCAGTTATTTTTATGCAATTTCTGAAGAAACTCCCCGGAGAGATACTTAAATCCTGGAGGAATTTCTCAAAAAAATACATGGAGGAAACCTTGGAAGGACCGAAACAATCTCTGTAGGATTTTCAAAAACATTTTAGGAGCAATTTCTGAAAAAAAAATCAAAAACTTTTGAAGTAAACCATTACTGAAATTCTTGAGGAAATCCCTAAAATTATAAAGAAGCTTCTGAAGATATTTTTGAAGATATCCTTGTGGGAATTTCAGGTGAAATCCGAGAAGGAATTAACAAAAGAATCCCTGAAGAAATTCTTGTATCAATACTGGAATGTCTTAAGAAATCTCAGGAAGAACCCTTCAACAAATCTTTAGAGGAATATCTGAAAAAAATCTTACCGCAGGAGGAATTTATGAGGAACTTTCTTGAGAAACTCGAAGGGGAAACCTTCGCGGAATTCCTAGAACAGTTTATTATGAATATAGCTAGAAAACTTTTTTATTTCAATAAATGCCATTTGAAGACTCCGTGGAGAAATTATTGGAATTGTCTTAAGAGGAAATGAAAGAGAAATTTCTCAGGAAATGCATGGAGGAACATTTGGAAGGAAACACTGAAAAAATTTCGGTTTGAACACCTGCAAGCACCACTGAAGGAATTCCTGCATGATTTTCTTGATTATTTCCTGAAGAAATTCTAGGACAAGTTTCAAGGAATTCTATGCAAAAAATTCTAAAAAATGTCTGGTTTACTTCTTAAAAAAAATTCAGTACGAATTTCCAAAAGAGTATCTGGAAAACTTGCTGGAGAAATCATTGAAAACAATTTTTGATTGAATTTCTGAAGGTATCGCTGTAGAAAATTATAAAAGAATTCTTGGAGAAATTTCCCAAAGATTTTCTAAACGTATCCCCAGAAGAATTTTTAAAGTAATCGCTGGTGAAGTTTCAGAAGGAACCCTTAAAAACCACTTCAAGATTTCTTAAGGAAATATCTGGAGAAAACCATGGGCTAACATCCGAAGGAATACCAGGAAACATTTCTAAAGAAATGCCTGAAAGAATTTTGGAAGGAAACTTTGGAAGAATGTCTGAAGAAGTCTGTGGAAGACTCTAAAAAATCCTTGGAAACATTTTTGGTGACATCCTGAGCATTTGATTCTTTGAAGAAAGAAGCGTTTCTGAAGGAATCCGTGGGTAATTTCTTGTAAGAATTCTCGTAGAAATTTCTCAAAGAATCCATGAGGAAAACTTGCTGGAAATCACTGAAAAAAATAAACTAGAAAAAAAAGAAAAAGAACACTAAGTTGAAGAGAGGTAGGTAAAGTTTCAATGCGAATGTCAAATTATAAAGAAGAAGAATATTATTTTTAACACTTATATTTAAATGTACATTGCACATCTCAGCGTGAGTTTTGCTGTTGGCTGTTGCTGCTCTGTAGGACATGGGATTCATTGCTAGAACATTTGAAACGATTGCAGAGCTGTAAAACATCCCAAGTAGCACACATGTCATATAATGGTTACGATAGCGCAAGTTTTGGTTGTATAGATGACGTAATTCTAACAGAATGCTAGAATTCTATATATGCGCTGTCGTAACTTTTATATAACATGTGTGTTGTTTGGGATTTAGAGAGTAATCAAAGCAGGACGAATAATGTGGGTAAGGGATATTGCGAGCATGCCGGAAAACAACTCTGGCTGGGACAAGAAGGTATGAGGCGCCTGGCGCACTCTTTTGGACGTCCTGGAGTGTTTTCTGGTAAGCATTGGTCAGCGTCAGCAATCCGAGTGCTATTTCGGTAATTTGTTCAATGCTGATGACTTTTTTCGACTGGGTAATAGCTTCATTTGGTCAGTTTATCGGTTTACAGTCCTATGAATTGCGTAGATTAATTGATTATCATCGCCGACGTTTCGGCAACAAGGAAGATCCAATAGCCGGACCAAAACTTCGGTGATGATAATCAATTAATCAACGCAATTCATAAGACTGTAAGCCGAAAAAACAACCAAATTGTTTATTAACTTTTGTCATAATTTAAAAAGTAAAAGAGAAGACAATTACACCGTCTTCGACCTTGCGACCTTTACAGACTGAACATTACTAATATTCGACAACGGACAACACATAAAACATGCAGTGGTCCAGTGTAGAATTTTCCGTTCGACGAAAACTTTCCCCCGACTGGAGCGGGAATCGAACCCACAATCTGAGGCTTTCGAGACACCTTTACGACTGACGCCGCTAACTGCTTAGTCACGAAGCCCACAATTTGAAGTAGGGTCTGGAAATATTTGGACAGGGGGACCTATTTCAGTCACTTGCTGCTAACACTCAGTCAACACGAAAATCCATTCCCCTCATCATGAATAAAAAATCATGTTCTTATGATGTCTGCCAAGTCATAATATCATAATTAAGATTCATAATATCATGAATGAGTTGACCAGAAATATGAATATAAACAAGCATTTTCATAAATTGTATTCATGGTCGCTTCCTAGCGTTACACTATACACTATATATAATTATATAAATCGAGCGGTCGTCCAGCACAGACATGTGGAAAAAGTCGAACCTGCTATTTTTGCAAAGTTTTTATTTGGTTAGAGTAATAAATGTGCATATATCAGGAAATGGAACATCAAAATAGTGTGCCCGTAAGATTCGGAAGTTTGTTGGGAGTTGATTGAGTAAAAAGTAAACACGCAAAAAGTAAACAGTGCCCAGTTCGCCTTTTCGTTATGCCATCCGTCGTAGTTCCGAGTTTATGTACGGAGGGTGAAGCAAAGTGGGAATCGCGCGCGCTAATTTACGGCAATTCTCTCTATTTTTTTAAAATTTCTTTGTATTTGTGAATTTTAACTTGAGGCGAAACTGGATCCATTTCCTCACTTTTTGGTTTTTGATTTTTTATAAAATAACGAAGCAATATTTTCAAAATCGGTTTTCGTGCACATGTCGAGTATGGATCAAGGTATCTCCTGATTTTTTTTCAGATGGAAAATGTTTTTAGTTTTTGCAGAAACCATTTTTAAACAAAATTTCACAAAAAAATGGTTTCTGCAAAAACGAAAAACTTTTTCCACCTGGGAAAAATTCAGGAGATACCTTGATCCATACCTTACATGTGCACGAAAACCGATTTTGAAAATATAGCTTCGTTATTTTATGAAAAATCAAAACCAAAATAATGAGGAAATGCTTCCAGTTTCGCCTTAATGCTAATTCTTCACAGTCTATTTTTCCGGTTTATCCTTCGTTCGACAACTTCGGAGACTCAGCAAGTGGTGTGAACTAGTAAACAATCGATATGTTTTGGAGGGCATCCTTAGCCTGTTGGATGTAGCAGCCAAAGACAAAAATCGTAAACCAGCTAAATATGCTTATCCGGTGAGTTCGATCATTTTTGTTCTCTTTTATATTTGAACATGACATATCTTCACTAACAAGAGGCCAACTAAAAAGTGCTGCTTGCTCATAGAAAAAAAGGATGATGGATAGGTCCCAAAATCATAGAAATGGGCTCTGATATCACGTATTTTCCCGAGTAGAAGGGAATAACGAGAGTATAATAAAATATGTTATTTTGGCAAAATAACTGAGTAACGGAAAGAGTTATTTTTATGTTATTAACATAACATATCATGTTATAAACTTGTCTGTCATAAGCGGCAAAATAACAAAAATCATAACAAAAAAATGTTCCTGGAAGATCAGTTAAATAACACGTTTTGTTACTTTCAATAACAACTTAATAATAGCGAATTTATAAAATATTCAATAACAAATTTTGAAATAGATAAGTTATTGAAAACAATCAGAAAACAAAATGAGTTATAACATCAAAATCAAAGTGGCCTCGATGCAGTTAAAGTAATAAAAATAAAATGTCTAAAAATAATCAATTTCTTCTTCTTGGTGACTTCTTCTTGTTGACTGGTTGTTTTTTGACATTTTTGACTGAAATGTGTAGTTCATCCTGGAATTCCACCAGCTGATCCAAATTTTAAAATGGCTAACACTCTGTTGCAATTTCTATATCCATACTCGTACCCGACTGAAACTGAAAAAACAGGTGCTTACAAAACAAAAGGCTGAGAAAATAATATTATCTCATCAGTTCCTCACGGAATACTGTGAACAACGTTAATCTCGAATGGTATAGTTTTGATTGCAAAGCTTGTTATTGTTGTGCTATTAAAGATCAAATATTTTTACAGTCTCAATAACACAATAATAACTGAACTTATGCTACAACAAAACATGTTATTGAAATGAAATGTTAAGAAAATATACCAATAGCACGATCATAACAAAATAAGGTTGTCCAACAAAACATGTTTTGGATTGGTAATACCTCAATAAGTAAATAATAACAAACCAAGATATAAAAACAGCTTTTATGACTCTGTTGTTATTATTTTGATATTCTCCTCTGCTCGGGTTATTTTCTTATGATTTTAGCTTGCATCGTTTAATTAATCTAATTAAAAACATTTGGGACTGACGACGACGGAATCATAAAAGTAATTCTTAATTTCATGAATTCTATGCATGGCTCCATTTCACTCAACCATGATTTTATGAATTTGACTGAGAAGCATTGAGGTCCGACGACGACGGAATCATAAAAGTATTTTTTGATTCCATGAATTCTATGCATGGTTCTACCTCACCAAACCATTATTTTATGAATCTGGTGGTAAAGCATCAGGATCTACATCCAGGTTTATGAAAATTATTCTTGGCTTCATGAATGCTTCTCATGATCCCAGGTTATTTAATCATAGCTTCATGATTATATTTTCCATTTTTGGTAGTCGAAAGCCAAAACAATAACGGGTGCATAGCGTTATGGTGAAATCAATCATAAAATCATAAAATTTAATCATGGTGTATACTGCCCATAACTGCATATTTGTAACATTTGCATATTCTGCTGCTATTGAGGTAATATCGGGGATCACCATCTAATCACAAGTGCTTTCGACTACCTGAATAAAAATTTCAAGTTTGTTCTAAGATTTATAAAAAAAAATACCCAGTCATTTTGTCTCATTGACCAATGTAACCGCATAACAGTCACACTGGAAAAATAGACTGGCTTTAAAGCATGTCATCAATCATAATCAGGTCCGATTAATTTTCTGACAATTTGTCTCGCATATAAGATGTGCTGTAGAAAATTTTATATCTAAACGATTGATTGCGAATTTATGAGAAATTTTTAAAATTTAGGTTCAGTTCAATACTATCAAAAGTTGAATCTTTAGGCTCCGTTTTCTCCAATGCCTACTTTTGTCGAATGTTACTCTTATGCGATTATGGGCAGTATATTTATAACATAAAATCATAAAAATATCGGAAAACTATGAGTCAAATTCATGGTCTTGGGAATGGATTTTTTTCCGTGAAGTTTGAACCAATCAACATGGTGTTTGAGATAGGGTGAGATACGTACAATATTTAACCATGTACACAAACTCATATCAAATGGTGTGAGTTGTAGCGCAAAGTGGCGAAAATATGCCACCTTACCCAGATACATAAAATAAATGAAACTGAAGATCAGGAAGATCAATGTTTTTGAAACTCTCAGCAGTATGAAATGTTTTCATTACCGTCTACCCCCATTGGTTTGAACGACACCTCATGCAAACCAACGGGGTTCATTTTTTAATTTGAACCTCTAGTAACCCTGTGGGCATCGAAAAATACACTGATGGTGACCCTTTTTGCTGTTTTGTTTTGATTCTGCGTTTCGTTTCACCCCGTTCCATGAGCCGAATGACGTTTAAACCATTTTTAGTTTGAACGATGTGCAGATTACAGGGGGTTAAATTAAATAGTGTTCAGATTAAATGAGGTCAAACCAACGGGGGTAGACGGTACAGATAAGCATCAATTCATGCTGTCTTATGTCTAACGACTTCGCGAGTCAGCAACTTAGCAACAGTGTAGAAAAGTGCATGATTGTCAAACCATCTTTTAAAAATGTTCTGGAACTCCACAATATCAAAGTGATTTTCAAATAACAAGTCATAATTTGCCTGTATTCAACTTCCACCGCTTAACCAAAAATTGCTTCAAACTGTCTACCAACTTGATGTCTTCGTTGTTTTGCCTAAATTCCGTTGGATAAATTGATTCCGGCTAGCCTAAATGTGCATCCGCACCCCAATTCCATTCCAGTAGATAAGGTGTCAGTAGCAGCCCGGCACTGCACAACAAAAATCTAGGTCAACTTACGTCTTCCAGCCATAGCTTGTTTGGCTTCCTTCCTTTGGTGTTGGTTCGTCGTCGCTGTCCGTATTTCGAACAACCCTTCTGCAGTTCTTGAAATGCCTCAGGTCAGCACGCGACCACCATCACCAATATCGGCCGATAGGTCTGCGCCAAGAAATTTGAATTCGACCTGATTCTTCTGCTGTGCTGCTGCTGCCGAGGAATTCGAACCGTCCCAACTGTCTCCAGGCGAAAAACTTCACACACAAATCGAAATCAAATCTACATTTTTCATTTCTGGCAAAACAGCTTCAACGTTTGGCAGAGTTTTCGTCGAAAGTCGGGGAACGGGACGCAATCAGAGGGAAAATTGTTGTCACGTTTTCTCGTGTCGTCTGTTTGTTGTGGCAAAAGAAGTCTATTTTTTCTGAGGTCTGTCTCAACTGCAGAAGTTTTCGCCACTTTGGATAACGAAATGAGGAAAATGTTTCAAATCTTTTTGTGCCTGTCCGTTCTCGTTCGGCTGGTTGTCACTTCGCAAGACGCTCTTGTTTTCCTCTCGTGCCCTGTAGGGATTTGCACTGCCGCTTCTGTTGTCTTCATGGAATTGTTATTGTGGCTTGCCGAAATATATATAATTCAGCTCTCGGCTCTGGCTGTGCGCGATGTGAATAACCTTGAATGAAATTTATTGATTTTCTTTTTTCCCTACGAATCGTCCCTCCGATTCCCACTCGCGTACGGTCGACACTCTTCACAGGAAGGACACGAAGGCGATTCTTTTGTTTCCGGATTCTCCCTCTCTCTTTCTCTCACTTGGAGTCGTAGTGCACTGCTCTCTTCTTATCTCTCACAACCCGAAACCACTTTTCATCACCACTGTGTCACAGTAATGCAATCATTTTCAGGAAAATCTCGGCTTCAAATCAAATCTTGTTGACATGTCACTTTTTTCGTTCCCTCTAAAGCAAAATCTCCGAATAAAAACACGATTCTAAAATCAATCACGAAATCGATTTCTTTCGTTGCCAACACGCATCCATTCACGAACCACGAAACAAACCGCGATCACTGTATCCCCGTAATCGAACTCAGTGCAACGATTGAAAGTCACGGCACTACTAAATCCGCTCTCCCAGCCGGGATTGTGCGGATGCTCTAGTTTTGCCTCGGTTTCGCTTCCGTGTTGTCGAATTTTTTTGGGCAGCCACTTTCGGAAGCGAATCAAATCCTGGACCGCTCTTACTCGCTCTCGCGTCACGTATCCTGCCGTGAAGAGTCCCGACCGAATTTCCCTCTGTGCTCTCGCGCTCACCTTGTGCTCTCGTACGGTGCAATGTTTTGACGGGGTTTCTGCCTGTCCTGTGATAAACACGAAAAGGGATCCGAATCCGATGTAACGCCAACACGCCAACTTACTCCAACAGGATTACGGGAGAAACGCAGGAGAGTGAGCTTGGAATCCTGTTCGGGAGAGAAAGAGATTGAGCAACAGAACCAAACCGAGATTCCAGTTGGACTGACGGCGAGATGGAAAATTTTATAGCAAACTGCAGCGGGACTTCGTCTAGCTGACCGAGCCGAGCTATCCCCTCCACTGGCGAATGGATGGTATCACAAAAGCGATGTTGAGGGTAAAATGTTGCATGAACCACACTTCTATGTTGCAGGATACGATGATACAAGGAGTCATTCTGAAGAAGGGTGCAGAATGTAACGCTTGTCACGCCTTTTGCGACGATTTTATTTTTTCAACGTGAGTTAGGTATAAGTCAAGGATATGAAAGCACAATATTCCTACTGATCTGTTCTGAATATTCCACGTGTCGGCCAAACTAAAGGAGCTGGTGGACATGTTGTTGAATGATGCAAATAAAACTAACAGGCGATTTGTGTAGAAATGTGCAAACGTCAAACGTCAAATCGTAATCCATCACGGCTAACAGGGCAGTGTTTGGCACGGTTCATGAAAAGTATCGGACAAAAGTTTTACTGAATATCCTCTAAGAGTTGCGTCTGTTTGCCTGTGGTTCACCCTTATAGGATGTGGAAACGTGTTTGGTTACATTTGTTTGAACTAATGCGTTGATCAATATTATCAAAACAGTGATATTAGGATGATTTGCTGTGCTTACTATACATACAAAAACAGAGGATCAAAGAGGTAATTTTGTGTATACATTATTGAGGACTCGCTAAAGGAATCCTTGGATAAATCCCTGGAAAACTGAAGGAATTCATGGAGGAATCCCTAGGGAAATCCCTGGAATAATTCCTGAAGGGAATCACTGATGGAATTTCTAGAGGAATTACTGAAAGAAAATCTAAAAGGTACACTGGAGCAATTGGATGGAGGAATACCTGGAAAAAATCCTGGAGTAATTTCTGAAGAAATCCATGGAAGATTTCCTGGAGAAATTTCAGGAGGAATTCCAGTAGAAAGTATTGGATTAAATCCCAAAAGAATTCCTAAAGAAATTTGTGGGGAAATTTCTGGAAGAATGTCTAGAAGAATTAATGGGGGATATCTGAAGGAATTTCTTGAAAATTTCCTGGAGGAATTCCTCGCTAAATCCCTGGATGAATTCATGAAAGAATCCTTGGAGGGGCTCTTTAGAAGAATAACTGGAAGAATTCCATGAATGTGTATAGTAATTCCTTGAGGAATTCCTGGAGGAATATTTGCAGGAATTCTCGGAGGTATCCTTGGAGGAAATCGTAGAGGAATCCTTGGAGGAATCCCAGGAAGAATTCCTGAAGGAATCACGAGAAGAGTTCATGAAGGAATCCCACGAGACGTTCCTGAAGAAATCTCAGGAGGTAGTACTGAAGAAATTTCAGAAGAAATTCGGGAAATGCCTGCAGCAATTCTTGGTGAAATTTCTGGAGAAACTCCAGGTGAGAAATCATGTGGTGAATAAACCTAGAAAGTAAAATCCAATTGGCAATAAAGAATGAAACTCGGTTCGAATAAGATCATTTGGACTTGATAGGAGTATACGATATGGAAGCGTGAAAAAATCAAATAAGTATCGTTCGCTCGATATGAATCTCTGAACAAGTGTCACCGATCGATAGAACCGAAAGCAAAGCCGAACAACATTTAACAGATCACTAATAGTACCTAGCCGTTCAAAACCAGGACGTTAGGCAAAGGGGTCGTCGCGTTGTGATTGTGTTGTTCAATTATGGCCTCCTGGTAATTTTCAACTTCAACTCAATTTCTCTCGACGCACACTTGTGATTCTATCCACCGTTTCGTTTATTACTTTCGTTACTTCCTCCTTCTTTTAGTAGTATTAAGTTCACCGAGAAAAGCCAATTCAATTATCATAAAGTCATGCGGTGATTAAACCTAGAAAGTTCAATTACTTTTGGGAATTTCAAATGAAATTCCTAAACAATCTTGAAAGAATACCTGGATTAGTTCTTGAAATAGTTTCTGAAATAATTACAGGAGGAATTCCTAAAGGCATCCCAAGAAGGAATCCCGGAGGAATTATTGGAGGATATTTCAAAATTATCCCTGGAACTGTTCCTTAAATTTCTCAGGAGGAATTCCCGAGTGAAATCCTGGAGGAATTCCTGAGGGAATCGCTGGACAAATTCTTGGCGGAGTACTTGGGGATGCTTAGTAAACCCCTGGAGGTATCCCGGCATCAATCCCATGGAGAATTTGGACATCTCAGGAAGAATTTCTGTAGGAATCCCTGGAAAGCACAAAAGCAACCTATTTTTAGAGAAATTCCCTCAGAAACATCCGGTGAAATCCCTAGAGGACTTCCTCTGCAGGAATAAATGATTCTTTAATTTTACAGTACATCCTTGCAGAAGAATCTCTAAGATTTTTTGGAGAAATTTTGCGCGAAAAGATCTTGGGAAAAGCCCTGAAATAATCACAAATTTCAAGGAATTTAACCCCGCAAGACGTCCATGGAGGTATTCACAAAGAAGAATTTTTTTTGTGGAGAAATTCCTAGACCTCGCCCCCCTGCTCCCCCTCCATTGGCACGCCCATGCGCGGACAGGGGGATTTACCCTTCCTTTTCTAACCGGAAAATCGGCATTTATCCGTTACTAATCGTCACTAACCGCTGCTAACCGAGCAGCAGTGAGAGGGGGTTAACAACGATTAGCAACGGATAAATACTGATTTTTTTCTGATTAGAAAAGAAAATGTGCGCGGAGACCTTTTACTATATATTATCAGCTACCGTTCAAGAAACCACGACGAGGTTACACGGAAAATAACTCTCTGTTTTCATTATTCTTTTTTGTCTCCTTTGGCAAAGACAAAACCCGAACATGTTATTTTCACATATCAAACATTTTCTTCATGATTTAGCCTCGATTTCTTGCAAGCGGTTAAATTGGCTCCGTTGGTATGCTTTTTGTTCTGCCGACCTGTATGCTTTTGAGTCGATTCCAAATGAAAGCGTGTTGTTTGCACTTTTTTTACTGGTCCACCCTGTTCAGTGTAAGCAATCTAACAAAAATACCGATAAAAAGAAACTGCATAGCTTTTTTTCGCGACTAGCGCTGCTAGTTCAGTGACGCAATCTATTACCCGTTTTCGTCAGTGTTTTTTTTTTCAGCTCCGACGACTCTTAACAACACTTGTCCTGAAATCCCCTGTAACGTCAAAGAGACCCTCTGATACTCATTGAAACACCCCCGAATCCTCCTGAGACCACCTAAAAGTCCCTGAAATGCCACTGAATCATATGACTGAATCCTAAGACCCCCTTAAATGTTTGTCTCTGTCTTGCTTCTCGTAGTTTTTATACAGGACATGAAAAAGGCGCTAAAAATTATCTTTATTAACGGGATGTTCAACCCAGGGTTAATTTATTTCGTGATCCCCTAGAAAACCCCTGGTTTCCCCTTGAAGCGCCACTGAGACCTACTGATACTCCTTGAGAAGCATCCCTGCGGCCACCGGGAAGCCTCCTGAAATGCCCTAAGATCCATTGAAGCGTCCCTGAGGCTCCCAGAAACGCCCCTTAGACCCTTGAAGCGGTTCTGAGACCCTCTGGAGCCCCCTAAACGGGAAAACATCCTTTTGCATATAAAACAAACCAAATGATCCATAAACAAATGCGCAACGTTCCATAAAAAATATCATTTCTGGGGTCTTGTAAGCAATTTTATTGCTCTTTTCGCATAAACTATGGATCGTATTGCACTTTTGTATGGATCATTACTGCTTTTTTAGGGATTTTCAGTTCAATTCTGTGGAACATGCAAATATATGTTATGGATCGTTTCGTATTTGTTTAAGGATCGTTTTTGTGGTTTTACTGGTACAAAAAAAGTGCTGCCCCCCCTAAACCATCTGAGATGACCTCGAGACTCTCTTAAACGCTCCTGAGTTCTCATATGACCCCTGACAACTCCTGGGATCCTCTGAAATGCCCCAGAGATTTCCAGGTACTCCCTGAAACTGCCATGAATGTCTGTAAGACACTCTGATATGTTCCGGAGACAATTTGAAGTGTTCCTTAGGAACCCTGCAACTCCCTTAGCCTGCTCAGAGAGTACCTGAGCCACCTTGAAGCGCCCCTGAGACCTGCAGAAACGCCCCCGTGATCCTGTCAGATTTGCTTGAAGGCCACAGTCAACTCTCTGAAAACCCTTAAGTCAAGTGACCTTGACATCCTGAAGAACTTTGTCGAAGACATTATAATTCCAAATGAAGTATGTAAGTACATTTTGCTTCTACTGACGTGTGTATAGCAATTGGGTTTTTAAATTTTTAAAAATGTATTCATTTTTTTATTTCATACGAAGGAGCACCTTTTTCTGAGCCACTATGATTTTTTTCTGATTTTTAGAACTTTATTTTGATACCTAAAATAAATTACAAAGAGATTCTTCGAAATCAACTTTTGACAGCTGGGTAACTGTTTGACAGCACCGCCCAGTACAAAATGCAACGAGGGGTGATTCGACAAATTGCTTCCATACAAACTTCAAATTGATTTTTAAATAGGTTCCCGGGCACCAGAATTCATGAAAATTTGGATTTCGGCTCAGTTTGGCATGCAGATTCAGAATATGGAATTATCTCAACACCATTAAAGAAGCCAATTATCAGTCCATAGCACCTCTATCGGCTTAGTTGCCTACTAATTTAATGTTCGTTGGCATTGTCTGGTGAATCCATTTCGACATTTTAAGTTCACCGAAGAAAGTGTGGCACTTTTTTAGAATACACGGTATATTCGCTCACATACCCAATTTGACAAAATCCATAAGCACTGCCGTGTAATAGTAACCCATGTAAAAGAAATTCCAGTAGTAGGAGTCTCAACTGTACCCAATCAAAAGAGTTGCGTGCGATGTGTATTCGTTCGTGGCATTGCTGGCATAGGCTCTGGATTGGGTTGGATTTTGATAAGTGATTCTTAGGCTCTGTCTCAATTGGGATATTAAACATAATTTTAATCAATTTTGACAGTTCGAAAATTATTTCAAAGTTTAAAAATCAATTTGCAGTCAAATTAATTTTTTTTTCTGGTCCAATTAAAACACGTCAATATTGATCGATGTTGACAATAATGCCTTACCAAAAATGTTTCCACTCAAGAACGAAAACTACTCGCAAAATTTAAAAACAAAACATCATTGACTTAAGATAACTTTGCCTTGAAATTTATTCCTCCAGGTTCTCACTGATGGTTCTTCCGTAGCACAATTTCTCTAGCATGTGACTCTTGAGGGAGATTCCTGGAGAAACTTCCGGAAGAATATAAAAGAAATTTGGGTGTCAAAACTGGGTGTCAAAATTCCGGGGGAACTTCCGGAGGGGTTCCTAGCAAAACCATAGTGAAGTTCATGAAAAAACTCTCAGAGAAATTCAGGAACACCTGGAGCAATTACGGCAAGAATTTTCGGAAGTACTGCAGATGGGAAATTCCTTGAGGAATTATTCTATTTATTTTCAACCCCTGGAGGAACTTTAGGATGGATTCCTGGAAACTTTCAGGGGAGCTGAGAAAATATCGGAATAAACATTTAAAGGAACTTTAAATTTTTTGAAGGTCTCCTGAAGAAGTTTTGGATATCACGAGAAGGTCTTGTTCTACATTTCCTTCAAATTTCTTCGCTGCACTTTCTTATGTTGAGATCACATACACAAAAAGGGAATCAAAAGGTAGCGTTCCCTTTGAGGTGAAAGAATATGATGTCAAATACTGTTCCATTTAATTTGTATCCTTTGACAGATACGTATTTCGACCTCAAATATAAGGTCGTCTTCAGTGTCTCGTATACATGTATTCCACTAACACGCCCAGGTTCATCATCATTCCATGTTTTGATATAAAATTTCAACCAGATATACTCTACACGGCCTCTCCACTTATGTTTGTACTACTCCATGATTTTGTATTCGTGAACAATATGTGGGTTTTATGGTGCTTGTCTGGGCACTATCACTGTTACATCGAAAAGATGTCTTTCGGCTACATGAAAAATGATAAACCACCCAAACATTCAATTTTATTCGGTCTACCAAATGCAATTTAGAATTACGTACAAAAGTCTGAAAAACATAACGCTAGGGGGGGGGGGGTGGGGGGGAGAACATTCCTGGTAGAAATCCCTGAAGGAATCCCGAGAGGATTTACTGAAGGAGTTCTGAGAGGTATATCTGGTAGAATTGTGAGGGAATCTCAGCTGAAAGCTTTATAGGAATCCTTGAAATAATCGCAGGAGAAATCCCGGGAGGAATTGCTGTATAAATTCCGAGCAAGGATCCCGGCTCGTAGAAAGAATTCCATTAGGAGTCTCTGAATATGTTTCGTCAGAACACTTTGAAAGTATACTAAAATGAATCTGTGAAGCAATTCCAGCAGAAATCCATGGAAGAACTAAAGCAATTCTGGCAGAAATCTCTGAAGTTTTTCGTGAAGGAATCCTGTGAAGAATACCTGATGGAATCCTTAGAGAGATGATCATGATTCCTGATGACTTTTGGTCTTTCCGGTCAGAAGCTGAGCAAGTATTCCTGTAAGAACCATAGAAGATGTCTCTATGATCTAGGATTGCCTGAAAAAAAAATCTCGGATGAAATCTACATTTTTCATAATTTTTTTCGGTAGGAATCCCTTAAAGAGTCACAGCAGGAATCCGGGAAGGAATTTCTGAAAGAATTCCAGCACAAATCCCTGAAGGAATGCAGAAAAGTATAACTAAAAGTAACCTTTCAGGATTTTCCAAAGTAACCCCTGTAAAAATACCTGAAAAGAACTCCGTAGCAATACGTACAGCAATCTCGGAAGCAATATCTGAATGAATCCTGGGAATAAACCTGGGAAGATTCTCGAAAGGAATGCCTGAAGAAATCCTGGAAAGAATTCCTGAAAGTATCTCGAAAAAAAAGAACCTCAGCTCATCTAATCTCATCTTCTTTGCTCTCTATTCCAACCCTCTATCCTAAGCTCCATCATAACCTTCAACCCTACCATCTGCCATACCCTCTATACCATATATTCTACCATAACCACTGCATTATCCTTTACCGTACCCTCTAGTCTATATTGTGCTTAATCGAACCGTCTACCCTACTCTCTACCCTAACCTTTTCCCACCCTCAACCCTACTCTCTATCCTACCCGCCATCTTGGATTTAAGAATAGAGTCAAATATCGATTTTTAACTTCTACTCATGAAGCCCGACCGATAGATACCTACATTGCATGGTATCATAGCTCAATCTACTAGTCCGTGGCCGCCATCTTGGATACGGTTCGCCATCTTGGATTTCAAAATGGCGTCGGATATTCATTTTTGAGTTCTACTAAAGAAGCCCGATCAATAGATACCCATATTGCATGGCATCATTGGTCAAACTCTCATTCCGTGGCCGCCATCTTGGATATGGTCCACCATCTTGGATTTAAAAATGACATTAAATATCGATTTTTGACTTCTACTCATCAAGCCCAATCGATAGATACCCATATTGCATGGTATTATAGATCAAACTACCATTCCATGGTCGCCATCTTGGATATGGTCCGCCATATTGGAATTCAAAATGGCATCGGATATTCATTTTTAAGTTCTATTTATGAAGCACGATCGATAGATACCCATATTGCATAGTATCCAAAGCAGCATTGCCGTTAAAAAGCATATTTGTATTCTGAAGTTTTGACCGCCATCTTGAAACCTAAGCCGCCATCTTGAATTCCAATAACTCTACTACAACATCCACATCCTAAGGAATGTGTATAACTTCAGCTGAATAATCAAACGAACTGCTTTGATATTTACAAACTTGAATGGGTGTTTAAACCCTTATAAGAAAGAGCAATCTTCGGGCTATATGATAAGGGTGCTGATGTTCGTGGGTGACTGCAGTGCGATTTTGATTAGAAATGACTTTGCAAAAATAACGTTCAAACACAACTTTTTCGTATTCTTCTTATCAACGATTTATTTAATTCTCTCTTTTTGTATCACCATTCAGGTTTCCTTGCATGTTATTGCGTTCCCATTTACACACCTCTGCACCCTCGATGAGTAAATTTGACCACAGGGACATTCCTGAACCACAGTAACGCTACCTCTACATGCGAAGTACAAGTCACAGTAATCTGTATGCTCTATCACTCCATCTTCTCGACCTTCACAAAGTCCATCGAAAATCACGCAGTACCGGGCACTACCGGGAACGCATCTACCATAGTAAAATATTTCACCTCGTCTGCAGGGTACGACGTGAGGCACATCCGACAAGCACGATACAAACATATCGCACCTAACTGGATGACGAATATGGTGTCTATCAAGAGAGATACAAATGTGTGGATAGGTTTCACAACTCCTCTCGTTGGCAGGAAGACAGTCGAAGAAACGTGGGCGCAGAGCAGTTCCAGCCGGACAGGAATCCAAGGTGCCGACTCCGTTTGAACACGTCATGAATTCTCTACATTGTTGTTGATCGGGAATCGGAAAGCGTCCTTGATCATGGCCCGCACACATATCCTTTTCCGGAGTGAACTCACAAGTGTTTGGATTACCCGGAGTGCAGACTTGCATGTTCGGGTGATAAATCAAACCTGGAGGACAAGTTTCTATGTTGGTTGATCCGCTACGGCACGCGATGTAATGATCGCATAAACTTGGGTGTGGTATGTTTTGGTCTGCCACAGCTCCGCAGATCGGAGGAATCCAAGGGTCGCATCCAGCCGGAATGGTGAATGATATTGCAACTACTGTGAGTAGCGCTAAACGGAACATTTTTTTTTGTTTATACACTTTTGCTGGTCAGAATTGATACTGTGCCAAATAAGTGTGCATGACTTAAATATACAGTTTTTTGTATTTTTTATCAACACATCCGGGTTGGCCAGAGAGATAAGATAAGCCATTATCGAAATGCAGATTGGCAACGTATCTTCATAAGATGTAATTCCCTTAATCAATTGTATAGCAGCGGCGGGCCTGAAAATGGCATATCGATGTGTCTTAAAACTTAACCAACGTTATCGAAAATCTGATAGTAATCAGCGGGCTGTATTCAAAGTATTCAAAGACGCAGTCATGAATATACGGAATCTTGACTCAGCAGTCTTATTTAAACATTAAGCGAACTACAATTTTCATACTCCGAGTGAGAAATGTTCTTCAGGAGGTCAGGAACAATTTAATAGTAATTTAATAATGTACTAGGGTGTCCCAAAATAGAAAAAGTGTCAAAAAGTTAACTTGCTCACCCTTAGAATGATAGATTAGGGTCTAAGAAACAATACATGAAAACTCAATCAAAAAATATTTAGAGGTTGCACGCATCGATTTTATGAAAATGGACGATTTTTGGTATTTTCACCAAAAAAATTCTAATATGAGTTGAAAAATAAAAGAAATAAAAGTCATCAATCAAATTAAATCATAGTTCTGGGTCCCGCAAACAAAGTTTGGAGGGAGTTTAGGTCGACAAAGCTGATTTTATATATTTGGCAAAGGTTAAAATATCAAGAAATCGAGATTTTTTTCACCAAATTTTTCAAAAATGCTCAATTGATAAGGATTTTGAAATTTTTCCTGTGATTTGCGTTTCCCTTATTTTATAGCAAATTTTGTGTAGATTATTTCGGCTGAAGACAGTTTTGGGCTATCTCTTTCATGAGCTGAGATATCGGTATGATAATGATTACACAATCAATGAAAAATCGTGTTTTCTTACGTTAATCGATTTTGTTCACTAGTTTCCATGGCTACCATGCAAAAAAAAAAGCAAATAACAAGTGTTTGACATGTTATGTTATGTAAGTACATATTTTTGAAGATTTTCAGAAAAAAAATAGGTTACTTTGATAATTTTACATTGATTGTGCTTACTGATTCAAAGAAAGACTCAAGAAGTGACTCGTTGTGAAATTTTAATAATATAGGTGATCGCAAGTCAGACAATCAAATCCCATGTGTGAAGTTCTATGATATATTTTGAGTGATGTGTAGATCGCTCAACAATGTTTACCTTTTTAAATAGGTGTTGGTACTCTTGTTAAGCTAAAATATAGGTTCTTTCTAGTTATACCAGAACTACTGCTCTAACATTAAAAACCAATAAACACAGGAAAAATTTCAAAATCCTTATAAATTGAGCATTTTTGAAAAATTTGGTGAAAAAACTCGCGATTTCTTGATATTTTAACCTTTGCCAAATATATAAAATCAGCTTTGTCGACCTAAACTCCCTCCAAACTTTGTTTGCGGGATCCAGAACTATGATTTACTTTGATTGATGACTTTTATTTCTTTTATTTTTCAACTCATATTAGCATTTTTTTGGTTAAAACACCAAAAATCGTCCATTTTTCATAAAATCGATGCGTGCAACCTCTAAATATTTTTTGATTAAGTTTTCATGTATGGAACTATTGTTGCTAGGACCCTAATCTATCATTCTAAGGGTGAGCAAGTTAACTTTTTGACACTTTTTCTATTTTGGGACACCCTAATAATGTACTCATTAGTTGCGATTCCACTGCTAGGCAGCGACCATTATACACTCCCGATTAAAAGTATGGGGTCACCCCCTCAAAAACATGTCATTTTTTAAGGCCCATATTTCCGCCAATTTGCGCCCGATTTCAATACCCTAGGTTTCATTCAAAAGATAGTAAGTCAAAGAAACTTTGAACATGATTTAAAAGAAACTTTTCAAAAAAATTTGTATGTAAAGTTGCCAAATTTTCTAAAAAAATGAATATAAACTTCGCTGGAAAATGGGTCGACCAAATTTTAAGATGAGGGTGGTAATATAACCCATTTTCTATTAGCTTTCAACTACTTTTTACAGAGCTTAGCTAAAAAAATCTAGAAAAAAAGTTATTAAGTAAATTAATCCTTGATGTCATCGACCAAAAGTTTGGGGTCACCCCTCAAAATGATGTATCGGCCAAACGTTTAAGGTAACTTTCGTAAAACATGGAAAAGTGATTTGATGATATCTTCGTCATCTATAGATCAATTTTAATTCTTTTTGGCCCATATCAAAGATAAATAACTAAATTTACGTTTGATGTCTTTAACTTAACGTATTTAACGATTTTTGCATATAAAAATGTTACGTAAAATTAACGCATTTCACCACATTTCAAAAAATGAGGCAACTTTACGTTAAGTTTTAGTATGTTAATTTCAACAAATATGTGTGGTTCAATGTCTATGCAATAAGTATCATTCATTATGCTTCGAATAAGCCAAGGAGAATTGAAATTGAATGAAAGATGACAAAGATATCAACAAATCACTTTTCCATGTTTTACGATAGTGACCCCTAACTTTTGGCCGATACATCATTTTGAGGGGTGACCCCAAACTTTTGGTCGATGACATCAAGGATTAATTTACTTAATCACTTTTTTTTCTAGATTTTTAAGCTAAGTTCTGTAAAAAGTAGTTGAAAGCTAATAGAAAATGGGTTATATTACCACTCTCATCTTAAAATTTAGTCGACCAAATTTTTCAGCACACACATACACACACACATACATCCACACATGCACACACACATACGGACGGACATTTGCTCAGTTCGTCGAGCTGTGTCGACTGATATATGATACGTGATAATCTGAGCTTTCTTTCAAAAATTGATTTTTGGAGTGAAATGATAGCCTCTCGGTACAACTTTGTTGTACGAGAAAGGCAAAAAGGTTCCTCTCACTAAACAGTCAAAATCGCGAATCGACCACTCTTCTGCTGTCGACTGTCGAGCTAGTCGGTTACTGTTATAGAAGGCGGCTGTGATAGCAGGCGAACCGATTTAATCATTTAATCCAGGGGTGTAAGTTCACTGTCAACTGGGAAAAAATTCGCCTAACCTCTAACATGTTTTAGAACCAGTAGAAAGACGTAACTGCTGCACACAAGAAAATTTAAATTTTCGTTTGCAAAATTGATTCTAATACGATTTTACCATGCTAAAAGCAAGTCCGTAGGTGATTCTCACATAAAGGACATATTAGATTGAAAAAAAATCATACCGGAAACATCGATGTTCTGTTTTCACCATTATGGCTAGTTTCCACTTCGTACGTACTGTGCAAAAAGATAGGACAAGTAATGGTCAAGTAATGATTCCGCTTCAAAATTACTTGAGCGGTTCGCAGATGGCAAGTAAGGATAAAAGTGTAACACTCATAACGCCTCCCGTGCGAATCAAATGGAGCTGTCACTTTTCCTTGCGGAAAAATTGTCCGCGCTATTATTCCGTAAGGAAAAGTAACGTTTCTCCCCATACTGGATCAGTTGTCAAAATTACTTGCGGAAAAAGAGGGAATTTTACTTGAGCGCTCAACTTGGCAACACGAAACTTAGCTTCATGAAAAATTAGCCTCTACACTTGTTTGTTTTTGTTGTTCTTTTGTTTGAAGTGTGGAAATCGGCAAAAAAAATGAAAAATCCCTGGGCGATTATTTTGCTTGAATGTGAAGATAATTTTCCTTACTTATCTTACCGGTCAGGCTAAGGCCGGGGTGGCCTCTGCTGTACATAGTAGCCGCCTCCATTCCACTCGGTCCATGGCTGTTTGTCACCAGTTCCGCACTCTGCGTAGGGTCCGCAGACCGTCCTCCAAGATAATTTTCCACTATGACCGAAGAAATTTTGATAATTATCGAAAACACTGATCATAAGCATCAAAAGCGAGAGAAAAACACTTATGTTTATTCTACTGTTTATGTTTAGAAACCATTAAACACAAGATGTTTACAAATTAGAACCAACAGTAGATGGCGCGCAGGTGGACATGTTTGGGTGGACTTAGAGGGTAGGATCCTACACCCCTGATTTAATCGACTCGAGTTATAAAATGCCCAAATACACTGAGAGTAATGTTCATGATGGATCTATGTTAGACGTCATATAATTTCAATTTTCCAAAAACCTTACCCTTCTAATCTGATTGCTTATTGACTGTAGGCTTGAACGGATACGGGGATTCTCTCGGCTTTTGCAGTCGGTGACAGCAGCGAAAACAAGTTTGCCTCAACTTCCGACGGTTTCGGTTTATTTTAAAGCTGAAGGTGGCGCCATCCAAATTCCGTTGGCCAATGTTTCATGGGCTTCCATGGATTCTAACAAGGAAACAAGCCTTTGTGAGTAGTAGGGTTAGAGTCCCAAACCGTCAAAAACATTACCAAACTATTCGAAAACAAACGACCCCCCCCCCTTCTATTTTAGAATCTCCTGAAGAAGGTTTAAAATAAACCGAAACCGTCGGAAGTTGAGGCAAACTTGTTTTCGCTGCTGTCACCGACTGCAAAAGCCGAGAGAATCCCCGTATCCGTTACCCTTCTATTTTTTCTGTATTTGGCAAGAAGCCCAGGATGGTCAAATGTTTCTAATTATTTTCTCTCTAATTTTTATTTTATTTCTAAATTTCCAAAGCATAAAAAAGAATTCAATATTTGAAATTTTTGATATCAAAAATAGATTCTACGTACAAGTTCCAATGAAAACCCTATAGTCCAAATCTCTTGCGAACGCTAATTTTGCAGGGTTGTTGTTCGACATTCTCACAACATGTCCTGCCCATTGTATTCTTGTGGTTCATCCTTCGCCGCCACACATCGTTCTCCTGCACACCGCCAAGCATGGTCGCATTGCCACATAGATCTAGCCTAGTATTTAACCATAACTTCGCCGAAGAAAGTATGGCGTTTACTTTTTGAATACACCTGAGAATATAGTAGAGTCGTGCCATGCGTAATCTTTGGGGGCATTATTGGCTTAGGCTGTGGATTAGGGCGTTTATTTCTGTGAAATTTGATAAGTGATTCTTGGGGTAATGGGTTACGCAAATTAAACGAAACAGAATTGTTTATCGCAAATTGATTTTCTTATGTTGTCCTTTTCTTGTCCATTTGAATTATTGCTTTGGTGTTATCACTTTACGGTTTATTAAGTTCCAGGAATAATCTATAGGGGGTTGGGGGCATAATGGACACCCTAAGCAAATGAGGAAGTTAGGCCTGTGAAACAGAGAAAAGCTTAACATATTATCAGTTTTCCTACAAGTTTAGTTTATTCTCTACATGTTTCAATAATTTACAATAGGTAGAGTTTCTTCATTGTGAAGAAATAATGTATTAATATCGTGTATCTTTTTGGGTTCGAATGAAAGGTACGGAGCAAAATGGACGCCCTGCATATTTTATATTATATCTTTGATATCATCGACCTGTTAACTAATTTGCCTATGAAGATCAATGCTCCAAGCACAATACTACATCTTTGATGTATTTACATAATATCAAAATAATGAAAAATAAACTTTATGCTAAAATAACCGCATTGATATTTTTGAAACTGTCTAAAACGCCTAACAATATGCAACGCGCGTAGGTCTATTCGTATTTTCCAGTGTCCGTTTCGCCCCGAATCGACAACATCAAAGTTACTATTTTAAGTTAATTTTGATGAATAATGAAATACTTCATCCACTGCCAAACATGTGCTGTTGCTGCCAATTGTGCTGTTGAGCAATAACAGTTTTGCGTTATTTTGTCATGTATTTAGTCTTTGTTTTAAGTGATGTAAATGGCAAAACGGGGGTATCCATTTAGTACATCACGCTATAATTGGGAATTTTCGACCCCCTTCGTACGGGTTTTTCCTATGCTTGTCGCACTTTCGCAAAGCCCCCCTCCCCTCTAGGACCGTGACGTACTTAATGGATGCCCCCAAAGGTTATAGCTACCATAACAAATTGCAAATGCTCCATAGAAAATCAAAAAGCGCTCCATAAATAATGAACAAATGTTCCATGAAAATGTGCAATGTTACCCATAAATAGTTGAAATCATTCCATACCTTAAAGAAAATGTACCGGTAAAACATAAAATTGTCTCATTAAAAGTGCAATTTTGTATCATAAATAATACTAAAATGCTCCATAATAAAACGAAATGTTCCATCAAAAATTATAATTGTACCAATAGTAAATTGAATATTGCTCCATAGAAAAATCAAATTGCACCACAAAAAACTGAAATTGCACCATAGAAATTAGATAAATGCTGCATGCGTATTATCAAACTGCACCATGTAAAACATTATTTGCTCCATAAAAAATTGAAAATTACCCATAACTTTTAACATCTTCACCATTGAAGTAGTGCAATGGAAAGCAATTCAGCACAGCCGAATTAAAATTATAAAAACATGCTATGTTTTGGTACTTTTCAATTTTTCATGGAGCAATTCATATTTTATATGGTGCAGTTCGATAATACTTATGAAGCATTTATCTATTTTCTATGGTGCATTTTCAGTTTTAAATGATGCAATTCGATTTTTCTATGGAGCAATGTTCAATTTACTATGGGTACAATTTAAATTTTTGATGGAGCATTAACGTTTTATTATGAAGCATTTTAGTATTATTTATGGTACAAAATTTCACCCGCTCCCGGGTTAATCTAGTGGGACGAAGCTAGACATCGAAAGATAAAGAGTAATTCTTCTAAAACCCAAAGAAAAAGTTTTGATGTGTTAAAAAGTCCGAGAGTTCTGGAGGGCCAAAGTTGAGCCATTTATATGGAAATTTCACTTTTTCGCGTTCCGTCATGAAAGGGATACACAGATAAGGTAATGCGTTGCGATTGTTTTTTTAATAGTGAAGCCACTCAAGCGCTCGAAATACCTTATTTCGGCACCAACATTTCAAAAGGGCGTAACTGCATTTACAACCAATGCCTTCTCACAAAGCTGTGGAGCGTATCCCATCTCTCTCGAGCAATCCACTAGCACAAATAGAAAGATAAAATATTCCTTTTTCGATTAATAGGTGTGAATTGCGTGAGATGAATGAAATACGACCCACATCTCTGTGAGAAGGCATTGGTTGCAAAAGCAGTTACGCCCTTTTGAAATGTTGGTGCCGATTTGCCGCTGCTTCAAAATTATAAGAAATCCACGAAATGAAACATAAACTTGATTTTGTTAAAAATGATACCAATGAAAAATAAAACTATGACTTTTTTCTTCACACTTCTGCATTGAAATAGTAGCGTAAAATTTAACGGTTTCGTAAAAACAGGGGTGTCTATTTCGCCCCGGATATTCATTATGCCCCGAATTCCCTAAATCGTTGAATCCTTTTCCGGTTGCATGATTGCCATGATATACAGTACACTTGTTACCAGTACACCGATAACTCGTGCCATTAGGGGTACTCACTAAACAGATTAAATTACTGCGCATTCCATGGTTTTCTGCTTATTTAAAATGTTTCATGATTTTGCGAATGAAATAATCGAAGATTGCCTTAGTGATAGCGACGTTTAATCAGTTTAATCAGTTAACGCTGTTAAGTGAGTCCCCCTATTTTCATTTACCCAAACTGATTTCATCATAACGCCTATAATATAAAGAAAATTACATAAAGATACGACAAATTCGTTACCAATATGCATTTTGATAATGGCTTATCTCTCTGGTCAACCCGGATCTGTCGATAAAAACAAATCAGGAGAAATGTATATTTAAGCCATGCCTCGCACAATTATTTGGTACAGTATCGATTCTGAACAGCAAAAGTGAAAAACCAAAATCAAAAATGGTCCGCTTAGTGCTACTCGCAGCACTTGCAATATCATTCACAATTCCGGCTACGTGCGATAGTGTGCCTCATCCGGTCTGCGGACCTGTAGCAGACCAAAACATGCCATATCCATATGACTGCAGTCTCTACATTGAGTGCCGCGACGGAGAAACCTACTACAGAGTATGTCCACCAGGTTTGATTTATCACCCGAGCATGCAAGTCTGTACACCGGGTAATTATCAGACCTGCGAATTCACTCCACAAGAGAATATATGTACCGGCCGTGATCAAGGACGCTTCCCGGTTCCCGATCAACAACAATGTAAAGAATTCATAGCGTGTTCAAACGGAGTCGGCAGAGTGGCTTCCTGTCCGGCTGGAACTGCTCTGCGTCCACGCTTTTTTGACTGTGTTCCTGCCAATGAGGAGACTTGTGAAACCTATGAACACATTTGTTTCTCTCATAATAACTTAATTGTGTCTCATCCAGCTAGGTGCGATATGTATATATCATGCGTTGCGGAAGTGGCTTACATCGTTCCCTGCCGTCGAGGGGAAGTATTCGTCCCTCACTTTAAAAAGGCTTATAACGTTTGCATTGTAGGAAGCACCAATAATTGTGTGTCTCTCTTTTCAATCTGTTATGGTCGAGAAAATGGGGCAGTGTTAGAGCATCCCGATTTCTGTGACGTGTACATCGCCTGTAACGATGGAACAGCTACGGTTCAGGATTGTCCTTATGGTTACATTTTCTCACCGACAAAGCAGAGGTGTGTAATTGGACACGCTTTAACATGCCAGGAGCCTGAATGGTGATAATGAAGAAATGAGCAAAATAAATATTACTATGACATAAACAAGTATTTTTGAGAACTTATTTAAAAAATAAAACAAAGTAATCCACCCTGGGGTGATGATGCCTTTCTCGTGCCTAAGAGCAACCATAGGGCACTGCATGAGATTCTCTCCTTCTCTTTCACTCTTACAGAAATTTTGTAAACAAGGCCAAGAAACGTCAAAATCCTATAAAAAATCAAAACAATGCAGTGCCCTATATTAACCAAACTTATAAGATAAGTTGATGAAGGTTCTGTAACATTTACCCGGAAACCATTTACCCGAAAGACATTTAGCCCATTTCGGCACTAACCCGAAAAATGCAAAAAAAAAATGGTGGACTTGATCTTCAATCGATTTGTAGTATGTAGTAGGGTCTGGGACCTATTTTGGGCACTTATTGCTATTACTCAGTCAATTTCAATCCTTGACTTGAATTTTGGAACATGGCTGGATACTGTACGTATCTGATCGTGTCCCAACTCCGTTTCGTACACCAGCACTCTGTTCTGGAAGTTACCTTTCAGTATTCTGCACAAGTAGCTACAAACACGCATCCTGTGGAGTGCTACGGCGATAGCCTCCTAGCTAGCACTATTGAAAGCGTTTTTCACGTCGATTGTTACTACCGCTCAAAACCGATTTCCTCTCCTCTTCTGTGTGGCTGCCTTCTCTGCACTATGCACGACTGTCCGGAATGCATCCACCGTTGAAATTCCCTTTCGGAACCCGAATTGCTCCTCGATAGACCATTCTCGCTCTCTGTGCAATGTGTGAGCCTGTTAAGGATTACCCTTTCCAGCAGCAGCTTCCCGAGGGTTTCCAACACACATATGGGTCTATACAATGCTGGGTCCCTTGGCTGCTTCCCCGGTTTCGGCAGTAAAACCAACTTCTGGATCTTCTATCTATTTGGAAAACAACCTTCATCAAAGCATTTTTGTATCCTGAACATGTCAGGGAACGCCGGTATCGCCGTTTTCAGCACTACATAGTAGAGATGGTCGGGTTTCAGATTTTACTCACCCGAACCCGACCCGTACCCGAACAATTTTCAATTTCAAAACCCTAAACTATTTTGAAATTTGGTGGTGGAGTGAGGCTGCTAGCGAAAGCGCCGCCGGCTGAAATTCTTCATCGAGAGTTGTTTGATGTGCGCCGTTTCACCGTCTGTTGGAGAAATACTCCGAAATACATTAAACAGGCCAAATTCTTGGACCTAACCACACATTAGACCCCTGTGACGTCACAAAACCGCACATCTAACTTTTCACAATTTTACAATAGTTTTTACTTTTTCTGTTGCTTTTTCTTTTTCAATCGTTGTTTTCACAATTTTCTAGTGTTGTTCTGAACATTTAGCTACAAATATTAACACATAAGTTTTTTTCATTACTTTTAACAATTGCTAACACATCAACGTACTTTTCTACACACATTTGTCATAAACAATTAATACATTTTTACCAGTCAGTTATGACTTTCACTGACGTTCTACTAATTTTGCCTAACAAAGAAACAAAACACTAAAGTTAAAACAATGTCACCACTTGAGTCTGATACAATTTTAACTTTTACATTGTACAAAGCTACATACGCGCGCACTTCTAGACCGTTCTAGAATCACCAGCCAAAAAGCATTGTATTGCAGCCGTATTTATAGCAAAGTGGCCCACATACCTGGAGTGCATTTATACAAATTTATACTTTTCGCATGATTAAAACGGGACATGCCTGTATTTCGGAACTTGTGCGACATCTGTAGCTCAAGTTTTTCGTACTTCAGCTTTTGCTTTTCCCTCGCTTTTTGACAGTCGCTTAGGCGGCGGAGCATTGGGCGGTCTTATATAATTAGGATTGGGAGTGCTGTCATTTTTTTTCGATTACAAATATCAAATTTTAATTGTTTGTGGTCGTGAAGGTATAAGATTTTCTATTTTACTTCTCTCTACTACCACATGCATGAGTGCCGCTCACTCCATTTGTTTTAGTGACTAATTTGGGATAAAGGCGTGTTATGTTCGGGAATGGGAACTTTGGGATTTGAGGTAGAGCCACAAGTTAGATATGGAACCGACGGTTACAGCCTCAGGGAAAATATCACAGTGCAGGTAACGCAGCTGAACCTGTGATGCACCTCAACAATTACTTTGTCAAACAGTTTCTGAGTGGAAGTGGAGGTCGGATATCGCCAACATAGAAGATCCGTACCGAGTACCCGCCGGTAACAGCAATTGGGTCGCGGATGGGTCTGGAAAAATGGCGGCGATACTCCGTCCTGAAGTTCGTGTCTACTACCTATGAGGGCTTCGTGGTTGCCAAAGTAAACGGGATCTTCTTCTGTAGCTGCTATGCGCCTCCGCGTTGGTCGATCGAGCAGTTCACGTAGATGCTTGACTGTATGACGTACGTGCTGACAGGGCGAAGGCCGGTGGTAATAGCGGGTGGCTTCAATGCTTGGGCCGTGGAATGGGGAAGCCTTTCCACAAACCAGCGCGGTCGGATCCTGCTAGAGACACTGGCCATGCTAATGTCGGTACCAAGAGTACCTTTAGTCAAAACGGTGCGGAGTCGATCATTGACGTTACCTTTTGTAGTCCTGGCCAAACAAGTAGTTCGAACTGGAGGGTAGATGATGGCTACACTCCCAGCGACCACCTGGCGGTTCGCTACAGTATCGACTACAATAACAGCAGGCAGCGAGTAAAGAACGTTCACACCAAAATTTGGACAAATAAACATATTTAAAAAAAAAAAACAACAATATGTTGTCGACTCATGTCGATTATTTCTCATAACACTAGTTTACAAAATAAAACGAAAGTCGTGAACTTCTGTCAACGACCAAAATTTTTGAAGCATAATGTAGCGCTGATTTTAAAACCGTGCTTCAAAAAATTTAAAGTAGAACAGTTTTTAAGTTTTAGCTCAATATCGAGTTTTACAACTTTTTAAAATATGGAATTTCATCAATTTCAAATATCTTGCGTTTTGTTCACCCAATTTTAAATCTTTTTCCATAAATAAAAAGCTGAATATAATACCATTCGATCATCTGAATGCAGGTTTTGCGTCAGATTGATGAAAATTAAGATATTGGCGAGTTTTGGGGACGATCTCCTTAAATTTTAGCAAAATTTCCAAAAATTTAGGAAGAAATGTATTTTTTTTCAATAAGGAAAAAACAATTTAAAAATTCTTTCTCATCGTTTATTTGACATATCATATGTAGGTGAGTTACAGTAAAAAATTCAGCTCAATCGGAGCATTGATTGCGGAAAATGAGATGTGTGAAGTGAGCGACTTTGCTTAAAAATAGAACAAAAATCGATTTCAAATCATCAACCTTGTATGGAAAGTCGAAAAAATTTCCGCTCTACTGTAATTTTTTTCCTTCGCGTTTTCGAACTCAGGGCATGATTCTACACCAAAAACGATCATCAGCTTACCGAGTTCAAAAATGCTGTAAACTAGTGTAATAGATACAAGTGACATTTAACACAACTGCATATAATATTATATGCAAGGCTTGGAAAGCGTCAGCGTCAACACGGGTCGTCACGCGAATTTTACAGAAGTGCCTCTCTCAATGTCATCGAATCGGGAGGCAATGACCAAGAGAGGTTAACAATATTCGCTCATTTTTCGGTCATGACGGAGTGTGACATGGTTGTAAACAAGGCAATTATTACAACATTCATGGATTTTGTCATTGTTTAAATCCTTCAAAGCATGAATGAATATCCTCTCTATCTGTTAAATACAACGGCTAGCCTAAATTTACTTGGACCAGGTGAAAATTTTAATTTCAAAACAATATGAAAATTTCCGTCAAGAAGCTTGATCATTGCAAAATGACATGACGAAGTGCGTGAATACTCGTTTTGTCTTGTGACGATGAAAGGGCCTACTTGTTCATCGTCATGGGGAGCTCACGACCAATAACAGCAATGAATGGATTTCATTCCATAAACTGTAAAGCGTAATTTCTTATTTACTACTTTATTAAGTTTTTGCACAGTGTCTTGTAGATTTTATCCTAGGAGGTAAGCCACTTAGAACGAAACTCTTAGATTTTTAACACCTCTCCACCGCTTTGAGGTTTTCCCTTACAATAAAGCACTATGTTTCAATCGGTCGCAGCTATGGACAGTTTGGTGAATTACAATCCTTGAGTACGTGTAACGTTGTTTTGCTGGTACCAAGTGATTATATCCTTAACGTAATGGCAGCTGGCCAAACCTGGCCAGAATAACCTTTAAAACACAGTTTTTTTTTTTGCAGGAAACGTAAGAAACGCTTTCTGAGACCTCTTTCCATAAAATCTCAGCGTAACTGTTGTTACAAAAAACTGGGATTTTGGCTCACACGAACATTGTTCCGGGGAACAAGGATCGCAAACACGTTTGTTGATGCGAAACAGCTTTAACCCCTTCGGGACGACTTTTTTGACCAACCTCGCCGCTGTAGAACACGTCAGCGAGGTGCAAATGACCCAACCGTCCTGAAAGGGTTACGCCAAAATTTATTGTTCATTTTGTTAGATTAGGATTTTTGTCATTTACAAATGTCATTTTCACTTACATATTTCGGTTTAGAACGCTTTTGCTTCTGTTTCGTCGGCCAATATTTCAAGAGCACGTTTACTCCCACCTGTGATTTAGTTTTTAGGTTAGGAACAGTATACAAATGTTTCTTAGGATAACTTACTTCTTCTTTGATAATAACTGTGATATTTTATGATTAGGTCAAATAACAGTTTCAAAGTATTAGGTATTAGCACATAACTGTAGAAATAGAAACAAATTTTAGTGGAAAATTCAACAATTTCCTATATGACTCCTTACACAACTCCTGTTCGATACTTTGGATCAATCAACAATGACTCGATCAATTCGTCGCTGACAGATTCCAGTGACAACCCTAGTGACATCCTGACGAGAGAGTGTGCGTTCCTCAAGCAGTGCTCCCAGTTCGCAACAAACATATTGCTTGCTATACTTGACATTTTCAGGGAATTTGGTTTTGAATTGCCTTTTCAAATGTTTAGGGACTTTTTCCAACTAGTTACAGATTAAAATACCTGTCCTGTGAGATATTTGAAGTTTTTGAGGTAGTATGTGTCATCGTCCATTACGACATAACGAAATTTTCTGAGAAGTTATTAATAAATTCGGGGTAATGGCTTCCAGTCTCTTTCAATTAAAAACGGATTCTTATATTTTCATCCGACGTTTCGGACACATTTATTGTGCCTTCTTCTTGAATAAATTTGTCCGAAATGTCGGATGAAAACATAAGAATCCGTTTTTAATTGAAAGAGACTGGAAGCCATTACCCCGAATCAACTATCACAGTCGTATCTCTAAGAAAGTTTTTTTTTATCTGTATTAACGAGATTTTTAGCCCTAGGCTAGTTCATCTCGGGACCCACGCTTTACTTCCCTTCCGAAGGAAGAACTCACATTTTGCGAGTTTGTCGGGAGTGGGATTCGATCCCAGGTCCTCGGCAAGATAGTCAAGTGTTCTAACCATCACACCAGGTCCGCTCCACTCTAAGAAAGTTGTTAATAAAGAATCGTGATTTTCCAAGAATTTGTGCAAAATAGATGGCGCCATCTTGAATACTTATTGTGATTTTGTAAACAATGTATTTTATTCACGTTTGCCCATGTATTGGTCTTGAGCATAGCAAGTTTCAATTCATTTTGGGGTAATTTGATTAAGAAACAGGATCAATACTTTGCCCGGATTTCGAAGTCAACGGCCTTTAAAAGAAGAGGCGGCTAGGCCAAGGCCAAGCCCTCGCAAGTGGAAAACATCACACTTTGACGACGAGGTATTTATTTATTAAAGTGCTCCGCCGTGAGCGAGACCTACTCGGTCTAGGTAGGCGGTGACGAGCTGGTAGCGGTACTCTCGCGTGCCTGCGATGCAACCATGCCTAGGCAAGTCCATCCTAGAAATGGGAGACCATCGGCTTATACTGGTGGACTTAAGCAATTGCGGACCTGCGCTGTGCCTGCGTACGGGCTAGGCGGCGGATGCAGCGAGCGCGAACTGAGGAAAAGCTAAACGAACGGCGGGTGGTGTTCGCCGCTGCTCAGGCCGCCATGAAGACCGAGATAAGGGCAAGATACCTACAGGGTCGTGATGGCCAAGATGAGAGGTGTGATGGCTCCTACAGAGCAATCTCCAGAGATGTTTAAGGGGATCATCGAAGGTCTCTTTCAGTGCCATGATCCTAGTCCTTAGCCTCCTTTCGTAGAACAGCCAGGGACTGGGGTTGGCGATGAGGAAAGGGGCAGCGATGTGAAACTTGCAAGGATAGCAAAGTCTTTTAGCGTAGGTAAGGCCCCAGGTCCACACGGAGTTCCGAACTTGGTCTTAAAAGAAGCTATTGCAGAAGATCCCGAGTTGTTCAGGTATGCTATGCAGAAATGCCTGGACGAGGGACTCTTCCCAGACACACCTGTTGAGGCACACCGAGAGTGTAAATGGTCTTTCGAGTAATAAGTTCAGGTTCCGGAAGGGGATGTCGACTATAGACGCTATCCTGTCGGTTACAATGACCGCCGAGATAGCGCTCCAGCGTAAGACAAGTGGCATTCACAACTGTGCAGTAGTGACTCTGGATGTGAGGAACGCATTCAATAGCGCCAGCTGGGCTGCTATTTCCGATGCGCTCCTGCGTCTTTTTTTTTTTTTTTTTTCCTTCTAAACCATAGGGGGATAAATCTGCTCATCAGACACCCTAACAGGAAGGTTAGGGTAGTGTGGGGATGAGGCCGTCTTCTACAATGCCAGTAGAAGCCAGGACTACTCTCTCCTCGACCCACTAAAACACATTCCTATGGTTGCCAAACCCTACGTCTCTCCGGAACCACCAAGAAGGTATTGCTTCAGAGAGGGGCTAGTGCATATCGCACCCTCAAGGTTAGCTGCCGTAGCCTAGCAGCAACGAACATCGATGACTCGCACTGGAGAGTCCATCACGACAGCATGCTGGCGCTTAGCCAGTTTCCCGAGTGGTCCTCGCCACTCCCTTTGTCCTCGGAAGGCGGGCAGGGTCAACCCCGCCCGCGCCCTACTGCTGAGCGGACATCAAGAACTGATGCCCACATGCAACCCAATCTGACCTGCTGAAGGCAAGGGTATCACTACCCTTCAGGCCTTATCAGCTGCATCCGTAGGTTGCAGACAGCAGGGTCTCACCCACCCTGACCCTTGCCGGGGACCCCTTTCCAACCGCGGGCTCAGATCCAACCCAGTAGACTGACGCCACGACAGCACCGCTACCGGGACTTCCTCTCCGCGGCCACTTAATCGCTGTAAGGGTCGATCTCGACCGCAGGGCACCGGTATGACCTACGAAGCCGACTTCGAACCCCTGGACCACCTCTTGTACTGCATCTGGACTAGCCATTCTCCGAGTCCACGCGCCACCTCCTTTGTAGCTCCCAGACGATATGGGTGATAGCCGTTGAAACGGCATTCCAGCTAATCTCATCCCTACACATTATCTGGACCAAATTGTCCGGAGTTGTGTCCTCCCCGCATGTGGCAAGCATGCGGTCACGCATTGTGCGAAAACGCGGGCACACGAACAAAACGTGTTCCGCCGTTTCCTCTAAACCATTGCACACTGGGCATTCGGGAGAATCCGCATGCCCGAAACGGTGTAGATACTGTCGTAAACCAGTACGCGATTCTGGAAGTAGCTTCCGAGAATCTTGTACAAGTACTCCGGTATCCCCAGACGCAAGAGCGCATCGGCAATAGCAGCCCAACTGGCGCTATTGAATGCATTCCTTACATCCAGAGTCACTACCCCGCAGAAGCGAATTCCCCTCCTCTTAGGCTCGAGTGCTTTCTCGGCGGTTTTTGTAACCGACAAGATAGCGTCTACGGTGGACCTCCCCTTCCGGAAGCCATACTGGTTGCTCGCGAGACCATTTACGCCCTCAGTGAACTTCAACATTCTATTGAGGATGATCTTTTCGAGCACCTTCCCCGCCGTGTCAATCAGGCATATTGGTCTATATGCCGACGGGTCTCCGGGTGGTTTCCCCGCCTTTGGCAATAGTACCAGGCTCTGCCTCTTCCAAGCTTCTGGGAAAACTCCCTCGTCCAGGCATTTCTGCATAGCAGACCTGAACATCTCGGGAGCTTCTGCAATAGCTACTTTTAAGGCCAGGTTCGGAACTCCGTCCGGACCTGGGGCCTTACCTACGCTAAGGGACTTAGCTATCCCCGCAAGTTCCACATCGGTGACCATTTCCTCATCGCCAGCCCCAGTCCCCGGCTGTCCTACGAAAGGAGGCCAAGGACTAGGATCATGACGCGGAAAAAGTCCTCCAATGATCCCCTCCAACATCTCTGGAGATTGCTCTGTAGGAGCCAT
The DNA here is from genome assembly GCF_035046485.1 of Aedes albopictus. NCBI lineage: Eukaryota > Metazoa > Arthropoda > Insecta > Diptera > Culicidae > Aedes > Aedes albopictus. The sequence continues at coordinate 392,238,230 of NC_085138.1, read as the reverse complement.
CACACCTCTCGTCTTGGCCATAACGATCCTGTAGGCATCACCCCACGGGTTCGTATTGGCACTCTGACAGAGACCCTCAAAGCAGGCCTTTTTGCTTGCTCTTATCTCGGTCTTGAGCGCGGCTTTTGCAGCGGCGAACACCACCCGCCGTTCGTTTCGCTCTTCCTCTGATCGTGCTCGCTGCATCCTGCGCTCCTGCGTCTGGGGATACCGCAGTACCTGTACAAGATTCTCGGAAGTTACTTCCAGATTCATATACTTATTTACGACACAGAGGTGGGTTGGGAGTGCTTTCACATAACCTCAGGAGTCCCGCAAGGTTCCATCATGGGTCCAGTGCCATGGAATGTCAAGTACGTTATGTCATTGCCTACGGCGCTAAGTACCGAAAGCTACCATATGGTAAGCTGGAAAGTACTTATAGGTTGATATTACGAGCGCGTACCTTTCCGTGTTATACGATGCGCTCTGTGTCATCACTGTTACGGTGCCTATCGGCATCTTTATCGAGGAGGGCGTAAAGTGCTTCGAAATGCGCGGCACAAGAGGCGTACGCAGGACTGCCAGATTTGCCTCCAATGTCATAAGGCAGCGCGCGTGGGACAATTCCACCAAAGGATGGTGGACCCATAGGTTGATTCCGAGGGTAGATAGCTGTGTTAATAGGCGCCATGGTCAAGTTACAATGTTCGATTTGTGCAGGTTTAGAAGAAAAGACAGAACACGTTTTGTACGTGTGTTCACGTTTCGCACAATATGCGACCACATGTTTGCCGCATGCGAGGAGAACATAACTCCGGACAACTTTGTCCAGAGGATGTATAATGACGAGTTTATTTTAAAACAAATCTTAACAAATCGTGCCGATGTTGCTTGACCGGAACATGAAATCTCTGCTGGAACCACCCTATCCCACAAGCGCATTAGGAAACGTTCCGGCCTGATAACAGCGATATCCCGTGTCATTCTACCTCGCTTATTGATTTGAGCAGCACGCCGCTACGCTACAAACATCATAAGCAAATTACATCTCATCAAGATACGACGATTGAATTGCCAAAATGCGCTTCGATAAGTGGCTTATCTCGGTGGTCAACCCCCGCTTTAGTTGATAAAAATCCATCAAATATACTTAAGCCATGGCGCTCACAAATCTTTGGCTCAGTATCGATTCTGCCCACCAAAAGTGATAAACGAAAAAAAATGTTCCGCTTAGCGCTATTCGCCGCGGTAGCGATAGCCTTCACGATTCCGGCCACTTCTGCGCAGCTGGAGAACTTCTGCCATGGCGTCATCGCGGGTATTTTTCCACATCCGGACCCGCGACTGTGCTTCATGTACGTTTCGTGTGCCTTCGAGCAGGTGTTTCTGTACCAGTGTAACCAGGGATTTGTGTTCAACGAAACTATATCGGAGTGCGTTCCCGGAGACTGGGAGGACTGCGATCGGGAGATCGACCCGGAGTTGGATCTGATTTGTGCCGATGTGTCTTATGGCGTGTTTGAGTACGAGGCGGACTGCGGGCGGTTCATCTTCTGTCAACGAGGAAGAGCAACGCTGATTGAATGTTTGGAGAACGAGATTTGGTTTCAAGAGAAGGGGTCCTGTGTGTTTGGAGACCGAGAGACTTGTCAACCGGGCGACGTGTTCTGCATGGGACGGCCAGACGGAGCGATTCCGCATCCAGAAGGATGTGGGAAGTTTGTTGAGTGTGTTGGTGAGCGCAGCAATGTTGTGCACTGCGACAGAGGAATGATCTTTGAAGAAGGTGGTGTGGGTTGCGTGATCGGAAGTTCGCAGACTTGTCAATCTTCGGAGAGTATTTGCAGTACACAACCTGATAGTACTCATCCACATCCGGAGTTGTGCGACCTGTTCATGAAATGTGACGGCAACGAGGCAGTGTTGATGACTTGTGGACCAAATGAAATATTCCGGCCAGATATTCAGTTCTGTGTGCCCGGTAATCGGGAAACATGTGTTCCCAGTAGACCTGAAGAAGCTTGCATTGGCAGACCTGATGGCATCGTGCCACATCCAGATCGGTGTAATCAATACGTTGTTTGTAGCGGAGGTAGCTCATTGGTGCAAGATTGTCCCACAGGGCTGATTCTTCGACCAGAAGTTCCTATTTGCGTAGCAGGTAACTCGGATACGTGTGAGTTTATGGATGGTGTTTGCGCAGGACGTCCAGATAGCTACGTAATAGAACATCCCAACTATTGTGGATGGTTCATTTGGTGCCAAAATGGACAAACTAACGTCTTCCAATGTCCAACAAACGAAATTCTTCGACCCGATATGCAGTTTTGTGTCCCTGGTGAAGACGACACATGTGAAGCCTTTGAAATTGATAGGATGTGTGAAGGACGCCATGGGGTCATATATCCCCATCCGGATCGGTGCGATCAGTTTATACGATGTGAGGAAGGTAATCTGAATATTATCTCCTGCCCTGCTTACACCATCATAGAACGAGGAACCATTCAGTGTGTTCCGGGAAACACAGAGTCCTGTGAACTTTATGTAGATCTGTGTAGAGGACGACCAGACGGTATAATTCCACATCCATCCAGGTGTCACCTGTTTATTGAGTGTCGATCTGGACAAGTCACTCTTGACTCTTGTCCTGATGGGCTTATCTTCGATTCTTCACAATCGCAATGTGTTCCCGGGAATACGGAGACGTGTGACCACTTGGTCGAGTATTGCATTGACCGTCCTGATGGAGTGATTCCCCATCCCAATAGGTGTGATTTATTCATGATTTGCACTAATGGAGTTACGTCGGTGCACCAATGTCCATGGGGAGAAATTCTTCGTCCCGACATGCAATTCTGCGTTCCTGGCAATAGTGATACCTGTCAGTTTACCCCAATTGAGGGAATGTGCAACAGCCGTGAAGGAACCGTAATCTATCCACATCCTTACGATTGCGCACAGTTTGTGCGATGCCAGCAAGGTGAACTCAGCATCGAGCAGTGTCGTGAAGGAACTGTAATACAGCCAGGAACGATCCAATGTGTGGCCGGCAACAGGGATACTTGTGAGTTGTACTTGGATAGATGCATAGGCGTTGGACAAGAAATCATTCCACACCCTTCGGAATGTCACCTCTTCATGCGATGTGATTCTGGTCAGACATCTGTTGATTCTTGTTCTCGTGGCATGGTGTTCATAAATGGAGTATGTGTCATCGGAGATCGAGACGCGTGCGAATCCTGGCAGTTGGTATGCGGAGCTATGGCTGATCAAATAATAGAACATCCGAATTTCTGCGATCTGTACATCGAATGCCGTGATGGATTAACCAGCATGCGAACGTGTGCTTCAGGTCTGATTTTGCACCCGAACATGCAAGTTTGCACTCCGGGTATTCAAGACACTTGCGAGTTCATTCCAGAAGAGGATATGTGTGCGGGCCGTGCTCAGGGACGCTTCCCGGTTCCAGATCAACAGCAATGCAATGACTTCATGACTTGTTCAAACGGAGTCGGCACCTTGGATTCCTGCCAGGATGGAGCTGTTCTGCGTCCACGCTTCATTGACTGCGTTCCTGGCAATGAGCAGACTTGTGCATTCTACCCGCACATTTGTCTCTTCCGACCGAACGAACACATTCCTCATCCAGTGCGGTGCGATATGTTTGTATCGTGCATTTCGGAAATGCCTCACGTCGTACCCTGCCAACGAGGCGAAATATACAATCCGGATAGGGACTTGTGCGTTCCTGGTAGTCCCAATACCTGTGTGTCATTCGAAGGGATCTGCAATGATCGAGAAGATGGACTGATAGAGCATATCGTCTTCTGTGACTTGTACATCGCCTGTACAGGTGGAGTTGCTACCGTTGAGGCTTGTCCTTGTGGTGAAATTTTCGTATCGGGACTGCAGCAGTGTCTACCGGGAGATGCCGAAACATGCACTTTGCATGAAGTGTGATATCGCGAGAGTGAACAAAATAAAATCCTTATAAATACTCTAATATTAAGAAGTTAGAATGTTATTATTGAGAAATCAATTCTTTGAATTCTTCGACATATTTCTGAAACTATACTTAAGGCGAAACTGGAAGCATTTCCAGTGGCGTGGCAAGGGGGGGTGGCGGGGGGTGCGGTCCGCACCGGGCCCCCGAATTCGGGGGGCCTCCAAATCATGGCAGGTCTATTGTTATAAACCATCCCTGATTTGGGGGCCCTCTGTTTTCGGGGGCCCAGTTTGAATAAAGTTCTGTGATTAGAGAAAGATTCCTATAAGTATAAGTTCAACACTTGCCGATCTGCTGATAGTTATGCAGGGGCCTCTTCGTGATGATCAAGATATTTTGGAATGAAGAATACAGATGGCTATTTTGAAGTTCTATTATTAACAATTAAAAATGTATACACTTTATTCGTGTAGTTTTGTTTATATTAGTTTGATGACTACTCTTTGCTTCTGCAGGAGCCCCAAAGTACAATAAAAATGTGTTCAAAATCAAAATTGAATTTTACGATATTCAGTACACTGGAACCTCTTTTTATGCACATGGCTGGGACTGCATAAATTAAAAATGTGCATAAAATAAAAAAGGCATAAAAAGAGGGAAATTTATGCATAAATTAAGTTTGGGTTTTAATTAGAAAATCCAGCTTGCTAGAACAGATCTTGCTCCTGGGCAGATGAGGTGGGGCTAAGGGGGTTTCCAGAATGTTCCCAGAGAGCCCAAAAAGGGGGTTCCAAGGGGCTTCAGGGGCGTTTTAAGGGGTTGTTTCGGGGGGTTTGAGGAGCCTTACAAGGGTGTTCTGTCAAGATTTTTTGGTGTTTTCATGGGATTACGGAGAATTCTGGGGTATTTCAATAGTATTAAGTGGGTTTCAGGGGCGTTCCAAGGGGCATTAGGGGCAATTCAAGGGATCTCAGGCGACATTAAAGGGTGCATGAGGTTTGAAAGGCGATTTAAGGTATTTCAGAGTCTGCTCTGAAACTTCCTGAAATGCCTCAAAAATCCTCCCTTGAACCCCCCGGCGACCCCATGTAACGCACCTGAGAGGCTTTGAAACCCCAGAGAACTTCTCCGTAACGCTACCGTAACGCCTCTGAATCCCCCGAAAATGCTCTGAAACGTCTTGAAATGCCTCCAAAATCCCTTTTAAATCCCCTCGGACGCCATGTAACGCACCTGAGAGGCTCCGAACACCATGAAAACTCCTCCGTAACGCTTCCGTAACGCCTCCAAATCACGCCGGAAAGGGTCTGAAACATTTTGAAATGCCTCCAAAATCCCCCTTAAACCCCCTCGGACCCCATGTAACGCACCTGAGAAGCTCTGAACACCCCGAAATCTCCTCCGTAACGCATAAGTAACGCCTCTGCATCCCGCCGAAAATGCTCTGAAACGTCTTGAAATTCCCCCGAAATCCCCCTTAAACCCCCTCCGACCCCATGTAACGCACCTGAGAGGCTCCGAACCCCACGAAAACTCCTCGTAACGCTTAAGTAACGCCTTTGCATCCCGCCGAAAATGTTCTGAAACGTCTTGAAATGCCTCCGAAATCCCCCTTAAACCCCCTCGGACCCCATGTAACGCACCTGAGAAGCTCCGAACACCCCGAAAACTCCTCCGTAACGCATAAGTAACGCCTCTGCATCCCGCCGAAAATGCTCTGAAACGTCTTAAAATGCCTCCAAAATCCCCCTTAAACCCCGTCGGACCCCATGTAACGCACCTGAGAGGCTCCGAACACCCCGAAAACTCCTCCGTAACGCTTCCGTAACGCCTCTGAATCACGCCGAAAATGCTCTCAATCATTTTGAAATGCCTCCGAAATCCCCCTTAAATCCCCTCGGACCCCATGTAACGCACCTGAGAGGCTCCGAACACCCCGAAAACTCCTCCGTAACGCCTCTGAATCACGCCAAAAATGATCTGGAACATCTTGAAATGTCTAAAAAAAATCCTCCTAAACCAAAACCCCTAAAAACGCCTCCATAACGGCTTTGAAACCAGCCTAAAATGCTCTGAGACTCCCGAAATGACTCCGACATCCTCTTAAGACCCACTCGGAGCCCATGTAACGCACATGAGACCTTCGGACACACCCAAAAACGAACCTGTAACCTTCCTTTGCTCTCATCTGTAAACACCCCCCGGTCGCCGTTGCAATATTTCCTGGCATTATTAAATATTCTTATGCACAATATTGGTTCTGAGTAGCTCTCCCTCTTTTTATGCAGGGCATAAAAAAAGGTGCATAAATTAAAAGTGCATAAAAAAACATGCATAAAAAGAGGTTTTAGTGTACCGATATGGATGTAAAATTCATGAGCATTATGAAAACATCCATGATATCCTAACCACAGAACCAAACAAAGCTCTTGATTTAGCTTAAGATAGCAGCTGAAATTCAGGGGCCCCATTCATCAAAATTAAGAACTGAACGCATTCAACGTCCTTGAAGACTTTCTGTGAGAATTCCTTCGGGCAAGAATATCTTTTTACGATTTATCAGGCAGTTACTTCAAAGACTTCTACAAAAATTCCTCTAAGATTTACTTCAGAACATTTTTTGGGGATTGCTTACAAAAAATTCTAAGCATTGGTTTACGAATACTTACAATGATTCCTTCTGGAACTCCTCCTAACATTTCTTCAGGAATTTCTGCAACAAATTATCGAAAAATCCTTCAGGATTCCCTTCGAGATTTTTTTTGTACGAATTTCTTCAAGCAGTCGTTCAGAAATACCTCTTCGGAAACGATCATAAAGCCATTGAAGGATTATGTCATAATGCCCTTCAAGAAATCCTTTAGATGGGCCATTGAATTTACATCACACGCTATAAAAGTAATGGAGGCAGGTGGTCAAGTGGATGCCATCTATACCGACCTGAAATCTGCTTTCGACCGGGTGAACCATAGTATTCTGCTAGCTAAAATGCAGTGTCTGGGTGCTACTGCTAGATTTACCTCATGGCTGCAATCATATTTGGACCATCGTGTTCTTTATGTCAAGATTGGAAGTGCAATTTCTGATTACTTTCATGCCTGTTCTGGAGTTCCTCAAGGAAGTAACCTGGGCCCATTGCTTTTCTCGATATTTTTCAACGATATCTGTCTAGTACTCCCTGATGGATGCAGACTACTCTACGCGGACGATCTTAAAATATATCTGCTGATTAAATCTAAGGAAGATTGCGAGGAGCTACAGCGACTAGCAGATCTTTTCGAAGACTGGTGCTTAAGAAACATGCTAGCTATAAGCATCTCAAAATGTTCCATAATTTCGTTTACGCGAAGGAAAACTCCCATTATTTGGAATTACAAGATGTCCGGGATCCAACTGCAACGAGTCTCTGTAGTGAAAGACTTTGGAGTGCTACTTGACACTAAGCTATCGTTTGTGGAGCATTACTCTTCTATCATCGCTAAAGCTAACAGGAACCTCGGCTTTATATTCAGGATAACAAACGAGTTTCGTGATCCGTACTGCTTGCGCGCTTTGTACATGTCATTGGTACGTTCTGTACTAGAATCGGCGTCTATTGTGTGGTGTCCTTACACTGACATCTGGGGTAGACGGATTGAAGCTGTCCAGAAGCGTTTTATTAGATATGCCCTCAGATTTTTACCCTGGAACAATCCCGATTCCCGATAATTTGCCGCCCTACGAAGAACGCTGTCGCCTTTTGGACATGGAAACGCTCACAAACAGACGAATTATTGCTAAAGCAGCATTTGTTGGAAAGCTGCTATTGAACGTAATAGACTCTCCCACTCTACTGCGACAAATAAACATCAATATTCCTCCTCGGGTATTAAGAAACAACGACTTCCTGCGGCTGGAGTTTCATCGGCCAGATTATGGCCAGAATGAACCAATTAGAGCAATGTGCATCGTTTTCAACAGTGTCGTCAGTGTATTTGACTTTTGTGTATCTGTAGATAGTTTTATAAGAAGACTTAGACGAATGTTTATTAGAAATTAAGGTTTTCCAAATGTTCATGTAGACCTTGAAGTCAGATGGACAAAAATAATAAATAAATAATAATAAATAATAATAAGAAATCTGTCCAAGTATGATTTTAGAGATTTCTTCAAGAAGGAATCTTGCAGGAGTTCCTCACTGAAAATATCATTTATGATTTTTTGAGATCATGCTTGGAGCCATACCATACCTGAATGGATCCTTGGGAGATTTTCTAAAGAAATTTGAATGAATTCCCGAAGGAATCCTTGTAGAAATGTTTGTAGCATTTTTTTGTAGAAATTTCTAAAAAAAATCCTTGAAAAATCGCCTGGATGAATTCTAAGATGTTTAGGAAAGAATCATTGGGTTGATTTTGGAGGTATATTTGATGATGTTCTGGAAGTATTTTTACAGAATTAGTAAAGAATTCCAAATTCTTTGGTGCAAATAAAAAAAAAACAGTCTTCAAAATAATTCCTACATATTTCCTTGGAGGAATTTCTGCAGGGGGAGGAAATGAGGAAATTTGTGCAGCAATACTTTGGGGATGAATGTGTTCATCTTTGTAGGGTTATCTGAAGAAAAACTGAAAAATCCATGAACGAATCTTTATTCGTAACTTGAAAAAAATCCTTGGAGAAAAGATTTAATCTTTACTGGAATTTCTTGAAAGATTATTGAACGAATTTTGAAAGAGGACTTGAAAACATTGCCTTAGGATTCTTTGGATGATTTCCTACAGCAATTATTAGAGAAATTTCTGAGGAAATCGCTGCAGGTATGACTAAAGAAATGCTTGAAAAAATTCTTAAGAAATCCTTGAAAGGACTTCAAAATCATATGAGGCAGTGCAAAATGAACCCTTGAAGAAGTTTATAAAAAAAGTTCTTGAAGGAATTCCTAAAGTATTCCTCTGAAAAACTTCTGAAGAAAACATGTGGGATAGCTTCAAAAGAATCGTTAGTGGATATATTTAAGAAACTCTTTATGGAGTTCTTGGGATTACATAATACTGAAGAAATTTCTTCAGAAATGAAGGAGGAATTTCCTTAGGAATCGCTGTAGCAACTTTCGCAGGAAATCTTGGAGGAATTTGTAAAGAAGTCCTTAAAGTATTTCCCAGAAGAATCGTAAAAGATGTCCCAGAAAGAGTTCTTGGAGCTCCGCACTTGGAAAAAATGCTTGATGAAATCGTTAGAAACTTTCCTTAGAAGTTTCGTGAAGGAAATCCGGACAAAACTGGTGTTACACTAGTTTACAGCATTTTTGAACTCGGTAAGCTGATGATCATTTTTGGTGTAGAATCATGCCCTGAGTTTGAAAACGCGAAGGAAAAAAATTACAGTATAGCGGAAATTTTTTCGACTTTCCATACAAGGTTGATGATTTGAAATCGATTTTTGTTCTATTTTTAAGCAACGTCACTCACTTCACACATCCCGTTCTCCGTAATCAATGCTCCGATTGAGCTGAATTTTTTACTGTAACTCGCCTACATATGATATGTCAAACAAACGCTGAAAAAGAATTTTTAGATTGTTTTTTCTTATTGAAAAAAATACATTTCTTCATATATTTTTGGAAATTTGACTAAAATTTAAGGAGATCGTCCCTAAAACTCGTCAATATCTTGAATTTCATCAATCGGACACAAAACCTGCATTCAGATGATCGAATGGTATTGTATTCAGCTTTTAACAACTCAAAACAAAGGAGTGAAGCGCTTTTTGTTCTGCTTCTTATTTTTGTATATTTGTTAGAAGTGAGCACGGATTATATAAAAAATAACGTAATAATTTTGGAGGAATCAATCATAAATTCTGGAGAAATTCCTGACTGAGATGCGTGATGGAAACTTAGAATTATTTTTCAAAAGGTTTCTTGGAAGAATTTTTAAGGAGTCTTATCAAAAAGCGGAATAGAAGTTTTTTGAAAAGTGCTAGGAATACTAGCAAAAATTGCTGAAGGAACTCTTGAAAAAACTCTTAGAGTTGATGGATATTGAAAGTCCAGAAGTATTTTTCGAAAGAATTCCTACAGAAGTCCTTCCAAAAGTTTAATTTAATTAATATAATTTATTTATTTCAATTTTTTTCTGTAGGAATTCTTGGAGATTTTGTTTTATTATTATCCAATTGATTCTTTGGAAATTTCTAGGAGGAATTCTAGGATGAATTTCTTAGTAAAACCTTAGAGAAACTTCTTGAAGAATACTTTTGGAAAAAGGAATCTTTGGTGAGATCTCTGAAGTAATCCTAGGAAATAATTCTTAAGAAATCTTAAAAAGGACGCCAAGATAAGTTATGAATGCTTGAGGAAATTCCAAGTTTAATTATTGTAGAAATATCTGATAAAGTTATTTGTGGGAATAACTGAGAAATGCTTGAAGAATACAGGGGATAGACAAAATGATCGGAACAGGCAAAATTATCACTTTTCAAAAAAAAAAAAATTGCAAATAGCTGTAACTTTTCGAAAAGTGCATCAAATATTCTCAAATTTTCTCTGTAAGATGATGATAGTTGTGTATTAGTAATCCATTTTTGGAAAAGATCAGGCTGTTCTGCACGAAGTTATAAAGATTCTTGAAAAAGGTATAATTATCCGATATCCAGCTTTGAGCTGTTATATCTCTGGATTCAATGAACAAAATGCAAAGAAACTTTGACCATTTATGACTTATATAATGAACTCTGAAAAACGTTTGACTCAATTTGAAATTTTCAACAAGCAAAACATTTATAGCGATTTAATTTATATTATGATTTTTTAGTAAATTGGTCTATTTTTAATATGCACCCCATTACTTTTTTAATTTATTGCCGGCTATGTTGTTACTTTTCTTCATTACATATTTATATTCAACTCAATTTGCGGGAGTTTTAATTAACTATAATTAGTATCCTGAATTTTGAAACGATGTTGAAATTTTGGATAATTTGGTGTTTTATTAGAAAAATAATCTAATCGTTATAATTCTCTTCCGCGTTGAGAATTCTATGTTGTGTCAAAGGTTTTCCAAAGCTCATTATATAAGTCATAATTGGTCGAAATTTCTTTGCATTCGGTTATTTGAATTCGGAGATATGAAAGCTCAAAGTTGGCTATCAGATAATTACACCTTTTTCTAGAATCATCATAACTTCGTACAGAATAGCCCGATCTTTTCCAAAATTAGACCACTAATACACAATTAGTTGATCATCTCACATTAAAAATTTGAGAATGTTTGATTCACCTTTCGAAAAGTTACAGCTATTTGAAAAAAAAAATTGAGAAGTGAAAATTTTGCCTGTCCCGATCATTTCGTCCATCCCCTGTATATGGAGAAATATTTGACTTTCGTCGAAAATCACCAAAAGAATATTTAGAGGATTCCCTGGAAGAAACGGAAGAAGGTTTAAAGAAATTCTAGAAGGGCTTCTCTTCCTCTGAAGGGATCCAGATGTAATTTCTTGGAAGAATATCTGGTTCTGAATGAATCATTGGTGGTTTTAGTAGTATTTTTCCTGGAATTTTTCAAGAATTCTTTAGATGATCTTCTAGATAAATCCTCAGAGACATAATTGATAGATTCCTGAACTAATATTTCGAGACTTACTCGATGAAGCCTTTGCAAGAATCTTTTGAATTGCTCTGTAGTACTTTTGAAAACATTCCTGAATGTCTCAGGTGAACCAGCCAAGGGGCTGAAAGCCTCATTAATAAAGCTAATAATAATATTATTCCTGAAGGAGCGTTTTAAGAAGAATACTGAATGACATCCTTGCACACAATGAGAGAAGGCTAGTCCCAAGCTTCATCTGTTGGTTCTTTGTGTAAATGCAGATGTCCTTGCAATCAGGGATGAGAAATGTACTGGAAAAAACGGTTACCGGCTGTACATTTGACATTTTTCCACACGAACATCACAGGCCCAGCCAAACTAAAACTGTTCGAAAAATAAATGTCATAACATTTTTTTTCCTGCTGCCTTCTTCCTCGAAACGGTTTCTAAGCGCGAGAGCGCCAGTACTCGAGCACAACGACGACAAAAATTTCTGTCTCTCCCGTTTTCGCATTTTTCTGCGTTTCAAACCGCTTCTAGACAAACTTCTTTACATGCATCACAAAGCTAGGAGTGTGTCTTAGCTATCTGTGCAAATCGATTTAAATTATTTATTAGAACAAGTGAGTTATTAGCTGTTGAAAATATTTGACATTTTTCGCAATCACCCGCCTCAGCATGACTGCTCATAAACATTTTCGTGGGGAAGCGAAAACCATCAAGCGTCTGCTTGACTGCCGTCGGCGCGGCGTCTGATGGTATTGGTGCTGCCGTTGTTTTGTTTTCATTTTACTGCCAGTATCGATGAACGGAAAAGAGAAAAAAGTATTTTTGCCATCCCTGCTTGCAATAACAGAGGAGCAACCGCGGGCGGTCAATCATGCTCATGCTCATGCTCAATACTGAATGACATCCTTGCATTAACAACTTAAAAGATTCTTGAAGACAAATTATTCTTCAAGAAAGATTTCCCAAGGATAAAGGTAACCCGAGTAGGTGGAAAAATCTGATGAATAGCATATTCAGTAATGATTGAATTGAATTACTGAAGAGCAAAAACTGATATTGGTTTGATTGATATAAGAGGTAAAAGAACAGAAATGAGGGGGTTAGAAGCAAAGGGGTGTAAGTGACAAAAACCCACTTTCGAGTAAATGAGGTTTAAAGTTTTTCACCAATTTTTCTTCCCATATAAAATGTATGGAGTTGCAAAATCGACACATTCTTTTCCGATTTATTGTAATTTTTCCAAACATCGTAAATACAAACTTAAAAAAGTTCCTGAAAGCTTGAAATCTGAAGAATTTTTTGATATGCTCAGCTCAAAATCGAAACAATGGTCACTTATACCCCTTTGCATTTGGGCCCCTCAAATAATAGCAGAATCTTATATGGTGAACTACTCAATAATAGCTCGTTAAGATATTACAAGATCAAAAAATAGCAGACAAGATTTGTCAATTTTTTCTAGAAAAAAAAATATCAGAATCCAGCATCGAACTTATGACCTTAGGTTTCACAGGCGGCGATGCTTACCACTCAACTGTGGCTCGCTGTTGTAAATAACATGGGAATAAGAGCATGCGGTTCTTCGTTTCAACAGCTCAGAAAGGGACACATGGCATTTCACTAACACTGAACCATCTCTTTGGGTGTATGTGTTCCATTTCGTGTAGAAGAGCTGAACTTGTTCTTAGAAATATTCAGCTATTTCGGTAAGAACAAATACTGATATCATATCACTTTGAGATATTCGTGCGATATTCATTAGATTTTTGAATAACACATCAAAATCACATCGAGCTATAACAGCAAAAAGTGTTCGATTTGAGATATGATTTAGATATTCTCGTCTACCCGGGAGAGCAATCTTTGAAAGCCTTTTATAAGGACTATTTTGTGCGATTTCTAAATTTGTTAAAAACTTTTTCGGCATAATTCTTATAAAAAAAAATCTTTCGCTACCGAAAAAAATCATGAAGGAATACAGTAAATAATATAAGATAGATAATGTTTAACCTTCCGTTGGCCATCACTGCAGTGCACTGTCAGCATCACTAGAATGCTTAGTACAAAATGCGAGATTTTTTCAATGTTTTGTACAAAATGCAACAGTGCGATCATTCGACAGTTAAATATATAGATTTATCATTGTAAAATATGTACATATTATGAAATTTTCTGGGGGGCCTACCAATTTGCTTCCGCACCGGGCCCCCAAATTCCTAGCTACGCCACTGAGCATTTCCTCACTTATTGGTTTTTGAATTTTTATTAAATATAGTTTTTTTCAAAATCTATGGAGGAATATCTGAGGAAACTGATGGAAGTTTTTCATATGTTAAAAGACGGGACCTGGATTGATAACAAATAATTAGGTACGTAATTACGTAGAGTGGTCAACTTCACTTGAAACTACGGTACTACCTATATATCAAAACAAATAAATAGATTTCGTTTGACCGTGGAAAACTTTTCATACATAAATAGATTTCAAACAAAAATCTACTTGCCCCCACAAGGAATCCCATCCTTCACGCCATCCTGGAAGTTTGAAACAAATCTAATGAATCGCCATTCATTAACCACAACGACACCGCAACGAGAGCTGAAAGATGGAATGGTATTCCCTTTATTTCGGCCATTACACTGGACGAAAGTCACGTTCCTGCAATCCACCGTCCGCACCGTCAATTCCCAAGCTGCAGTGGGAAAGTTTTTTAGCTGTATGGAAAATGATTTTTCACCTTCCGATTTTCGAATGATTGCAGCTCCTCGCTTGCCGTTAGTCCAGTTGAAACCGAACAGAAATTGATGGCCACCATCCAGCACCCAGTCGTCCATCGCCTCAGAAAACTAGCTCGTATCGTTGCGCAATCGTGTGTAGTCGAAAGGTGTGGAGTTCCTCGAGGAGTTAGGAACATCATGATTTTCCTTATTTTTTGCGGAAAATAGGAGTTAGGAGTTAGGAACATCATGAGTTTCCTTTTTTTTTGCGGAAAATAGGTGCACTAGCTGGGAAAGGCGTTCCGGAGTTGGATTCATGGTTTTTAGCGAATCGGTTTTGAGTGAAACGATCTAATTAAAACTGAAATTGAAAAATAAATTGAATTATTCCTCACAATGGACAAATCGGAAATGAAACATTCCGTACGTTGCTTCCAGTTGCTGGAAGATTTCATGGAATGATGAATGATGTATAAGGATGATGGATGATTGATTCACCCTAGGAATAGGAATAGGGAGACCACCGGCGTACTGGAGGGCTCAAGCTATTGTAAACCTACGTCGGTCGGGCTCTTCTATTACAGGCTCGGCAACGAATGTAGCGAAGCACGTACACCCTTAAAAGAAAGTACACAGCGAATGAGTAACTTGCGAAAAGACAAAGGATTTTTTACTCATATTTGTGTACGACTGGATCAACACAAAAAATGTGCTGATCCGGTGTTACACAAATTTGTGTGAAATTTCACACAAGTTTGCTTGAAATCTTTTGTCTTTTCGATCGCTGCGTGAAAGTTACTCCTTGCTCTGTGTACATCGATCTTTCCGTGTAGGTACTGATTAGGAGAGGAAATGAACGGCAGGTGGTGTTTACGGCAGTGTAGTCGCGGTCAAGATCTCTGGGCCAAACAAAACAAAGGCCTAAATGCTAATATGAACCCGTGGCAAGATGCCTACTGCGTCGTTTGTAAGACGCGAGATGTAATGGTTCCCACCAGACATACTGGAGAGGAAGATTGAGAGACTCTTGCAACGTCATGACCCGAGTCATTGGCCTCCTCTCTTAGAAACGTCTACACTATAGATAGTAGAGTAAACATAGATCCGCGGACACCGCTGACTAAAATTTTTCAAGCGTGTAAGTAGTAATTTTCAAAAGTGCGACGATTGAATATGACGTCATGCGTTCTATTGATGTTGTCCAAATCGTGACGTCATGCTCGTTTGGATACAGATTTTGACAGTTCGTTTGGATACAACGGATTCATCTTAGCGGATCTATGTTTACTCTACTATCTATAGTCTACACGAGGTAGCCTTCCAGAGGTTTGGAAGCAGTACAGGATCTGCTCCTATTGCCAGAGGCGGGGAAGCCACACGGTGGCTCGTCAGCATATAGACTTATTATTCAAAAGTGAAAGTTCTCCGAGCTCCGGATGTATTCCCCAGGGAAAACATAACAGCCAGCAGACTTCTATGGATTTCGTTGAAACTATCTCCATGGACTGAACCAGCAGAGCACATGAATGTCTAAGTACGGTAAATTAGTTTATAATGTGCACAGGCGTATTTTCTGGCGAACGTGATTGCACTAAGTTAGGTATAAGTACTGGTTAGTTACGTAATCATGGAAATGAACCAACCTAGGACTGAAACAGTCTCTAAAAAGCCACCCAGGTAACCAATAAGCAGTTAAAATGCGCCTTTTTTGGGTGTTCGATTGGGTCACTGCTGAGGAGCCTCCTGGTGCCAAAGATGGTATTCTAATAGGGAATCTATTGAAACAAATGCCCGTTCCCAGGTCGTTTTTGAACAGCGCAAAACACCTCCCGCGCTAATCATTCTGTGGATAGATCCCACAGAGTGTTGAGAGTAAGGCTCTCGTTGATCTTACCTATCTGCTTGTCCAGCTTCTGGTGATAGTCAGCTATCATAGCGTCTGCTGAAAAATGCTGGATGTTGACACGCATCGATCGCCACATGGCAGATATTCGAACTCGAATCTTACTAACTACGAGGTAGTGATCTTGGACGACGTTGGGACCCCTAGTTCAAACATCAATGGCGTCGGAGAAATGTATGTTTCGCCATTTGGGTGTCTCCAGGTGCGCTTGCAGATATTCTTGCGCGCAAAGTAGGACGTTGGTTGTAGTTTGTAACGGAATGAAGGCTCTCCGTGCCGATAGTTGAACAGAAAACGTCCTCTCTTCCTACCTGCAAATTGGCGTCACCGATGACAATTTTAACGTCATGTTTTGGGCATTATCCATAGCTCTTGTCAAGGCACTCGTAAAACACATCCTTCACGTCATCGGTTTTGTCGTTGAGCGGCGCATACACGGAAAAATATTATAACCCAAAGAATAAGTTTCAAAAACTCAAATTTGGCTAAACTGCTTAAAGTTTTAACTCAAAGTTGGGTTGTTTTCTCCCTCGCCCCACCGCAATGTTGTCGAAAACAAAGAGAGAAGCACCGACGCATCCGCTGCTCTTCCGTGGAAGAAGCCAAATTTGGGTTTTCTTGTATTAACCCAAATTTGCGTCATTTGAAGCCTCCGTTGGGTGAAAACAACTTACCACTGGGTTAATTTTTTTTCCGCTCTCAAACGAGAACTACTCACTCGCCACTTTCGCTGTTTAACGCAAATTTGAGTTATTCCACGGAAGACCGGGATTGCGTCAAAACAACTTAAATTTGGGTTGATTTGTAGTTCAGTGTAGACATTGATCTGGCTGTAGCAGCATCCATTTATTACGTAACGTTCAAATCGACATTTTAGACCCCCCTGCCCCCTCCGTAGCGCTTTTTTGTTTATGTAAATCCTAAAATTTTTGTATGGACCGTAACGCACGGCCATGCTCCCCCCTCTCTCTAGAGCGTTACGTAATTTGTGGACTGCGCCTAAAGCACTTCCCCCGAATCCTCAATACGCGGATCCTCTCGTTGATCGATTTCCACCTCATGACTCGCCCGTGTTGGTGACGGGATCCATCACCCTGAATTCATGTTCGAAAGATTCGGACAACCTAACTTTCCGAAGAGCAGCCACGCACACATCAACTTTCTGCAATTGACGAGCCTAAAGGCTCACTCGTCCAGGTACACTTAAGGTCCTGACATTCGAGATACCGAGTTTCCAATCATATTCCTTATTTCGTTGTCGGGTCGACTTTTTTTTTTTTGCTAGGTTTCTAGCTGCACTCTGAATAGAGTTGAAACCTCTACACTAGACCCGAAGATAGAAAAGAGTACGTAACCTTTCAGAAGCAGTTTGCCAGCCGTACGCGGAAAATGATATCCATTGAGACACTGATGCAACTGACTCAGAAAGATACGGTAGAAGATTGGAAAGTTTTCAATTGGTCAGTCAGTCAGGATTTGCCTGGATTTGTTATGGTCACACGGTTTGTGTTTGTCTCCTTGTTTGATTTTGTGGTATGGTTAAATATGTTTTTCTCCTCGTTAAGACAGTTGTCGTATGTTGTTTTTTTTCATCGAATCAATCGAACCCTGTATGTTAAATTATAGTCGATCCTGTGTCAAATTGTTTTCTTGATTTCGCTAATCGTTTTCTACTTGTGTTCATCTCTTGTGTCCTTATATTGTCATCGGTCCAAAATCCTCAGAAACATGTAACTGAACTTCTGAACATCTAAGAGATAAGCAAAAATACGCCAAGTTGGTCAGTTGATTGCAATAAAATTTTAAAATAAGGCCGGAACAAATCTCATTTTCTTCTTTTGTCACTTTGCTCGTTGACTCGTCAAGGGGGGGGATGATAAATAATAAACGTATTTCAAGAAAAAATACCCAAACAATTGGGCAAAGTCGTCAAACTCATCGGATTTGTTAGGAAATTTTCTCGACGACTCTAATTTCACCTCAATATTTTTAAATTTCCTAAATAATTTATTTGTGTTCCCCCTCAAAATGTCGAATTCCGACAAAAAATTTCCGAGGGGGGGGGGTGACATTAGAGAAAATCGAAATTTGTGTCAGCCTAATAAAGATTTCATGTCAACTTTCATCCCGCTACAAATACTTTTAAAAATATTCAAATTCGTTAAATTGTCCTATCGGTCCTACCTAGATGAACCATGCCATTTTCTCAAGCGTAGCCTAGAAATGTCAACCTAGTCATACACAAGTAACGTTGTTCAGTTAATATAAAGCAGTCAGTTTTTGTCCAAAATGTCACGTCGAACGCATTGACGTCAACAATGCGTTTAAGTGTTCGCACGTTAGCTTTGAATCTATCAGCACAATTAAGTGCTGCAAATCTCCTTCCCACTATTGATTCTTCGGTCGATTTTTATTGCTTTATTTAAATAAATTATGACCAACTAACATTGAAAAAATTCGAAAAAGCGACTATGACATTAATAAATTACTATGTAATAAAAATCAACCGAGAAACGTGGGAAATAGAGCCCAAACAACATTTTGAAGTCAGATGGCTGTAAAAGGTTCCAAAACCTGTCACAAATCCTATAATACTTTTATTAGGATTTGTAACGATCATCAAAACCTTCTCAAATCCAACCGACTTGGAACTATTGCTTGGGAATAGACTCTACTGAGCCCCGGCGGTTCCTCCTGTTTATCGAACATGTTTGATGCATATGATCAGCCATACTCCATCTGCAGCAGCCGGTTCGTGGTGAACCGTTGGAGGCGCATTAAAGTGTTAAAAAGGTGATATGTTTCACTAAAGAACACTACATTACAATAATCAAAATGAAACTCCTTCACTTTAATACCGTCAACCCCTGCGAACTTGGCCAGGGTTATTTCGTTGTCGGGTCGATTTCTGAGGTTATCATTCGCATATTCTTCTATTATCTTTATTTCTCGTGGTGGTGCAAGGCTTCGAAAGGCTACCTTAGCGGGGTCACGCAACCTATATCGCGTTGGTAGGACTGCAACCTTAGGTGTAGCTGAAGCGATATAACATTTCTTATTCAGCCACTGGATTCCAGAACAGACCCTGTTTGAGCCACATCTTCTTGGTGAACATGCGCTCGGGAAGTACCTCCCAATCTACTGCCCATATTCGCATAGTCGATGTAACCACCACTGACAATGCCACCGTACAAAAGCTAATATCTAACGCATGTGCATATTTGTGACCAGTTTTATTCAATAGATCACAAGATCTAACCCTTAGTTAGATGTCAAAGTGGTAAATATCTTGAAATTTATATTTATTCGTTGTTAAAATTCCAGAAGCATGTTGAAAAGTACAGTGGCGCTTACATCTACTATGCGAATACGGGCAGTCTAGCTAAAGTCAGAATAACAACAGCGCCCAGGCGCTACCAGCTAAACACACAACTCTTATCCGGCGGTCTTTGTCGCTTGACCCGTGGAAGCATAAGGTAGGGACTTGTGAGGATCAGAGCTATGTTGGACGATTAAGCTTGAACAACGAAAGAACGACCTGTTGATGGATTGACGAAGCCTCTAGCGAAAGAGCTGAAAAGTGGTAAGTCGACAAGGAACATCCAACATAGATCTGGTCCTCGCAAGTTCTTACCCCATGCTTCCACGGGACAATCGATAACAAAGACCACTAGCTTATAGTTGTGTACTTAGCTGGTAGTGCAGCCTGAGCACAGCTGTCCTTCTGACTTCAGTTAGTTTGAAAATGTAGGTACGTCCCGAGCGTCTGTTCACCAAGGAGGTGCGGCTCATACATAGCGTATGTTCTGGCATCCACCAGCCGAGTATGAAATGCCCCTCCAAACAAGATATGAACTTGGAATGTACTTACCCAGCCCACCAGGGTAAACTGACACAGCTGCCCATTGAGGCATGTCGTATTAAGCTTGGATTCCTAGGACTAAGCGAAGTCCGTTGGCCGAAGCCGTTGGAGTTCACTGAAAGGCACCGGGTTAAATTCTGCTGTATTATAGCCTACGAGGCGATCACACTCCTTGTCACCGAGGAGTTGATTTCCTATACAACGCTCACGTCCACGTTGCGCTAATGAAGTGGGAACCTATTAATGAGAGGACAATTGTGGCCAGATTCAGAACACGAGTTCGAAATGCAGAACGAAGAGAATTTTTACAGCCAACTGAATACTGTCGTAGATAAGACTCCAAAAGGTAATACACTGAAGTTTTTTTTTACGACGGTAATGGTACCGCGTAAAAAAACCGCGTAAAAAACCGCGTTATTTCAAAAAACGTCGTAAAAAAAGTCCAAAAAAATCAAGTCACGTTAGATGTAATCCTGACTATTTTGCGAGTGTTTTCGAAAAAACTCGGTTTTTTACGACGGATTTTGAAATAACGCGGTTTTTTTACGACGGTTTTTGAAATAACGCGGTTTTTTACGCGGTACCGCGTAAAAAAAACTTCAGTGTTTCAAGATCCTCATGAGCCATTTAAACCCGAAGGATGGTTCCGACAACTCGTACTATGAGCATAACATGGGACGCCTTGGTCTCGGAGAAATGAGCGAGAAGGGAAGCTGTTTGCAGAGTTTTTTGGCAACAATAACATAATGATTGGGGGATCACTCTTTCCCCATCGACCAGTGCACGAAGTGACATGAGTTTCCTGTGATGGCGTCACGGAAAATCAAGTCGACCACATCTGCATAAAAATGGAGACGGAGCCAGATGATACCTGGAGGAAGGGAAGATAATGAAGTGAAGGAACTCCAATGTCACGATATAGCGAGCGAAAATACGAGGAGCCGAAGCCCGTTAGCGCTATTCGGCTTTCGAGAAGGAAGTGAAGCGTAGGCGAGAAAAAAGAATGTAGGAGAGAAAGCCGCAATTACCGGCGACACTCGTCTCCTCTACGATGTCTCACGTCGCCTTAGTGGGACTAAGATTATTGCTACGATGTCCGTGAAAGACACATCTGGACAGCTTTTGACCGGACCCGGCTGATCAGCTGAAATGTTGGTTCGAATACCTTGAAAACCTTTTTCAAGTGTCGGCCACGCCACCAACACCTGAGCATGATCTGCCAAGGGTTCGACGCATTACCCGTGTCAACTCCGAAGCTCCATTGCAGGAGTTAGGAACAGCCATCCGTAGTATGGAATCGAACAGGGCCCCGCGGGTCGATCGCATATCAACCGAGATACTCAAAGCTGACTCCGTAGTATCTGCACAACTGCTACACACTTCAGTTCAACCGCTGCCGTCGTCGAGCACGGACGGGTCCAATTGTGTCCGCTTTAGTTCGGTTCTCGTTGTTTGCAGCTCGCGCTGTGTTGGAAACAGTAATCAAGTGCGCTTTGTCTGTCGGTCGTTAACACTTGCTTCATTTGTCGGTGGTGCTCTCCGTGCTACAAACAGCACCAAATCGAAATGAGTGAGATGGTTATCAATACCGTACAGTTCAGATTTCCGACGGGTAGTCCGCCACCATCATGGGTGGAAATAGCTAATTTCTTAAAGCAGCTGGACACGGATTTAAAGTCAATGGAAACCGCGTACAAAGCAGCGCAAGACCGTTCGCTGTATGTTAAGTTCACCTCTCACGAGGCTATGATGGAATCGCTTGGGAAAAACACGGAGCCGCGGCAGTTTGCTTACGCGAACGGTAAATCAGTGACAGTGAGGATGTCGATTGCGGGCACTAATATGCAGTACGTCCGCGTATTCGACCTGCCACCGGAACTACCTGACGCAAATTTGTCGTTGAAACTTGAGGAATTTGGAAGGATAGAACATGTGATTCGAGAAAAGTTTCCATCGGATCTGGGTCTTGACCACATGTACACGGGGATCCGAGGAGTGTACATGGACGTGGAAAAGAGCATCCCGCCATCGATAAATGTCGGCGATAGAAAAGCAAGGATTTTCTACGAAGGTTTGAAAGACACTTGCTTTTTGTGCCTCGAATTGGGTCATCGGAAGGACGCCTGTCCTAAGCGGAAGATTCGGACCAAGCAGAACGTGAAAAAACAAGTCAACGAGGAATCTTGTTCGTATGCTGACGTTGTGGCTGGAAAAGGAAGTGTAACTGAAGAAATTGAGGATGCGCAAATTTCTGAAGAAGACGTCATCGAGGTTTTGGAGGAAGACGATGGAGAATATGTTGATTTGCCGGAAACATCGGATGCGGAACGAACGCAGGAGCGCATTTATGGAACTGATTCCGAAAAGGAGCGAAGACGGAAGCAGAGCATTAAGGAATTGGAACAGGTGGCTAAAGCCATCCAGGAAGCGATGTTCAACCCCCAAGCTAATCAACGCCGGGCCCAATTCGCGGCTTCAGGTTCTGGTGCTGGTTCCAGTTCCGGTTCTGGACCGAGAGTGAAGGTCCCTCGAAGAACGCGTTATTGATGTTTTTCAATATAGTTTTAGAATAACAAATTGTATTACAAGATTTTCGGCTCTGTAGAGTTTTTTAGTAAACAAGTGAGCCAAATAAATAAACAAGAATGAAAAAAAAAAAAAAAAACTGCTACACACTTGCATGCGCAGCCTTTTCTTTTTTCTCGCTCGTTCATTTTGAAGAAAGAGCGAGATAAAAGAGGGGGCAATATGCACCCTCAATTATCTGTTTCTTTCGCGTGTATGTTTACGAGAGTGAGTGAGAAAAAAGAAAAAGCTCCGCACGCTAGAGCTGCCACATCAATTATTCTGCAACATATGGGAAACCGCGACATTTCCGACTGGATGCAAAGCATCTACATAAAGGTTCCCAAATATGGTGACCTGACTGTATGCGATAATAGACGGGGTAGTATGTTGCAGTGCATCGTTCCCAAAGTCCTCTGCAAAGTGATCCCTAACCGGATACAGGAAAAGATTGACGTAACTCTCCGACGGCAGCCAGCAAGATTCTTGCCAGACGATCCTGTGTGGAAAAAAATGGTGGCGCTCCGTATCATCTTGCAGCAAACCAATGAACTCCAAGAATCTCTCTAACTGGTGTTCATTCGACCGTCTCAATCACGTAAACATGTGGGAAGCCCTCAGGTGCAAGGGTGTCCCTGAGAAAAACATTGGCCTCATTGAAGCACAATACAGGGCATTTTCGTGCAGAGTACTGCAAAACGGTGCCTTGTACGATCCCATCCGAATGGTTGCTGGAGTTAGCCAAGGATGTATTCTATCACCACTACTGTTCCTCATCGTAATCAACGAGATTCTGGTAGGTGCGATTGATCGTGAACCGAATCGAGGGTTACTGTGGCAGCCCATTATCATGACGCACCTAAAAGACTTCGAACTGGCTGATGACGTTGCTCTCTTAGCTCAACGGCGTTCTGATAAGCCGAGTGAGCTCGACCCAAGCAACACACAAGTCATATAAGAGTTACAACATAGCATAGCATAGCATAGCATAGCATAACATGAATACTTGCACAAATCTTGGATGGAGTTGCAAAGTTGAATATATCCATTGACATTGCTGATGTCGCTACTATCTACAATGGTTGTATACCATTTCACCGAAAACCATTTAGCGGAATTTTTTTTCGCGGTGTAACATTTCGCGGAATGAACCATTTCGTCGAATACCATTTCGCGGAATGACTTTTCGCGGAATGTACTGTTTCGCGGAATACCATTTCGCGGAATTTAATATTTTGCATATAATTATTTTCTCTGCTAAACTTTACTCGCCCCTACACCGATTCATACGCAATCATAATCACCATAGTTCTGTGATTATTGTTGTAAATATGATACTTTTCTGGAAAAAATATTTGCCTTCTTTAAGCTAAGCTGTTCTTAAGAATTCTGAATGTCAGGCCAAAGGACACTAGGCCAACTGTCATTAGATCAAAATAAGTGGAAATAAGAGCGAATGGACATTAGGCGTAATGACCAACAAGCCATCGTTGTCACATAAATAGATTGAACTTTCAAGCGTTTATGTTGCTAGCAACATCAGAGTTTTTTTCCTTCTTTAAAATATGACTGTTCTATCCACGTTGTTGTTTGGCGAACGAATTGCTAAATGTTTCATCATATACCTTCTGTTCTATTTCACTGAAATCAAAATTATAGATTCAGGGCCGATACCAAAACCGACGATGAGTTGAGAATTTCTCACTCTCTCGCTCAGCCTAGGATAGTAGATCGTGTGGTCAGTCCACATAACGATGACCACTCGTTCGTTAGTTTTACGCTAGCCACCGGTAAAGGCACACGCACGTCGCACGTCGGTCAGCAAATTACGTACCTAGATCGTAGTTCGAATAAATTCGTAGTTGAATTAATAAAAGTGAATTTCATTTGAAACGCGTTTGTAAAATAGTGCTCTATAGTGATATCACTTTGCCTGCATGATAACCGGTGTGCCGACGGTCAAGATCCACTAGACCGCTCTGATCTGCATGCTCCATACCGGAGAACCGAGGTGAGCCACGACCTGCCCAAACATTTCTGGTGCCGTGACCAGGATCGTGGGCTGCACCATTTGATTCCTCCAACCAACCGAGTGAGAGTTGCGACCCAGCAGCCATCACACTGCACTGCGAAGACCACGTTGTCGCCTACGGACAGCGCCATTGCAGCTGGACACCGTTCTTTGCACGGGCATTGTGCAGATGCCGATTGAATGTACAGCCATTGTTCCTGATCCACGTTGCTGCAATTAAATTAAATCAAGGCCTATTGAATATAGGTACAAGGTAACGTACCTCTCCAACGTGTTAAAGCGCATCTGTGGGTGCTTTTAGATGTTTTTTCCCTTTGCATGATCACGACGTCATCGGTGCTGCTAGCGTTCAAAATCAATTAGACGATCACACCAACCAATAATCCATCCTCGTCAATCATCTACTCGCGGTGGCGGTGTATTTTGAAACCGATTTCAATCACCGGAGTTGCCCGCTGCAAGGTGGCGGCCGTTAATGTGCCATCGACGAATCACCCCGTATCCAACGAAGCCTGCATGCCCTAGCTGAGGAAAGTTGCATGCCATCCCAGCTACCCACGAAGAATTTGCATCCCATCTACGTCTTTTGAGCCGTGCAAGGTTCAGAGATTGTTCCTGTGTTTTTGATTTTTGCTTATACAAGGCTCGAATAGCCTTGGCAAAGGTTAGTACCTGTCCAAGTAGCTTATCTCTCTCCATCCAGGTCTACCTGGTGTTTCTGTTTGCCAGGCACTCTCCGACTTCCGTTTTGACACCGTTCACCAGCGTCATCAGCCACCGATCCATTGAGCAAAATGATGGACAACGGTGTCAGCTCAGCAGCAGCCAATCTACGTCAGCGAGATCAGCTAACCACCCGAAGGACGACGTTGTTGGCGCAGCTAGACCGTGCGGAGCGGTTCATCGTCCAATATGAAGCCGGACGGGATGAGCTCGAGGTACCGCTACGGATGGAGAACCTGGACGTACTGTGGGCATCGCTCGAGGAAGTCCAAGCAGCCCTGGAGGACCTAGAAACGACCAGTGAGGGTAAGACCGCCAATCTTGAAACTCGTGCTTTGTTTGAACCAAAGCTCTTCCGAATTAAAGCCAATCTTAAAGCCAAACTGCCTCCGCCAATTCTTCCACAAGCCAATCGCCCTGATCCCCCCTCTCGCGTACCTTCCACCTTGTCTAGTTTGAAGTTGCCTACCATTTCGCTCCCGGAATTTGATGGTGATTACCGTCAGTGGTTAACGTTTCACGACACGTTCCAAGCCCTCATTCACGACAACGACGAGTTGCCCGTGATTCAAAAATTCCACTATTTGCGCGCTGCATTGAAAGGTGAAGCCGCTCAACTGATCGAGTCAATTGCGATCAGTGCGGCAAACTATCCTCTGGCATGGGACTCATTGATTGGCCGGTATTCCAACGAATATTTGCTAAAAAAGCGACACCTGCAGGACCTAATGGACGTACCGCGGATGAAGAAGGAGACTGCGGTCGCGCTACATTCCACCTTGGATGAGTTTCAGCGACACGTCAAGATCCTCAAGCAACTGGGCGAGCCAACGGATGCGTGGAGTACACTGTTGGAACATCTCCTGTGTTCAAGACTTCACGATGAAACCATCAAGGCGTGGGAGGACCATGCAGCGACTGTCGACGACCAGAGCTACTCCTGTTTGGTCGAGTTTTTGGAGAAACGAGTTCGTGTGCTGGAATCGATTTCGGCCAACCATCATGGTAATCAACCAGCACCTGCTTCCCAGCCGAGCGGATCCCATTTCCGCAAACCCTTCATCAAGATGTCGTCCCACTCCGTGACCGAAAGTTCGTTCCCTAAATGCCATGCCTGTGACAACCGTCATGCTCTAGTGAGATGTCCTCGATTCATGGCAATGGCTGTTGCCGAGAAGCTGCGTCTCGTGAATTCCAAGCGTCTTTGTGTGAACTGCTTCCGCCAAGATCACTTCGCCCGTGATTGTTCTTCGAACTACACATGCCGAGTGTGTAGAAAACGCCACCATTCTCTGCTACATTTGGGTTTCGCCAGCGGTTCCAATCAACCCAATCAAGATTCCTCTTCCAACGTACCCAGTGCTAGCTCCAGTTCCACGCTACCTTCCAATAGCTCCCAGAACAACGACCAACGCCGAGTCCAATCCGCTTCGGCAATCGCTCAACCCTCCGATGTTCAGAGTAGTAACGTTGCTCGTGATGCTGTTCCCACCGTGTTTATGCTGACTGTTGTCCTCAAGATCGTAGATGCGTATGGAAAGGAGCACTACGCTCGCGCTCTGCTCGACAGTGGTTCCCAACCAAATTTGATGACGGATCGAATGGCACAGCTGCTCCGGTTGAAACGGCAGAAGTTCAACGTACAGGTACAGGGAATAGGAGAGAAACCAGAATACGCTAACGAGTCTGTATCGACCGAAATTCGTTCGCGAAAGGGAGAGTTTGCGCGGAACGTCACGTTTTTGATCCTGCGCAAGCTGACTTCCAGTCTTCCCAGTAGTTCAGTGCCCGTGGACCATTGGAAACTTCCCAAAGACCTCTTCCTGGCCGATCCGGAGTTCAACCGTTCCAGTGATGTGGATTTGATCTTGGGATCGCAGCATTTCTTCGATTGCTTCCCTACTGCGGCAAGAATTCAGCTGTCGGACAGTCTTCCGATACTTGTTGACAGCGAATTTGGGTGGATCGTCGCAGGCGGTGCTCACCTTGTTCCTTCGTCAATGGATTCCGTGTGCTGCAAAACTGTTACGGTTTCCGTGGACCCCCTCGAAAAATGTATGGAGAAATTTTGGAGCGTTGAGGAGCTGCCCATCAGGTCTGCCTTTTCCGTGGAGGAGAAGGCATGTGAGGACTACTACGTGTCAACAGTTTCGCGAACCCAAGAAGGACGATATGTGGTGCGCTACCCAAAGCGCGAAAACTTCAGCACCATGATCGGCGAATCCAAATCCACGGCTCTCCGGCGATTTTCCATGCTGGAGGGACGCTTTTCCAAAAATCCAGGATTGCAGGAAAGCTACGAAAGTTTCATGGCGGAGTACTTATCCATGGGACACATGCGCCAAGTACAGGAAGGGAACAACGATGTGCTGGCTTATTACCTGCCTCACCATCCTGTTATAAAAGAAGCAAGCAGAACCACAAAAACACGTGTCGTTTTCGATGGCTCCAGCAAAACTTCCACCGGCCATTCTTTAAACGAAGCACTGTGTGTGGGTCCGGTTGTGCAGGACGATCTGCTGACTTTGGTGATCCGCTTCCGAAAATTTCCAGTGGCTGTTGTAGCGGACATCGCCAAAATGTACCGCCAGGTGCTAATTCACCCCGAAGATGCACCACTCCAAAGAATTGTCTGGGGATCCAACCCTTCGCAACCTCCAGCTACTTTTGAGCTGCAGACGGTCACCTATGGCCTCGCTCCGTCATCATACCTGGCCACCCGCACACTGCAACAGCTTGCAGAAGACGAAGGTCATGCTTATCCTCTCGGCAAGCCGGCCCTCACAAAATCCTTCTATGTCGACGACTTCATAGGAGGAGCCGATTCCGTTCCTGAAGCCATCCAATTGCGTGTGGAGCTGACAGATCTTCTTGCGAAAGGTGGATTTCCAATCCGTAAATGGACGTCCAACAAACTAGAGGTACTGCAAGGTCTGGATGCTGATTCCATTGGCACGCAGTCTAGCTTGCGATTCGACCCGGATGAAACCGTGAAGACGTTGGGCATTTGCTGGGAACCTGAGCGAGACCAATTCCGGTTCAACTACCACGTGAGCCAAACCATCCTGAGAGCAACGAAGAGATCCATCCTATCCGCCATTTCTCAGCTATTTGACCCGTTAGGGTTGGTAGCGCCGATTGTTGTACGGGGAAAAATGCTGATGCAGGAGTTGTGGCTGATAGCCTGCTCCTGGGACGACGAAGTCCCTGACATCGTGAAGCAGAAATGGCAGACATTCTACCATCAACTTCCGAAACTGTCAGAATTTCGAATTCAGCGCTACGCATTCCAAGCTAATTCCGTGGTACAACTCCACACGTTCGCGGATGCATCGGAAGCTGCTTACGGAGCTTGTATCTATGCACGCTCTGTAGACCCCGAAGGACGAGTTACAATCCAGCTTTTGGCCGCGAAAACTCGCGTGGCGCCCCTCAAAAGGTTGTCTCTACCCAGGCTCGAACTGTGTGCAGCAGTTGTCGCCGCTCAACTACATGGACGAGTCACCGAAGCGTTGGACATGAATATAGCTAGCTCTTTTTTCTGGTCCGATTCCACGGTGACGCTCCAGTGGCTGAAATCCCCTCCAAACACGTGGAAGACCTTCGTAGCCAACAGAGTGTCCGAGATTCAGACAACCACCCACGGCGCTCGATGGAACCATGTGGCAGGATCGCAGAACCCCGCTGATTTGCTGTCTCGTGGAATGAGCGTTGAAGATTTCCTCCAGAGTACGCTTTGGAAAATTGGACCAGATTGGCTGTCCCGTTCCGATGAAGATTGGCCGATTCCTAACCAGTTCGATTCATCCGAGACCGATAGTAAACGCCGACCAATGATTTCCGCTGTAGCTCGAGCCGAACCGAAGTACAACCCGCTGTTCTCCCGATACTCGCAGTTCTCCCGCTTGACCCGTATAGTAGCCTACTGCATGAGATTTGCTGAGAACGCCCGCTCGCAATCCAGAACACGTCCTGTCGCTTTTGTCGGTCCTCTACCTAGCCTGTCGCTCACCGTTGATCAACTATCACAAGCCAGAACCAAGCTGATTCTCCTCGCTCAGGCAGACTGCTTCCAAGATGAGATGAAAGACCTTCAGCAAAACCGCCCACTAAAAAGGCAATCTTCCGTTCGACTTCTGAATCCTTTCCTAGACCAAAAAGGTGTGTTGAGGGTAGGGGGGCGGCTTAGATTGGCAGAACGGTCATATGAATCCAAACACCCAGCTTTGATTCCCAGTTTCCATCCCCTTGCTAAGCTCATAGCAACTTCCTTCCATACAAAATTAATCCACGGTGGCGGCCGACTCACTTTGGCCGCAATGCGCGAAGAATATTGGCCAGTCCATGGAAGGCGACTGGTACGCAGCGTCATTCGCAACTGTGTTCAGTGTACCCGAGCGAATCCCGTCCCGGTCCGTCAGCAGATCGGCCAACTTCCGGCTGCCCGAGTCACCCCGAGCAGACCCTTCGCCGTGACAGGGGTGGACTACGCTGGACCCGTCTATTTAAAAGCCATCCATAAACGAGCGTCACCCACGAAGGCATATATCTGTGTCTTCATCTGCTTCACCACGAAGGCAGTTCATTTAGAGCTGGTGAGTGATCTGTCGACACCCGCCTTCCTCACCGCTCATCGCCGTTTTGTTGCACGCCGAGGCCGTCCTTCCCACATACACTCGGATAACGGCAAAAACTTTATCGGAGCGAAGAATGAACTGCACCTGCTGTATCGCATGCTGGCTGACGAAAAGGAAGTCGAGAAGATACAGAGATTCTGCGCCGAAGACCAAATCACCTGGCATCTGAACCCGCCCAAGGCACCACACTTCGGCGGGCTCTGGGAGGCTGCCGTGAAGGTAGCCAAGTCGCAACTGCATCGGCAACTGAGGAGCTCGCACCTCTCATTTGAAGACATGACGACGATACTGGCGGAAATAGAGGCTGCCATGAACTCCCGCCCGCTTGTGCCCATGACGGAGGACCCAGAGGACAGTACTGCCATCACTCCGGCGCATTTCCTTATCGGAACGAGTATGCATGCTGTGCCCGATCCTGACGTTAGCGGAGCCAACATAACACGTCTGGCCCACCATCAACGATTGCAGCACTTGTTCCAGCAGTTTTGGCACCATTGGAGAACGGAGTACCTCCAAGAACTCCAACGCGACACCACCAGATGCGGCCCCAACAATGAAGTACAACCTGGCAGACTAGTTGTGGTCGTAGACGAATTCCAGCATCCAACTCGTTGGCCCCTTGCCCGTATCGAAGCTGTTTTCCCAGGGGCTGATGGATTGGTACGAGTAGTCAAGCTGCGGACGTCGAAGGGCACCTTTACTCGTCCAACAACAAAAATTTGTCTGTTGCCTACCGAACCAGCGAGCTCTGAAGGCACCCAATTCAACAGCGAGCATCGAGATGATGGTCAACCGACCAACAGCAGCGAAGAATTGCAAATTGTTTAGTTTGTAGAAGTGTACCATCTAGTTTTAAGCAGAATTGATTTACGAATTCGATTGTTGTAGCTTCTAGCGTTTGTATTAGTTGAGTTGAATTTCTCTTTAAATTTGAAATTTGTAATTTCAAAGGTGGCGGCGATGTTCTATTTCACTGAAATCAAAATTATAGATTCAGGGCCGATACCAAAACCGACGATGAGTTGAGAATTTCTCACTCTCTCGCTCAGCCTAGGATAGTAGATCGTGTGGTCAGTCCACATAACGATGACCACTCGTTCGTTAGTTTTACGCTAGCCACCGGTAAAGGCACACGCACGTCGCACGTCGGTCAGCAAATTACGTACCTAGATCGTAGTTCGAATAAATTCGTAGTTGAATTAATAAAAGTGAATTTCATTTGAAACGCGTTTGTAAAATAGTGCTCTATAGTGATATCACTTTGCCTGCATGATAACCGGTGTGCCGACGGTCAAGATCCACTAGACCGCTCTGATCTGCATGCTCCATACCGGAGAACCGAGGTGAGCCACGACCTGCCCAAACACCTTCTTTTTATCAAAGGTGTCAGGCCATTCGGCCGAAGGTCATTAGGCCGAATGGTCATTAGGCCGAATGGTCATTAGGCCAAATGATCATTAAGCCGAATGGTCATCAGGCCGAATGGTCATTGGGTCTTCTTCTTGCCGTTACGTCCCCACTGAGGCAAAGCCTGCTTCTCAACTGTTCTATGAACACTTCCACAGTTATTAACTGAGAGCTTCTTCTGCAAATGACCATTCTGCATGTGTGTATCGTGTGACAGGCACGAAGATACTTTATTGCTGCTGAATCTACTGATATTTTACCCATCAATTTTTCCTTCTTTTAAATATAGGCTGTTCTTTCTAGTATCATTGCTAAAATGGTTTTTGGCGCTGAAACTGCTGATATTCAATTCATATATGAGTGTAGAATTAGCATCCAAGTTAAAATACACATTAATAAAAACAAAAAAAAATCATAAATTTTACCATCTTTAAAACATAGACTATTCTTTCTAGTTTCATTGTTAAACTAGTTTTTGGCAAAAATTGTTGGAAAAGGTAAAAACAACGGCTAACTTTCAATTCGTCCTGTCAAAGGCTGTTCAAGTATTGTGCAGTTTTCGGCGAACAAATTGATAACTTCATAGAATATTTTACTTTCTTTCGATAATAGGCTGTTCTTTCAAGTTACATTGTTGAACTTTTTGGCTGGCAATCATACGTCTCACTTCATCTGAGTGAGTTTTTTAGAAGCTAGGCTAGGCTTGATCCTACTGTCGTTACCCTTCTTTAAACCAGGAGCTGTTCTTTCGAGTTGTATTGTTATTTTATTTACTGGCGGTCTCACTGCTAACTCCGTATGAGATTTGTTATTCTTCTTTTAATAGGCTGTCATTTCACATAACACTTGCTGGTGAGCAAACTGATATCTATATCTGAGATTCTTCCTTCTTTTTAAGAATAGGTTGTTTATTTATAAAATGCAGTACTACAGTGTTGTTTAGTGAGCCAAGGGCTGAAAGTCTCTTTAATAAAGACAAATCAATCAATCAATCAATTGTTTGGTGACCCAGTACCTAACTAATTCTTCTAAGGTTTTTTTTTCTTATAACTATAAGCAGATCTTTCAAGGCCTATTATCCATAAAACCCCAATGATTATTCGATCTTATGTCCATTCAGTCTAATGTCCTCCGGCCTAATGAACCAGCATCATAAATCTGGACCTGAACCTGCTACTCAGCCTCCACACTTTCACCCTTATTGATAGAACTTTTTGTTGGTATAAGAACTGCTAAATTTATATTATCAGAGAATTTCCCTTCTTTAATAAATAGGCTGTTCTTTCAAAGTTTACTGTAACAAAAATTGAAATATTGATATCACACATAAGCAGACGTTACACTCTAATAATCCCAATTTAACTGCCAATTTGAAACTTTGAAAGTTGGCTAACTGACCACTCGTGACACTCATATCAGTTTTGTTTGGGTTAGACGTTCACACCCTACCGCAACCTAGTTCATGGTTGGCCAAACTCAGTACAGGAAACGTTCGGTCGGTGCAAACGGTTTAACTGCAATGCTTTTTAACTGCAAGTCTGGTAAGTGCAACAAATTTGCAGTTATCGCACCGCTATCCATCGAAACGGTGCGTCAAGTTAGCCCAAATGAACGGTCGAATGAATTTTGCGTTCATTTAACGTCAATTGATGGGTTGTTGATGCCTGTCTGACGTTGCAGTTATCGAATTTTGTTCGCTAAGTGAAACGTAAACATGTTGCAGTTATCGAACGTCTACTGTAGTTTCAGTATTGAGCGATTATGTGTCCGCGACTCGAAAGTGTTGAAAGTGTAACGTTTGTGTCTGTGTTGATGGGAAACATTTCATTTTACACTTGTTGATTAGTATTTCCAATATTATCATGATGTTGTATCTCGATCAGTTAAAATTTTCTCTCTTATTAACGATTTTCCGCGAAACGGTACATTCTGTCAAATGGTTTTCGGCGAAACGGTGCATTCCGCGAAATGGTACATTCCGCGAAATGTCATTCCGCGAAATGTTACACCGCGAAAAGGAATTCCGCGAAATGGTTTTCGGCGAAATGTTATACAATCATCTACAATGCCATAAATTCACTCAGCTCCACACACCTGGACAAGTCCTTGCAAGCATTTATAAATCCCTTCATCAACTTAGAAAGCGCCCAAAACTGAAGCAGCTTCCAATAGATGAAAGGATATTGAAAATAGCGAATTTTCAACTTATATGCAGTTATATAGCAAATATAAAGCCTGTTTCCGCAATAATCGGGACACAGAAATGCAGCTGTAACTCTACAATAGATACATTAAAATTGCTCAAATTTTGTCTAATGACATCTTAAGATGTGTTCATTTTACCTACAAAATTTCATATGAATCGGTGCAGTATTTTTTGTTGTAGCAACGAAAGAGTAAAATGTGCGCCTTTGAATTTTGTACAGCCCCTAGTTTTGCTTGTCAACGCTGTAACTTTTGAATTTGGTAAAGGAAATGGCTGAAATTTTGAACACAAACCTCTCAATCTACATTTGTTGCATAGGCAAAATTTCAAAAAAATCGATGCACTATCAACAATTTTATAGTCGAAACATGTATTGGGACTGAACGTGATTTTAGCCCCTCAGACAGCAATTAATCAGCACCCTCCATTGGTTCGATTGTACTATTGAAAGTACTATACCAATAACCACCAAATTTTGCAGGCATAATATACACATACTCAGCTAGCTTCTGTAAAAATTTCATGAAAATTGGCAGAGAAATTCAAAAGTTATGGATAGGCAAAAATCGCACATGAAAAACACGAAAAATTTTCACTGGTTCAATGCCGATCATCTAATTGTCTTGATTAATGTTCTTCTCTGCAACGAACAACATAATACTGAACACTAAACACCCACGTATCTATTGTTTTGATTTTCACGCGAGACAATAGCGAATGCGATCAATTATGCTGCCATACTCACCCCTTAAAGAAGTGATGCACGCACAACAAAGAACAACACAATAAGTACTCAAGTCATATAAGAGTTACGACAGCTCAGATTTGTATTGTATAGCAGTAAATTTGACGTTATTCTAACGTCATGTTGGAATAACGTCAAGTACACTTCTATTCAACCAAAACTTGCGCTGCCGTAACTCTTATATGACATGCGTGTTACTTGGGGATGATCTTGCCAATCGCTCCTTGGTGGCAGGTCTCACCATCAACATAATTCGTGCATGGTGGCCTCACAATTAGATCTCCAACATGGAGTTCTATCGTCAATGTTGCCAAAAGACCATAGCGACAGCAATTCTGGAGCGGAAGTTAAAGTGGGTCGCCCACACTATGCAGGGGTGGGAACGAAATCTGTAAGCCAGTGTTAGATTTAAACCCAGCAGGATATCGTAGCAGAGGCAGGTAATAGAGACTCGTGGTGGCGCAGCATCCTTAAAGAAATAAAGGATGTCGACAGAAACGCGACTTGGCCACAGGTCAAGGCAATGGCGGGCAATCGCCCAGCATAGAGATCTTTCGATTCGGCCCTCTGCACCACCATGGGTGCTCAGGACAGAAAGTAAGTAAATATGGCGATTCTCAAGTATCTTGAATTCCGGAGGATGATAAGTGCCGTGGTTTATAAAGCCGAATGGCCCATAATCATCCTCGGAGCCATACTGATTTTATTGCTGGACATTTCAAAGTGTACCCCCGTAGCATCTGTTATGGACACTTGGTGTAAGTGTGATGTTACATTTTAGGCTGCGTGGCTTCAAAGCCACTTGTTTTTATTTCTTATCAAAATTGCGAGGTAATCAATCATTGAAAAGCAATGAGAAAATAGTTTATCTAACGCTATGACTTTATGAGTAACACTAACACGATGCTGAAAATTGGACTTCAACCCGGTTCAGGGTTTTCTGTTCTATTCATCTCTACGCTTTTGTTGAAGCCCAATTTTATCTTCTTTTTAGAATTCTAATTAGAAAAGAAAAGAAAAAAAACAGGGTAGCTACCCAGACAAATGTAGAGTAGATGTAGAAGATATGACATGTTATACCACTGTATTTATTTATAATTATATGATGGTAATCACACTCTCAAGTAATCGTTCTCGGAATTATGAATGAAATGCTCTTATCAGCCATACATCTTTGCGGAGCAAAACGTTCATCAGTTGACAAGTGGGTAGATAAGCACTCGTTCAGTTTAATCATTTTTACCCACGCTCCGTCCACTTCTCGAGTCTTGCACACATTTCTCGAGAGCACTTCCGTATTTACGCCAATAAATGCACGGATTTCGGATTTCAGCTAAACAAACCACAATTCTACAATCGCGATGCGTCACTTCGTTTCTCTTATCTACGCTTGTGATAACAAAGAAGAACACCCTAGCACGTCACCTTTCACGCATTGCATCGTCGCTGGATTGAGCACATGATATGGTAGACACGATTCCACGCGTGCACTATTTCGGAAGCACGTCACAAACCTATTGCACCGATACGGATGGGGATAGTTGCCGTCCGGTCGCGTTTCACAAAAGCTGGGATCAATCGGCTTCAAAAGGCAGCGACCTGAATCTCCCGGGAAGCAATCCTGATACGGTAGGCTGAAGACCTTTCCCGGAGGGCATTCTCTGTTGGTTCGCGTTTCCAGCTTGCAGTCAATGTACTGGGTGCAGTTGAACGGGTTGCGAATTAGATCGGATACATGGCCACGACAGAATGTGGACTCCCACGAGCTCTCTGGGCAACTGCTTGGCGTTGAGGACACTTCCGGCACGTTTGTCGTAGACGGTGGTGCTTCAGTTGACGGAGATGGTGTTGGTTGTGCTTCGTTTGGACATTGGTACACGGAGCGCGGGACGCAGAACGACACAAGCGGATGAAATACAAAATTAAAGCCGCATTCGTTCACCGAAGCCGTAGAGAGTACGCAAGCGATGTACTTCTGGCAATTGGTTGGATGTGGTAGTATTCCAAAGCTGATGCCGGAGCAGATTGATTCGGGAACATCCTGGGCTAATCCTGAGGCGCAGAAAGCTACGTGAACAAGAGCAGAAAGTAAAGTGTTCGAGTTCATCGTGAAAGTGGAACTGATGAAGAAGCGTGCGATTGTGAAGAGTTTTTGCTCTATATTTGTATATAAGGTAAGGCTGGTGAGCTTCTAAATGGTCAAAAGATAAATAAACATCAGTTTTAAGCCGTTTGATAAATTATATCGTCAAGTGGAGCGGATCTGTTCTCCGGATGAAGCTTTTGTTGTTGAGTACGGTGATATCGTAGGAGATAGCACGAGGATATTGTTTACGTTAGATACGAGAGAGAATTCTTAGTAATAGAAAAGCTATGTTGTTTGGTTCAACTCAAAAGTTTTATGCGGAAATTTCTTCATTTTGTTTTACAACGGTTCATGGAAACAAAACATAATATGTCGAAAGTATTGCTATCTTACATTCTAATGGGGGCCAAATATTGGCGAAATGCTGCTTCCAGCTAATACCTCAGCTTTGGTTCGGAATCCTCAGCCTCGTTTTCAGTATCCTCTACAAATGTAAGCTTATTAGTTTTGTCCAATAGACGTGCAAGAATTAACAATTTTACCTTCTGGATTTTCCACCTCTGGTAGGGTGTTATCTGGAGTATGAATTAGGTCATCGTCTTCAGACTCCTCATCCTCATTTTCTGCCTCTTCTGGGGTTTCTTCTTCATCGTTGGGTGTTTCTTCTGAAATAAATTGATTCATTTCAACAATCATCATTTTAATTGCTTACACACAGGTCATTACCCTCAGGCTCCTGGACTGATTCCTCTTCTTCGTCTTCTGTGGTGTTGACTTCTGCAGATTGGAAATAAGTTTTGAATTAGACTATTAAGTACATTGCATTCGGATCGGATAGACACCACTAACCTTCATCTTCGTCATCACTATCCGTAGAATATTTGCTTTCATCTTCTTCAACTGGCGCATCTTCTTGGGTTTCTTCCTCTTCTTCTGGGTTGCTCTCCTCAACGTCAGCAGGTTCCTCTTCTTCGGCCTCAGCTTCTGGAGCGGGTTGTTCATCTTCTTCGGCTTCTTCTACAGTCTCTTCTTCCGGTTCTTCAGCAGTCTCTTCTTCTACAGTCTCTTCTTCCGTTTCTTCTTCGGTCTCTTCTTCAGTTTCCTCCTCGGTTTCTTCCTCCGTTTCTTCCTCAGTTTCTTCCTCCGTTTCTTCCTCCGTCTCTTCCTCCGTCTCTTCCTCCGTTTCTTCTGTGGTGTCTTCATCCGTGTCTTCATCTGTCTCATCATCGTCGTCGACAGCTCTCTTTTTCTTACCACCTTCGGTTTCTTCCACATCTTCTGTTACTTCAACGTTTTCCTCTTCTGCTGGGAGCTCGACTTCTTCCTCCTGCTCTGCTTCTTCGTCGACATTCTCCTCCTCTTCATCATCATCATCATCGACATTTTTCTGTTTTTTGCTTTCATCTACTTCGGCTTCGTCGTCCTCTGGCTGAGGTTCCTCATCTTCGTTGATTTCTTCTT
This sequence comes from Aedes albopictus, assembly GCF_035046485.1. Taxonomy (NCBI): domain Eukaryota; kingdom Metazoa; phylum Arthropoda; class Insecta; order Diptera; family Culicidae; genus Aedes; species Aedes albopictus. Next base: position 392,200,380 of record NC_085138.1, on the reverse strand, counting down.
CGACTTCTTCTTCTGGGACAAATTCTTCTTCTTCCTCTACCTGTTCCTCTTCTTCTTCTTCATCGTCATCATCACGATGGTTCAATTTGTTTTTCTTCTCTGGCTCGGCCTCATCATCGTCATCTTGTTCTGGGACAACTTCATCAACTTCCGCTTCCTCTCCTTCTTCTTCTGGGGTAACTTCTTCTTCCTCTACCTGTTCATCTTCTTTTTCTTCATCATCGTCATCATCACGATGGTTCAATTTGTTTTTCTTCTCTGGCTCGGCCTCCTCATCGTCGTCCTGTTCGGGGGCAACTTCTTCAGCTTCAGTTTCTTCTTCTGGGGCAGGTTCCTCTTGCTCTTCTTCACCATCAACTTCCTCTTCCTCCTCTTCTGGGACAACTTCCTCATCATCCTCCTCTTCCTCCTCTGGTGGTGATACTTCTTCCTCCGGGGCTTCAACTTCCTCCTCTTCCTCCTCTGGTGGTGATACTTCTTCTTCCGGGGCTTCAACTTCCTCCTCTTCCTCCTCTGGTGGTGTTACTTCTTCCTCCGGGGCTTCAACTTCCTCCTCATCATCGGCTTCAGCCAGGTGGCAATGTACTCGCTCCGGCAGGTCGCATCCTTGAGTTGACTCATCGAAGTACAATCCATCAGGGCAGCTACCATCTACCAATCCTCCATTGAAGCAGACCTTGTACTTGGTACACGAATCCGGGTGTGCCACATAAATACCCTGATGGCCATCAACCGTACAATCAATATCGGAACTGCGCTTGGTGGGGAAACCATTGGCTACTGCTGCCACCAGCAGTAGCACTGCGGCCAAACAGATCCGACCGTTCATTTTACCAGCAGAACACGATTCCTCGCAGCAACTGATTTACCACTCACTCGTCGACTACGAACTGAACCGAGATGACAACCCCTTTTTATTGTATCATGTCAAGTGACCACCGAATCTTCCACTTTTGTCTGATAAAGTTCGAGATAGCTGTCGCCACCAATTCGGGTGACGGAGATGTTCCCAAACCGTACTTCGAAGTTATCGATACCTACACTCTGATACTATGAGTTGAATCTAATTATAATACGCATCCACGCGAAGCCATCGCAAGGAAGGCTCGGTCTCCGAACATGCTTCATTTCACTGACAATGTGCCAAAACGATAAGATATGGGAATCTCCGATAGAAGTATTGTCCGTATGATGATCACATCACTCGGGATCCGAGGCGCCACATGTCAGATATTGATTGGCGGGTTATATAACCTAACACTATGTATGTAATTAGTCCTGGATCCAGGTCGTTTGCCTTGCCCATATGACCCTGGTGTCATCGCGAAAAGTTATCAATGTACCACTTTGAACATCTTCAATCGAATGAAGTTCGACAAATCAAACGGGCTTGATGCAAATTTGGGAGGCACGTGACAAGATGATGAGCGCTGATAGATTCATAATTGATTGATGCTTTCGAAGCGTGTCTTATCTGGGGTGAAGAAGTGTGGTTTGCCTTTCGGGAATAACGCTATCAAACTCACTAAAGTTTGCTTGGTTAAGAAATGAGTCACGAATCTGAATATAGACTTGATCATTATTTTGCAGAGTGCATGGGAGATAATGAATCTGGAGCCAAGGCTTACGAGCTGTTCTCAACACAAGCCTCAAAATCAACGAAGACATTGTTTTCATACTTCGAATCGTCAAGCAAACCTTCCATATACTTCATATTTGCCAAAACTCTATTTGGGATGGATGCTTCTGCAAGTATTATTTTAGCTGCCCTAACAAGCACTTTATTTCCTTTTTAAATTGTGTAGGTTGAGTTGGGGTCTCCAGTTAGCCTAGTGGTTAAGGCTATGGATCGCCAATCCAGAGACGGCGGGTTCGATTCCCGTTCTGGTCGGGAAAATTTTCTCGACTTCCTGGGCATAGTGTATCATTGTACTTGCCTCACAATATACAAATTCGTGCAATGGCAGGCAAAGAAAGCCCTTCAATTAATAACTGTGGAAGTGCTCAAAGAACACTAAGTTGAAGCGAGGCAGGCCAAGTGCCAGTAGGGACGTCGTGCCATAAAGAAAAGAAGAAGAAGGTTGAGTTGAACTATTGAGTTCATTACAGCACCACGCTCTAGATTGGTTTTATTGCAATCGTGAAATAATTAAAAAAAAGTCTTATGGTATTTCTGGAGGCATCCCGGGAGAAATTCTGATGGAATGAACTTTCAAATTCCTAAACGAATCCCTGAATACGTTTTTGCAAGGGATCCCGAGAGGAAGAATCACATGAAGAACTCTTAGAGCATTCCCTGAAGGGATTCCTGGACAAATCCCTGGAGAAAATCCCGGCCGAATTCTGGGAGGCATCCCTGCCCAAATAACAATTTGATGCTTTACAAACGCTCTTCCAACTTTAAATCAGCCTTCATTTGAACAAAAGCTTTACACAAGAGATACAGCCCTTTATTCAGCTCCTTAACATCTAATTTTGGTGATTTTATTCAATCTTCAGCTGATTTGAGGCTTATTGGAAGGATTAATATGCGCTTAATCAGTTATCAATTACATTTATTGAATGTATAAAAATAAAAACCCTGGCGAATATAATGAGGAAAGCCTCGAAAGAAACACTGGAGCAATCACTGATGGAACCTTTAGAGATATAGCCGGAAAAATTCTGAGAGGAATTTGTGTTGAAATTCTTAGATGAATTCTTGAAGAAATATCCGGAGGAGTCAATGATGTAGCCACTGTTGGAAAGTAAGACAACATTCGTGGAGAATAAGTAAACTGTGAGTTCGAATGAGTGTAATCAGTTTCGTACCTTTTAATTCCGCCCTAATTGCTTATCCTTTGACAGATACGCGTATTTCGACTACCACTTATAATCTTCCTCAGTGCCAGTGGTACTTGATTATACCGTAATCTGGGCTATAGTTCATCAGCGGGGTGAAGTTGATCACTGTGGGATCCACGTCCTTCAACCACTGAGGACACTACAATTCAGTGGCTGTCATGGTAAAATAAGAGCTGGTTACTCAAGGTTTCAAATTTCAGCGCCTCTTGTACTAGTATACCTCCATGTAAATGATTTAAATATTGCACCTTACGAAGAACTAAGTATTCCGGGGAAACCCTTCCATTAATAATTTGTTCACAGATGTTTTCTGTTATTCAGCAGTTCGGCAAGATTTTTTAATTTACTTCTTTACTTCACTTCCAGGGATACCGCCAAAAATTCCTTTAGGGATTCTTTCTGGATTTAACAAAACTTTTCCAGATTTTGCATAAAAACATAATTCTCGGAGGATTTCCTAGAATAATTTCAACAAGAATTACTCTGAAAATTCATCTAAAGATTCGTCCACATTAAACTCATTCCTGTTCATGTTTTCTGTGAAAGTTTCTTCAGATTTTTTTTTTATAAATTCCTCCAGGAATTTACCTATGTTTTTTTGTTTTTCAGCACTGTCTCAATAAATTTCTCCAAATAATCATCCTGAAACTAGTAAACAGGGATCTTCAAAAACTTATTCTAAGATTATTCAAGATATTCTTTCTTTCTGCTCTTTCTCGAGATATTCTTTCAGGTTATATCAATATATGATGGTAATATATGGAGTCAATATTCAAACAAAATCAGGAACTCTTTCAGATGTTTATTAGAAAAGACTATTCTTAAGCGATTAATTCAGACCTTCCTTCAGCGATTCTTTTAGATTTTTTTTCCAGAAATGATTCAAGAATTCCCCCAAAGATTTTCTCAGCAATTTCTGGAGAAATTACTAAAGAATTTATTCCTGGCTATTTTTAAGGATTTTTAGACGCAGAATTCTTCCAGGTATTTTGTTGTGTTTCTTCAAAAATGTGTGTATCTCTTATTTTTTTTTTGGTGATTCCCTAAAGAACTCCTTCAGGTTTTTTTATTTCCACAAGATTTTCTTGAAAACTTGCTTTATAAATACTCATCAAATCAGAAATGTGGAGTTTGGTATTTCACTGGGATGGAATCACCCCTCACGTGCAGCACACACAACTTACCCAAGCTGACGTCGGTTCGCAAGTGGCAAGAGTGAACGCGGTTGGGTGACGCCTGGAGTTGTTGCTAGGCAAGCAGGGATGCTAACATTGTCCGCTTGACAGTTCGCATCACATTCAAATGCGCTATATCGCCTGCTGTGATCAATCTCCTTTCCACAGCTTTATGCAGTACATCTTATATCTCACAAGAAATTGCACAACAAATTCTTTAAAGAATTCCTTCAGAGGTACCTCCAGGATTTCTTCAAATGATTCCTTTAGAAAATCCTCCAGGAATCCCTAAGAAAGGGGTTTCTTCAAGAATTACAGCAGCACTTTTGTCTGTATTTACTGTATTTACTGTAGAATCTACGGAATCCTATGGGAATCTTTTCAGAAATTTCTTTGAAATTACTTGCAGAGTTCCTTCATGATATTTTTTTTCAAGGAATCAAGAAGGTATTGAGGAGTTTCTGAGGGTAGTCTTCTAGGCATTTATCCAGAAATTTCTCCAAAGATAAGTCAGAAATTGTTTCAGGAATTTTTATCAAGAAATCCCTTCAGAAAATTTTCAGAAACTGTATCGGGGAATCTTCAAAGGTATCACCAGAAGTTTTTCAAGAGATTTGTTCAGACAATTCTAAGCAATTTCTTCAGAAATTTCTTAAGAGATCCTACCGAGAACTCTTCTACTACTTTTACTACTATTGAGGAAAAAAAATCACGAAAGAATATCCTGCAGGAATTCCATTCAATTTTGTAACGGTGCTGCAGAACCAATTTCTTAAAGAAATCCTCATTGGAAAGAAGATCCTCTGGGAGAATCTCTGCAGAAATTCCTCAAGGAAGCCTTGGAGAAGAATTTTCGAAGGAATCTATGCAGACATACCAGCAAATCTAGTAAAGTGCCAGTAGAATGGGCAATATGTGTCATTGTACCCTTGCTTGCGTCACATGGCGCAGTTCGGTCGTCTGAGCGTCCGACCGTGTCGAGCTCTCGACGCATACTTATCAGACACCAGCAAAACAAACTGCCTGGTGGCCGGGTATGCGGAGTGCGAGAGTAAGTCTCGGCTTCATAAAAATAATTCGCTCTCACTTGTAGTTAGTGGGCACAAACAGGAGTGTGTTGTGGATTGGCATCCAAACCGAAAGAGAGGTGAGTTTATTATATAGGAGTGTTCACGGTGCGGCTTCTGAGTCAGTTTGGCTTTCTATTCCGCAGAATCATTACTTGTTCTGTGGCTTAGTTGGATAAAGCGCCAGTCTAGCGAATACGGAGTCGTGGGTTCGAATCCCACCAGAACGCGATTTTTTCACAATTTTCATCTCTTAATCTGTCAATTAGCAACATTTCGTGCCTTCTAGTTACAAGTTTTTCCAGTATGTTTCAGATATTCCAGCAAATCTGGTCAAGTGCCAGTTAAATGGGGGCTATATGTGTCATTGTAATCTATGTAGGCTTTCCAAAAAAAAAGAGAAATTCTGAAAAACTCCAAGGAAGTTTTTTTGAAATTCCTGAAACTCTGCAGAAGTTCCTGGAGACATTCAGTAGTATTCTTGTAGAAGTCTCAGGAAGTACTGTTGTAGAAATCCTTGAATTTCACCTCGAACACCTGAAGAAACTCCTCAGCAATCCTGTGGTGGGAGTTCTCCTGGAGCCATCTGTTGGTGTATTTCGGAGAGAAATCATTGTGTTATACATCAAGAAACGCCTTGCTGAGGTACTGTAAAGATCCTTACAAAAATTCCTGAGATATTTCCTGTAGAAGTTCCTAAGAAATAATTCCGAATTACGTAAAGAATTCGAGGAGAAATTTTCGTATTTATCCATAGAAAAACTACCGAAGAAAATGCTCGAAAAATACATGGAGGAAATCCAGAAGAAGCATCAGTCTAAACTCCAGCTGCAAACTCGGGAGGAATTCCTACCTGGTTCACTAAAAGTAATAATGCAAAAACATTAAGGGAATTCTAGCAGAATTTTCTTGTTAAATACCTGAAGAAGTTTCTGCATACATTCCTGTAGAAATGTTTAATGAAAACTCGTAATTTATTCCTGAAAAAATATCTGATGGACCTCTTAAAAAATTCCTGTACGGATTTCTGAAGAAATATCTGACAAAAAACACTGGTAGAGTTTATGAAAGACTCTTTGAAAGATTTTATAAAAAAAATCCTGTAGAAATTTTTTAGAGAACTTCCAAAAAAATCCATACAGCTCTTTTTTCTAAAAAAAAAAAAAAAATAAAAAATAATTGCGAAAGTAAGTTTTAGAAGGAATACATCGAAATCTCCCCAGAATAATTCTCAAATAAATTTCAGTAGAAATTCTTGCAGGAATATTTGTAGTCCTGGAGAAATTTCCTGAAACATTCTTGGAAGTATTTCTGAAGAATCCGCTGGTATAACTTTTTGTAAGAAACCCTGAAAGATTCGAGGACCGAATTCCTGTAGAAATTGCTGAAGAAAATCATGGATCAATTTTAGAAGGAATAGAATACTTCTTAAAATAATCCTTGGACAAGCTTCAATTTCTTGAGGAACTCCTGTTAGAATATCTGTAGGAAACTTGAGAAAAAATTTAAGTCCGTGGAAAATTTTCCAACTAAGTCTTTGAAGAAATGATTTTCTGAAAGAATTGTCGTGCGGGTTCTGAAAAGATCTATGGAAGAATTGGTAAGGAAACCCATGAATGCTTTTCTGGCGGAATTCTCGGAGAAATTTCTGCTGGATGCTTGAGAGGAAATTTTAGAAAAGTTATTTTTAAACTTTTAAAATTTGGTCATTTAATTGTTTTTTACAAAATGTAGCAGTTTCTTGTAAGACTTTCGTTTACGGAACTTGATAAAGGTCCACTCAGTACATGTTTTTAAAATATTAGTTCAGAATCATATGCATTATTGTGGCCAACAATGAGCAGCTAGGCCAATTCATTCAGCGTCACACCGGTGAATAAAAACTCATCAAGCTGGGGTCTCACATTCTACATCTGTACATCAATAACTTTTGATAGGAAAAAAAAAGACATCTCTAAATGTTTGATATGTTATGTATAAATGTCTCAGCTTTCAATTGATGCAAAAATTTTGAAAATCGGTGGTTGCCATCATGGTAAAAAATTTTTTTGGTATAAAAGTCCATGATGGCGGCCAAAATCAATGTGGTCGACCCAACTTTTTAATATTGTAAATAGTAGCTCTGTTTTTTCTCTTTATAACAACAATTCGTTTTGAGGTGATTTTTGGAGAAACTTTCGAGTTATAACGGTTTAAATGAGCCACCATTTGACCAAAATCGAGGGGTCCGCAAAAATTGTTGTGGCTCTAACTAACGGTGGGTCCATCAATTTGAGTAACCAAATGCATTTTCGTTACTTTTTAGCGAGGATTTTCAGAAAATCGCTACCTTAAACCGGTCTCAGCGAGAATTTTCTACAACCTTTCGTGTTATTATTTTCCCGTCTGGAACATATCCGCGGAACATGCAATGTAAAGCTATTACTTTCACCCGACGTCATTCCCACGTGTCTTATGATTATATGATCAGAACCAGCAATATCGAGCGTGTGGACTCCATTCGTGATCTTGGTGTGATCATAGACCGCAAATTAATACCGTTTTTCTTTTTTAACCTGGGTTGGAACTGGATCGGCGGAAAATGTGTAAACAAACAACGTCAAAAAAAACTTTAGTACAAGCGAAACCGAATTAGGGTTGGGATTGAAACTGTGATGCCATCCAGTCCCAACCCTGGTTGGAACTGCTCAACAAACATTTTTGCTGTACAAGAGTGGAACAAAGCCCCCTCTGAAGCAAACTTTAGCTTAAGAAACTATTATTCAGTTAGCCCTGTTACTTGGGATGGATCAAAAAGAAAAACGGCATAAGCTTTGCCGAGCACATTAGTATGGTAACAGCAAAAGGATTTGCGGTATTAGGACTCATTCGACGGAACTCGCAATATTGCTTCGTTATTTAAAAAAAAATTAAAAACTGAAAAAATGAGGAAATGCTCCAGTTTCGCCTTAAGTATTTGAGGTAACAGCCTGTGGGATAGGTTCACTCATTCAAGACGAAATAAAACTGATTTTATTGAAAAGAATAGAAAAAGGGTGTTCAACTTTCCCCCCAGATTACGGTACTAAATAATAGTAAATAGTACGGGATCGTATAATCAAATAAAACTACTGTTTCTCATCGAATCATGTCCGAGTCTTCTTCGTATGTATTTATTCATGTATTTATTCATTACAGGATACTGGAAAAGTGCACAGTAGATCTCGGGATGAAAACATTTGGGTGTGAAAAGAATGACCGATACTGCAGTTACTCGCGTTACCAATATCATCCAACAATCATGGGCGCAAGCTGAAGCATATTAAGCTCAAGTGACAGCGCAACGTAACACCCGCTTAAGTCATTAGTCGCATCAAACTTGTTGCGTTGCGCGCATGTAGAAGAGGATGAATATTTGTGCTTCCCCTCTTTATCGCGTTCATTTGGTACGCGCATGCCTGCTACATTATTTAGCGTTAGCAGGTACGTTGCGCTTAAGTCGCTTTGCTGGAAGTATAAATGTAGGCACTTCAGTATATATTTCGTATATTTCGATCATCGGCTTATTTAACTTATAACAGATTCGACTTATCTAACATCTACGTTATCGAAATAGGGGTGTCCCTATCCCAGACTATGTAACTTACACTCTCCCTCAAATTCGTACCCAGGCAGACAAACTTTCATCTGTTCGTAGAAAATGTATCCCTCAAAACATGTCTCAACCTTGGCAGTTCCGTCAGCACAGTTGTAGAACTTTCCACAATCTCCCGGATACGGCATTCGTCCTACGAATCCTTCGGGACACGTCACGACCTCCTCTGTAGGATCCTGCTTCAGACACCCGCTTGGATCACCATCCACGCAGAGAATCAGTTCCCTCGAGAATACTTGTCCCTCGGGGCAGACGACTTCTTGCGCCTCGAACTTGTTGCACGCAATGTAACGATCGCAGCTCTCCGGGTGTTCCCGTATTCCGATGACGACGTTTGTGCACAGATAATCGTAGCTTTCGGGTGTGGCAGGATCGCCTTGCGGGTAGCAAGACACAGCAGCGATCGATGCGAGGATTGCCACCGGAATTGAGTGTGTGAAAATGTTCTTCATCGTTTGACTGTTCAACTTGGATTGATGAGCTCTGATAATCGGACGTATGCTTTTATAGAGACACCAACCTGAAATTGAATTATCTTCCACAGTGGCAAATGTGTTTTATTGAATCAATAAAAGAAGACAACCGTCTGTCAGCACGTTTGTAAACATTGTGGACTTTGTCATACGGAGTCATAAACCTGGATGACAATAGAGATTATCGGTGGATAATTGCGACGTCGTCGATGCAATGTGATTCTAGTTGACGCATGAGGCTCGAATAGGGGTTTCCTGCTAGGATATGTATATTTCAAATGTTTAAAGGCTTGTTCTAAATTACACACTACTTTGAAAGTTGTTGGTACTTTTGCAATTCATCCTCGTGCACACTACTAAAATATTTTCAAAAAAAACTGTTGATAAAGCATAATTATTTAAGTAACATAATTTCTATGAAAGCCCAGAACTATACTGAACACTAGAAAAATAAACTTACAAAAAATACATAAAAAATCCGTTGAAAATACAGCATCGTGGCGATGAAAGCAACAATAAATACTCAAGAAATACAACCAAACTGGTTCAGTTTTTTTTTCGTGAAAGAAAGGTCTATTGCTTTATGCTAAAGGACTGCTATTTGCTCGGAATGCAACCCTATCAATATGGGCGAAATCGATTGTTGATTCTGCGAAATTTGGCCAGCAAAAGATAGCGAAATGAGTCAAACAAATTTTAGACTTGGGAAGCACACGAAGAAGCTTCAGCCAGGTGTAGGGCGTTCAGGTGGAATGCCGAGAATTTAATCCGCTTGACTCATCAATAACAAATACCGTTGTAGGTAGGTGTGGTCCAATAAAAAAATATAATCAGATTACCAATTGATTTACTCCCAATTTTGTGGAATTCCTGACTTCTAGGTTATCACCGCTCTCCACTTATACTCATTTCATAAAATTTGTGATCTATATCTAACTTGTTAAGTCGCGCACATTAGCCAAGATCATGCTAAGGGTAACAGATTCGAATAGCGGTTAGCTCAAGAACTTTTCATAATGAAATAGAGTATCTTCGTGCCTGCCGAACGATACACAAACTTAAAGTTGTCTTTGGCAGATGAAATAACCCATAGAGCACAAAGCTGAGAAGCAAAATGTGTTCCAGTTGGAGGTATATATACCACGAAAACAACTTGGAGATTCGAGAAAAGTCCCCACTTGTTCGTCCTTAAAAATTTCTCGCACTTACGCAAAAATTGTCTAAGAAATGTGATGCGAACGTCGAAAGATGCCACTGCTCGCGGGTTAATAGCATCTCATGCACCATATTGTGACTAAATGAATTACATTGCCTTCAAAATTCCATGCACCATTTCTGCAATTCTTGCACCTTGCATCTACCCACGCAATGTTGTGAATCACTGAATCATGGTGGCAACTATTGCACCACTGACACATGAAAATTCTTAGTATTACATGCACAACCATGATGTTCACAGAATCATTTAGGTATCCATGCTGATTTCACGCAGCATCTTTCAACTAATTAGTGAAGTCAACACTTTACAAGTCAGTATAACATGCACCATTTTGGCATTTCGTATTTCAAAATTGTATTCCATGTACGTGTACCATGGTGACTTCGGCACCATATTGAATTCCAAGCACCATTTTTGCATTCGTGCACCTAGCCATACGAAATGTCGAGTAGGTATCACTGAACAACGGTGACGACTAATACAGCACACTAACTTTATGCACTTTCTTCAAAGCTTTCCATGCACCATCATGATGGCCACAGAATCATCACGCATTATCTCTTGCATTGTCTTTTAATCAAGTGGGTATCTAATGCATCATACTGGTATGAACCATCATTAAATTTCATACACCATCAATTTCCAAGCATCATTTCAGCGTTTATGACACGAATGCCACAACAATGGTAAAGTGTCGTTAATAAATAGTAATAATAATAAAATTGCAGCGTTTATTATATCATCTAAGCATCTGATGCATTGTTATGGTGTGAGCATCATATGAAATATATTGTTTGTACCCATGCACCATTTTTGCAATTCCTGCACCATTTTTGCAATTCCTGCACCATTTTTGCAATTCCTGCACCATTTTTGCAATTCCTGCACCTAACTATGCCACATGTTGATAATCTTCGAATAACGGTGACAACTAATGCAACATACTAGTATCACGCACCTTCTTTAAAGCTTTACAAGCATCATTTCAGCGTTTATTTTATCGTCTAGGCATCTTATGCTCCATTACGATGTGTTGCACATTTGATTTTGATGCACCATTTTGGCATTTCGCATACAAAAAAGCATTCCATGTACCTGGACCATGTTGATTTCTGTGCCACATTGAGTTTCCTGCACCATTCTTGCAATTCCCGCAATTCCATCAAAATAGCATTTCATAACCCATGTCGACTCTAATGCATCATACTGACATCATGCACACTCTTTGAATGGCATGATCCATATCAGCATTCTATGCACCATCCTAACGATCTCAGTGTTATCAAGGGATCCTATACACCATGGTGACATCATGTACCTTTATGGCCACCCGCAATTTGATTTGTATGCATCATCTTATTTTAACACCATCTTCAAATCGCTTGTTTCATCTTAGCATTCTATATATCAAATTTCATTTACTTGCCACGCATGTACTATCTTGAGGTTTCATTGATTATGGTTTATAACGTACCATACTCACATCATACATATTTTAAAAATTCTATGCATATGCAATAGCATTACGTGGATCATTTTGAGTATCATTCTATCACCTCGTGGAATTCCTGGAGGACTCCGTGGAGGCATTCAAGGAGAAATCCCAGGAGGAATCCCTGAAGGTTCTTCTGGAGGATTCCCTGAAGGACCTTCTGGAGGAATTACTGAAGGAAAGCTTGAAGGAATACTTGGGAGGAAGCATTGAAAAACTGCTGGAGAAGTCTCTGGAAGAATTTCTAGAGAAACTCCTATAGAACTTCCAGGAGGAACCACTGAAGAAATTGCTGGAGAAATAATTGAAGGTACTCCACGAGGGATTTGTGGAGGAATTCCAGGACAAATCCCTGGGGGAATAACAGGAGGAATCCTTGGAATTATTTCTATACGAATCCCTGGAGAATTTCCTGGAGTAAACTCTGAAGAAACCCTGGAGGAATTCCTGGAAGAATCCCTGGCGGAATCTCTGAAAGATCCCTGGAAGCATTCCTGATGGAATCCTTGGAAGAATGCCTGGAGGTTTTTGTGCAGGAATTTGCTGGATGAACTTCTGGAAAAATACCTGAAGGAATTTCTGGAGGGACATTTGGAGGAGTTTTAGAAGAATTTCTGGAGGAGTTCATTGACAAGCCCCTGCAATGAATCCTGGAGAAATTCCTGGAGGAACTTGAAGGAATTATGAGAGCAATTCTTGCAGGAATTCTCGGGGGAATTCCTGGTGAAGTCCAGGAAGAATTTCTGGAGGAATCCTTGGAAATATTTGTGGACGAATTTTTGAAGTAATTCCAAGAGGAATTCTTTTAGGAATCCCTGAAAAAATTACTGGAGAAATCCCTGAAGGAACTTCTGAAGGAATTCCTGAAGGCATTCATAAAAATAATATTGCAATAATTTCTGGAGCAATCCGTGGAGGCATTTCTGGAGGATTTTTAGGAGGAATCCTTGGAGGAACTTTTGGAGACGTTCCTAAAGGAATCCTTGGAAATCATGGAGAAAGCTTTGAAAAGTTCCTGGAGAAATCCCTGCTGTAATCCTAGGAAGAATACCCAAACGAATCCGTGAAGGAATTCTAGAATGAAACTCCTGGAGGAATTTCAGGAGAAGTCCCTGAAGAACTTCTGGAGAAATTTCTGGAAGAATTCCTGGAGGAATCTATGTAAGAGTTTAAATATGAAACCCTGAAGGAATTTTCAGGAGGAATCCCTGAAAGAATTTCTGGAAAATATCTGGGAGCATTTCTGGAGAAATTCGTGGAGAAATCCCTAGAGGCACTCCATCCAAGGAATACTTATATGAATTGCTAGAGGTAGTTCTGGAAAAGGAACTGAAGGAGGAATCCCCGTAAAAGAATTCCTGGAAGAATTCGTGGATGAATTGCTGATAAATTCTTGAAGGACTGGAGAAATTCATTGACGAATCCTTAGAGGAATTCCTGGAAAAATCCCTTAACCCTTTGGGGACGGATGGGTCGTATGTGCCCAGCCGAGAAAATCGATCATCACAAATGTGTTCTAGACTAGCGAGGTTGCATCTAGAGAGGCAAAAACGCCGTCTCCAAAGGGTTAAAGAATCTCGGGCGGTATCTCTGTAAGAATTTCAGGAGAAATACGTGAAGAATACCTGGAGGTAACCGTAAAGGAATTCCTCAAAGAGTTTCATGAAGAATTCCAGGTGGATTTACTGGAGGAATCCGTGGAGGCATACCAGGAGGAACTCCTTTAGAAGCTTCAGGAGGAATCCCTGCAAGAATATCAGAAGGAATCGCCGATGGATATTCTGGAGGAAATCATGGAGGAATTAAAGGAGGAATGCCTGAAGGAATTTCTGGAAAAATCCCTGGAGGCGTTCCCAAAGTAATCCGTGGAAGACTTCCTGGAGGAATCTCTGGAGGAATTCCTAAAGAAATCTCTTTAGGATCCCTAGGCTATTTTTGGAGAAATAATCTAGCCTTCCTGGAGAAATTTCTGGAGAAATTCCTGGAAGATTTTCTAGAAGATCTTCTGGAGGAATACCTGAAGAAGTCCTAGAGGAATCCCTGGAGAAATTACTGGAGGAATCCCTGTATGCATTTTGGGAGTTTTTTCTGGAGAAATTCCTTCGGGAATTCTTTTTTTTTTGAAATTTCTGAAAAAAACTCATGGATGAATGCCAGAAGGAATTTCCAAAGAATTTCCTGGATTAAGGCCGTTACAAATATTTATTTCACTTTTTGTCCCACCACTCTTTAGCTGGTCGAGGGGGGGGGGGGGCGTATGAAAAAATAATGCATTTTGTCAGAAAAATATTAAAAACTCATCGGATTTGTTAAAGAATTTTTAGCAAGACTCGATATTTTCATAAATATTTTTTTATCTGCCCCCTCAAAATGTCATTTTGAGCCGAAATTTTTTGAAGGGGGGGGGGGGGGGGGGGGGGGGAAACAAAAAGTCAAAATTAAATTTGTATCAGCCTAATTTCTGGAGAAATTCCTAGATGAATCCATGGAGGGATCCCTCAAAGAATTCCTCGAGGAGTTCCAAAAGGAATTCCTGAAAAAGCTCCGAGAGAAATTCCTTTAGGTTTTTCTGGAGGATTTCGTGGAGTAAATCCTGGGGAAAACTAGAGAAATTTTAGCAAACAATCCTAGAGAATTTTCTGGAGGAGTTCCTGGAGGAAATTCTGGAGGTATTTCTGGAGAATTTCCTGGAAGAGTTCTGGGAGAAATTGCCTGAGGATTATCTGGAGGAATCCGTGGAGAAATTCCTGGAGGAATCCGTGAAGGAATTCTTGAAGAAAATTTTGGAGAAGTTCCCGGAGAAATTCCAGGACAAAGTCCTTGAAAAATTCCTGGAGAAACTCATGGAGGAATTCATAGAGGAATCGCTGGAGGAATCACTGGAGAAACTCCTGACTACATTCCTGGACAAATTCTTGGACGAATCCATGGAGGTATCCCTGAAAGAATGCCTGGAAGAGTTCCGGGAGACATTCCTTTAGTGTTCTCTGGAGGAATTCCAGAAGAAATTCTAGCAGAAATTCCTAGAGGATTTTCTGGAAGAATCCCTGGAGGAATTCCTGGAGGAATTCTTGGAGTTTTTCTGGAGGAATTACTGGAGGAAATCCTGGAAGAGTTTTATGAAGGGTTTCTGGAGAAATTTTTGAGGCTTCCTGTAGAAATTTCTGGAGGAATGTCTAAAGGAACTCCTCGATGAATTTCTGAAGGAGTCGAGATAATGACTTCATATTAAAGTTTCGCGTTTCCATGAAACTATCACCATCCGAACCCTCCTCCAGAATCCCAATATGAAGTACTTGGCGATGTTAGCCCCACAGCATGTTGGAACCCCTTCTTGGGAATTCATATTGTGTGTAACACTATGACTATATCTTGTATGTACCATGATCATATATTGCACCAACGTTGTAGTGCCCCCTTAAGCAAGAACCCTGCGCACGCTAATGCAACTAAAACGTTGATTTGAACACTGTGAAGTACTGCTAGAAGTTTCGATGTTCGATCACACACCATCCACCTTCCCCCCCCCCCCCTCCTTAACCCAAAAATAAAAACTAAACAAAACAGCAAAACGTTTGACACTAATGAATATTCGATTGAGTTTAAGAAGGTATTTAAATATTTAAGTCTTCTGTTTTCTCAATTTAAAAGGGCAAGAGTTTCTAAATTGAAAACGTTGATTTGAACACTATGAAGAACTGCTAGAAGTTTTGCACAGCTCACTTATTTCGACCAGTGATCTACTTTCAACCTGGCAAATTATACCCCGGAGAGATTTTTCAAAATTAGCCCCACCCTAATGGTACAGAGTGGTAAGAGCAGAGGAACGAGTCCACAACAGGGGACTGTTATGGTCTTCTTGTTTTCCAACCCCGCATTAAAACTATGCTGCTGTGTTAAAAGATAGGTTGTCAGCTTGAGCCGTACGCTTGAGCCGTAGTTATGTTGGCTACGAAAACATTGCATTTGTGGGATAGGGATGCCACTTCCTTGGTCCACAATCGTAAGAAACGGCAGCACAAAGAGAGTGTAGTAGCTGAAGTTCAGAAAAGCTTGGATCAGGACAATTCGCAGAGATTTGAGGAAACTTTGAACAGTTGGTTAAAGAAGGCATACTAAGAAGCTTTAGAAGTTTTTGAGTATCCAGTAACGCGGTTCAGTGATCGTTCCTTGTTGTTCCCTATTATATTTGAACATGGTATATAAATCGGGATTGCGTGGGTGGGGGAAGTGGTTGGATGTTAGCATAAGGAAGCTAAATGATCTGGTTTCCGGGAAAAAGTTCATGGAGTGGCTAGGCTTATGTCACGAGGAAACAACCATAATATTGTTTTCCAAATGTCTCCATTTAGCATACCCTGCTACAACAAATCATCAGGTAGATCATTCCGTTCTAATATGACTCTGAAGCCATATTAGCTCAAGCTGATCGTTATCATCATCGTCATGAAGTGATACTGAAATATTCGATGGGAAACTAAAAAATGGTTCGTGGCGCCAACGCAAGAATTACGAGTTGTATGAAGTGTATAAATGAACAATAAAATTCAGCAGACTTCAGTGGTCTGGTCACGGCATGATGATGCTGGAAGAAATAACAGCGAAACAGGGGGAAAAGAATTCAATCCAACGAAGATGATGCTGTACCATATGCTCAGTTCAAAAGTAAAGCTACGCTGTATCCAACAAGGTGCTAAGGTTGGCAGGGATGGGAACACTCACTTCCAGAGAGTTACACTCACTTGCAGTTTTCTCAACTCAGATGCGTGCTATCAAGACACGATGAATGGACGGTGATTTTGTCTGAAAGTTTGCCGAATAGAGTAGGGGTCGCACACGCATACCAAAGTCGTTACAGAGCTGTAAAAGCGACTCTCCACGAGGTGAGTGTAATTTACATTCACCTCGTGGAGAGTTGCCTTTGCAGCTCCCTCATGACTTCGGTATGCATGTGCGATCTTTACTCTATTCGACAAACTTTTAGACAAAACCACAAGGCAAAAGTCGTCCATACATCGTTTCTTGATGGCACGCGTCTGAGCTGAGAAAACAGCAAGTGAGTGTAACTCTCTGCAAGTGAGTGTTCCCATCCCTGAAGGGTGGAACCATGAAAAAAGTTCTAAAGAATTCAACGTTTTCATAAAATCGCATAAACTTTTGTTTGTACCGAGTAAATGTGCAGAAGGTTTAAATATTAGTTTTGCAACATTTAGCTTGAATTGTGGATTAAAATCAAGCAACCGTTCCAACACTAAGTACAATGCAATCAAACTCAGTACATTTCAAGCTGTCTGGATATGTGTAATAACATGACATTTATTTCCCACGAATTGTCAAGTCATCAGCCCAAGCTCATCCATCAAATTCACACGCGAACAGCAATGGATAATGGATAATGGTGATTCCCCATGCATTTGTTACCGAAAGTGAGTGGTTTAATTCTGGGGCAAAGTTTGAATTTAGCCACAGCGATTGATGATAAATTCAGATTTTTATGCATCATGTCGTCACGATGCATTTCGAAGAATTTCAACCCGCACTGTCGCTCCCGATCATCACCGGTAAGCATGGTGGACAATAGCAAGTCAAATCCCACCCAAATAAAGATTTGTGTACAAACAGAGCTAGCACCGTATCACGCGCAGATATGAACTTGTACAAGTCGAAAATATAGCCCGCCTTGAGGTTCACTCATCTGGCAATTTACTCAATTCAATGGCTCTGGGAAAAAAGCCATAAAACCCGATAAGCTATCCGGGCCTACCGTGGGCCCATGTTTTGGCTGCTGAAGGCAATCCCATCCGACGACGTAAGCAATCAGCGGTCCCGATTCACTAAATGTGGGGCTTAGGCGATTACAGTGATTCACCTTATCAGCACGCGGCTCCTTCTCTCCCGTATAAAAGCCGGTTGTCTATCAGTTGTCGAAATCATATCAACAACAGTTTACAGTGTTATTAGATCGAAATCGATATTCTTGGAGAACGCAGCCAACAAAATGAGGTCGTTAGTTTTTGCGTTGCTCGTAGCGGCGATACAAGGCGGATCAACTGCGCAGACGGAAAATCCTTGTCAGGGGATTCTCAGTGGCATATTGGTGAGTCCGGATGTGTGCTACGAGTTCATTGTGTGTTACTTGGAAGAAGCTGAAATCGTGAATTGTCCGGAGGGCACGATATTTTCCACGGATCTTGTGACATGTGTCCCAGGCAATCAGCAAACATGTGTGGAAGGATTTCCTGAGGATCCTGAAGAAGATAATCCATGTAGAGGAGTGGTGCTGAGTAGATTTCCTCATCCGGAGAGCTGCACAAAGTTTAACAGTTGCTTGTTGGGAAGTTTGAGGGAGCATACCTGTCGAGACGGATTTGTGTTCTCACGGAGATTCTTCATTTGCTTGCCGGGTGATTCGGAGACTTGTAATGTGCAGATTTTACCAACGACAACAACTCCTGCACCCGGAACTATAAACCAAGTACCTATTGAGTATTGCGTAACAAACAGTAGATCCTTCGGACGGTTGCCACACCCACGGCTTTGTACGCACTTCGTCCGGTGCCAGCTTTGGATTCCTACAGTGCAAGCATGTCCCAGCTGGACAGTATTTAACGAGAGGCTACGTATCTGCATTCCGGGTAATCCCAATACCTGCGCTACGTTGATTAATCCGGAGGGTACCACAACTACCACATTGGCTCCGATAACGAACGAAATTTGCGAAGGAAGGTTGTTGGGGTTGATACCTCATCCACACTTCTGCTACATGTACATAAGCTGCCGGCTGGGAGTAGCCACGGAGCACGAATGCCCTCGATTGCATGTGTTCTCCGAGCAACTCTCGATATGTCTACCGGGAAACCAAAGCACATGCACAATAATAGGGCAGGACTGAAGATGCACGTGGAGCCATCTCGAATATTGATAATTTGTTAACTGTGATAGGTAGTAAGAACCTTAGAAACTAAGTTAGTGAGATCGAATAAAAACTATAGTATATAATACCGTGAATTTATTTCTTTCTTTCTTAAATAAATAGTATTTCCAGAGCTAGTGCTGGCCTAAGTGCGAAAATTACATCAGTTAAAGGCAATGCGAATTGCTCACTTTTGAGCTATTTCAGTTAAAATAAGATTTGGGTGGGTCTGGGTCATTTGAGAGTAAGTTTTTCTTAGCGTGCATTTCATTTTGATTAATACTCTGATAAGAAATATTTCAACGTGGGTGTTTATTTTCGAAAAAGCTAAGAAATAAACCTCTAACAACCTCACACCTAGAAAATAACCACTTAGTCACTGAGTTAATCCTACTCAGAAATCGATAAGTCTTCTGTTTTTCCTACCCAACAAACATTTTTGCTGTGCAAGAGTGGAACAAACTACTCTGAAGAAAACTCTAGCTTAAGAAACTGTTATACAGCTAGTTCTGTTACTTGGTTACTTAGTTCCAGCTCAAAGTTGGACAATTCATTTGTAAATGGTGTCCAACTTGTAACGAAAGGGAGATAGTACAAAATGCTTATCGATTTCTGAGAAGGACCAACTCAATACACTGGAACGTCTTTTTTATGCAATGAATTAAATGCTTTGACTGTTTTCTTACTCTCCGTGTCGACCAATGTGGCGCTAGCTTCTATGCGCGAAAGATCGCTAAAAGTAAATCGCAAAAATATTGTATGGCGAATAGCACCTAATGGCGTATTTCTCGAAGTGAAACACATTATTCGGAAAAATATTTGGTAGCGGTTGTGCATAATGATGATCGATTTGGTGCCTACCAAATATTTTTTCGGTAAAAGCTTTTCATTTCGAGAAATTCGAGTTTAGATGCTTTTCGCCATACAACATAAAATCATTCTACTCCTGTTGAGCAACATTGAACGCACGCCCTGCCGGTAATCCATTGGCTGAGGGTGCATAAATTCAGATGGCCTTGACGGTCAAGTGGTTACCGTTTCTTATTCATATGCAGAAGATCCTGGGTTTAATACATGGGCCGTCCCTTTCCTCCTAATTTGTATCTTTATACTTTATACTTTCACTCTCTTCGACATATAGGGTATGTGATCCATCAGTAATCTCACGCTCCCATATTCATCCTATTCGAAAACAAGCGATTACGGCACCGATTGATTCCGTTCTTTTTGTTTACATGGGTGCTCACTTCTAACAAAAAATACAAAAATAAGAAACAAGACAAACAGCGCTTCAATCCTTTGTTTTTCGTAGGATGAAAATGGGAGCCACATGCTTAATAAGGGAACTAATACCCTACATCTCATGTATATTCGAATGTTCGTTTCCCTTCTTTCCAACTTTTCATTACAGCACATTGTCAATCTATCATATAACGCCTACAAGTTATGCAATCAAGCAAACTTGTGCCGCTTCACAGTAATCTTCACATAATCTATCACTTAACGCCTGGCATCCATGCACCAATGCATGAATCTTGTGCAAAAAATAAAACCTTTTCCACCAACACACCGACATCCGCATGCCCTTGTTGTGCAGGCGCAGAGGGCTCAACGGCCTATTGGCAACAAGCGATTGCAATCATCACTTCCCTCCCCTTCCCCACATTGACCAGCAACCTGACGCAGCAGGCGCCATTGTCGCCCAAAAATAAAAGACAACCAACGTTCATACACTGAACGGCGGCTTGCGGTGAAAATTACTATTCTGAGGGTCAATTTAAATACACAACGCCACTAAATTTGTGCAGACTGAGTTTCGTTTCAATTCAACAGAATTATGTTTTCAATTTTACCATGGACTCGATTTTCAATTAAAAAAAGTTCCTGTTGGCAACCGGATTCGAACCAAGAACCTTGACATCACCAGGCTCGCACGCTACCACTCGGCTATCGAACCGGTTGATATGAGAGCAAACAAAACGCACACAAGAAGCGTTGGTGGGTCGATGATCATGTTTTGCCATGGTAAATTTAAAAACATTTTTATGCTTGTCATTACTGCAAGCCGCCTTTCAGTGTAGGGTTCATTCACAAATATCATAACGCCAAAATTGGCCAATTTTGTCACCCACCCACCTCTTCGTAACACTGTTTGTATGGGAAAAAAATAAATTATTCGGGCTTTAACACCACGAAGGACACCCACCCACCCCCTCGAGCGTTATGACATTTGTGAACAAGCCCATACACTGAAGATGCCTGTTAGTCCCAGAAGCTGGTTGCTTGTATGAGTGAAGCTGATATGGCGATTACTAGAGTTAGAGTAGCAGCTGCGGGCGGTCAGTATTTTTTTTTCATTGCCTTTGGGTGCATAAATTCAAAATGTGCATAAAATAAAAAGGGCATAAAAGAGGGAATTCTATGCATAAATAATGCCATGACTATAAAAAGGAAACATAGTTCATGAGAACAGGTCTAGTTCCTGGGCATTTGAGATCAGGACAAGGGGGTTTCATAAAGTTCCCAGAAAGCCCACAAATAGAGCATTGCTTGGGATGTTTTGGGGTATTTCAGGACCTTTCTAAGGACGTTCAGACAAGCGTTTCAATGGGATTACGGGGGTTTCAGGGGCATTCCAATTACAGGTGCGTTTCAGGGGGTTTCTGGGGCCTTCCAAATGCATTCCAAGGGGTTTCAAGGGCCTTCAAAACCGATTTTTCTATGAGATCATGGAGGTTTCAAAGACATTCAGGATATTTCAGGACGTTTCAGAAGTATAAGGGCGTTCATGGTTGTTTCAAAGAGATTACGGTGATTTCAGGAAAATTTCAATAGTGTGAAGCGCCCCAGAGGCCCCTGAAACCCCGTGATACCCCCTTAAACCATCTGAGACCCCATAAAACGAACCTGAAATCTCTTGGTAACCCTGGATGTCACTTGAAACTCCCAGAACGCTTTGCAATCTCCCACTGTTTTCTTCATGTAAATGCCCCATGCCAAAAAAATCCATAAATAATTCGAAAATTGCCAATCAATAAATAGGAGAAGAAACAATAACAAATCAAAAAGTGCATATGTGGTACTCCATAGGGCACTGCATTTGATTTTGTATTGGATTTTGACATTTTCGGGCCTTGTTGTTTACAAAAATTCAATGAGAGTGGAAGGGACGAAGAGAATTTCATGCAGCAAAAACGCATATCAAAGTCATGACAGAGCTGTGAAAGGGACTCTCCACGAGGTGAGTGTAATTAACATTCACCTCATGGAGAGTTGCCTTTGCAGCCTCCTCACGACTTCGGTATGCGTGTGCGACCCCTACTCTATTCGGCAAACTTTTAGACAAAACCATAAAGCAAAAGTCGTCCATACATCGTTTCTTGATTGCACGCTTCTCAGCTGAGAAAACATCAAGTGAGTGTAACTCTTTGCAAGTGAGTGTTCCCATCCTTGTTGGATTCCTCTAAAATTAAATATAAATTTTATCTGAGATTCTTTATGGAACTACTTCTGAAGTTCCCTTTGATGACGGCACGGTCGCATCCCTCCAGGAGGTCCTTCTAGGATCCCACAGGAATCCCATATGGGATTTCTCCAAGGAATCCTTCGTGGTTTCTCCACAAATTTGTTCCAGGAGTTCAATGTAGGATTCCCTAGGAGTTCTTGATGATTCTCTGAGATTATTCCAGGATTCCTTCGGAGATTCCTTCTGGGAATTTTTTTATGGAGTTCCGGTAACCCCCCAGGAATACCAGCCGAGATTCTGCTAATAGCTTTAAAGGAAAACCAGATGGAACTTACTGAAGGATTTCCTCAAGGCAACCCTTAGGAACTTCATGAGGAAATCTATAACTAAAATTGCAGGAGGAACTTCTCCTGAAAGATTTCCATTCTAACTTATAGAGGAGTTTCAGAAGGATCTACTGGAATTCCAAACGAAACTGTTGGAGGAAACCAGAAAAGAATTACTAGATGATTCCTGGAAAGAGTTTCTGAAGAAATCCTGGAAGCAATTTCTGAAATAATTCTAGAAGAACTTCCCGGAATAAGTTCCAAGAAGAATCCCAGAAAGAGTTCTATATCTTTATCTTTATTGGAGCAGGGAAAAGCCCGATTGAGCTGAGCTTCAATATGCTCTCTTTCAAATAGGCATAAAACCTCTTCTGCTCTTCGCATCAACAGAATACAATTTCCAAATGATACAATTACAATTTCTTATAGCTACTTTACACAATCTTAAAATATAAGAACCTATTTCTACCAAGACATTTAACACCTAACCCCTCAATCAAACTAACACTTTGCGAAACTGGTTTTTGTTGGAGACACGAGACAAATGTAAATCAAAAACATGATAGCAGCGATTAAAAACACGACCCATACTACTAATAGGTTCGTTATAGCCGTAATTTGTATGGAATACAGGGATCCGGAAAAACAGATGTAAACGAAGACAGCGACGACGAGAATCAACAGTTACTAAAACAGAAATCCAAGGAGGAGTTTCTGAAAAAATTCCAGAAACAATTCCTGACAGAAGCCCAGAAAATATCCCGGAGGAATCCCTGATTCAGCTCTCAACGGAATCCCGGAAGAATCTCGGAAGTAGTTCATGGAAGAATCCCAGAAGCGATGAACTTCCCGGTAGTACTACCGAAGGAATCCCGGAAGGAATTCTTGAAGCAATCCCAGAAGTAGTTCATGAAAGGTATCGGGGAGGAACTGTTCCACATGTTATTGAAGGCTGTTCAACGTCAGAGTGCCAGTGAATTGCTCTAAGCTCAACTATCAAATATGGTCCTCGGAAAAGTTAGAGGTTTGATAACCAGCCCTGTGAGCCAGTTATGGCGGATCGGATGTCTCTCCAGCCATCTTTAAGTGTAGCTGCGCCAAGCTGCTCTTCCGTTGGAAGGGCCACTGCTAACTGCTGTACTGTTAGTCTTGAGCCACTTCTACATTACGCAGCTGCTAGATGTTGAGCCGCGGCGACTTCGACGCGTGGTGATAACTGTCGAAAGTTTTGAGCGCATGCATACAGCGACTAAGTAGTGATCCGAATTTATATTTGCACTGCGAGAAGAATTTACCCTCGATTAGAACGTGGTCGATTTGATGGATATCTTTGCGGGGGAAGAAGGTGCTTCGGACTACCATACTACGGGAGGCTGCAAAGTTATCATTCGATACGGCGTGTAGGCTATTTCGCCCGATTACCACGGTCTGTACATTTCCTCCCTTCCTACCTGCGCGTTAATGTCGCCGACATCGATTTTCACGTCACGCGGCTAGCAACTGTCGTATGTTTGCTCTAATTGCGCGTAGAACGCTTCTTTCTCGTCATCAGGTCTTGCTTCATGTAGGCAGTGGACGTTGATGATGCTGTAGTTGAAAGAACGGCCTTAAACTCTTAACATGCACATCCTGGCGTTGATCGGCTGCCACCCGATCACACGTTGTCGCATCTTGCCCAACACTATAAATCCTGTTCCCAGTTCATTGGTGGTGCCGCAGCTTTGGTAGAAGGTTAGCCGCTCGATGCCCGCTTTGCCATTCTTTCTGTCCAACAAAGTTCCGGCAACACCACGATGTCGAAGTTGCGGGGATGTAATTCGTCGTAGATTATCCTGTTACATTCTGCGAAACCAAGTGACTTACAATTCCAAGTTCCATGTTTCCAATCGTAATTCTCATTTCGTCGCGTGGGTCTTTGCCGATTGTATCGAGTCGTATTTTCTCCTATGTTATTCGCAATGGGGATTTTTACGGGTGGCTTATTGGGCCTACGCCAACACTCCTGCCTCGCCGGAGGGCCATCGTGCCAGTTCTGTTAAACGTTCCAACAGGTCCCAACCAACACTGGGACGACCATGCTGATGAGGCTGCCACCATGGATCTAGCTGGGTGTGATACAGCGTTTCTTACTCAGCCACTGGATGCCAGAACAGACGCTGTTTGAGCCGCACCTCCTTGGTGAACAGACGCTCGGGTCGTACCTTCTCAATCTAGCTGAAGTGCAGGCTGCACTACCAGCCAATCACACAACTCTTAGCTGGCGGTCTTTGTCATCGCTTGACCCGTGGAAGCATGAGGTAGGAACTTGTGAGAACCAGAGCTATGTTGGACGCTCTCCTTATCGACTCACCGTTTTGCAGCCCCTTGGATCCTTGCTAACGGCTGACAACAATTAATCTGCACCTAATGTGCCATGCACAAATCTTTGATTGTAAGCAGGAGAATGATGTGTAGCGATGAGGCATCCTGAAGGTTGTAAAGATACATGCCAACAACCCAGTAAAGTTAATGTTCTCCACAGATCCAGTTGTGGCATAAGAACAGGCTTATAGCATAGTGGACAGAATAAATGAACGGTACTACGTGATCTGGTTAGCTTCAGGAGTGATCGAGTAAGGAATATTGTGAAATTTTATTATTGCTCATGTCTTTAAACGTTATGTGGAAACAATAAATGTATGTACGTCCGCGCAGATTTGCTGAAACAAATCCCCAATTTCCTGGACAATATGAGACCAAAGTTCCTACTCGATCTTCCTAAAGACTGACAAAACTCCATTGAAACTTGGTGTTTGGTACGAGATAACATCCAACAAAAATTCAAAAGGAATAACTATAGATAAACAATTTCGTTACCGGCCTGTTTCCTGCTCCTGCCATAAACAAACTGTTACCAGTGTTAGTATTTTGTGTAATTACGTTCCAGACGCTACAATTTCGTGAAAACTCTCTCGTCAACATTTTGATCCAACCAATTAAAAACATGTCAAATATTCATTATTTTCTTTACAAACATGGAGTGGGTAATGAAAGCTGACCGCTACCGATGGTAAACAGTACTATAGGCAACCTGTCCAGGTGGCACACCTGTAATTTCCCCTATACACTGTATAGTAACAGTCATCCCATCCCATATACCTCACGATAGCTGGAAAAGAAACCTTTCCATCAGCTATTGTTCTAAAATGGAACGCCTCGAAATGTTCTAGAGCCCCATCATGCCCTGTTTCCTGCAGAACAAGTGACGTTTCGGACTCGTTGCGGTACATGACGACCGTTTGGCTGAGTGGATGGAGTTTCCATTTCCGGACTGACGCCCATTTCACCTTCCGAAACAATACAGGGAAGCATTCGTCGAAACTCGCCCCCATCATTCAATACGGCAGGCACGGTATCCTTTTTTTTCCTCGTTTAGGAATTCGTGCTTCGTACCTGTACCTGCAACATTTGCGGTTGTGGCCCGTGTCAAAAAAGAATCACCACCGTTAGATATTTCCGCCGAACAACCATGGAAGCGAAAATCGAACTGATTTATCGCAAATTGAACATCCTCGGACTGCTGTTGGGCGCTTCTCCCTCGCCGATGTGTAACATAGAATCCACTCGATTCGGTAACATCTTGATAAAAATCATAATTATTTTGTAATTAAAGCACTAAATCATGGCGGCGAACTGGAGCGGAGTTCGCACGCCGGTTTGACAGTTTAATAAGTTGCAACCGCGCGCTGGCAGGACCAACAAGGAACAGCAGTAAATTGTCCCGTGAATGGGTGAGACATATTTGGGGCACGTTTTGGGAGTCTGGAAGCAAGCATTAGTCTAGGTGGGTTTGATCTGGAGAATAGAGAAGTGGCTTCGATGTAGGTGAGCTCAGGAACAACACTGAAAATGGCAGCTTTGATTGATATGGTCACACACTAAGATCAGCTCGGTATTTTTCCCATCTTTTTACTGAGTTCTCAACAGCAGATTTAACTCGGTACACTCGGTTGTTTCTTTTACGGATATTCTGTAAATGAGTTACCGAGCTCAGATAACAAACTGTCAAAAGTTACTGATACACGGTAAATACGATAACCGAGTGTACCGAGATAAATCTGCTGTTGAAGACTCAGTAAAAAGATGGAAAAAAATACTGAACTCAGTGAAAAAATTACTGAGCTGGAACATCTGAATCTTAGTGTGCACATCCGAAAATATCGTGAAAACAACACAAAATATGTCTGTTGTGGTGGAAACGCTTTCTTTGAAATACATTGACACCTACTGATAGCAGCTTCCTCTAAGAAGCTTCAATGCTGTAATAGTATTTATTTTTAATTATTATAACTATTTATTTTATAAATAAACTTACATTTTAGTGTACGATTTTCTCTATCTACAAAGAAGCTCCACTGTTACAACTAATAAAACTCTTTCTGATCTCCTATTCTGAGTTCACACAGCAGTGTTGCCAGTCTCACCGAGCTAATCAATTTCTTTCACAACAATCTCCCCCCCCCCCCCCCTCCCCGTGAAACTGGTAATCAATTAAATTCTCACTCATTGTCTAATTCACTCTATACTTCTATGTTCAACAAATATGGTCTTCAATATCAAACGCTTACTGGCTTATCATAATTTTCCTATGATTCATAAGCAGCAACGTTCTACATAAAATCTGTGACCGCAGCACCACGAATACATCACGAATAACTTTTCTATCGACAACAATATTAACTTATCACACTTTGTACTATATTCACGGTTTTCAAATCCACTATCTAACAGGGGCGTACAATTTCGTTTCAATGATACACTTTCATGCAACATTTGAATGAGTCACTTCAAGTGTTTCATACATTTTTCTAATGACTCGGTCGTTAAAAAAACTTTTCCACTCATCGTAGCACTCGGTAGTCTCCCACCCGGTCGCATTGCTTGTGCTTCACCCGTCAGAGCATTAGGGTCTCACTGGTGCGCGCTAGTCTCTCAATGGTTACGGGCGCCGGTTAATTGGATTTAAGTGATCGAATTTGTTATCCTCTTTCATAAAACATAATTATCATTCTATTGGCGTGCACCACTATTTAAAAATGTGGTTTAAATAGTGTTTTTGGCATGTTGAAGTATTTCAATGACTCATAAATGAAACGAAAATCCAAGTGTATCATCCCATGTTTCATACACACTTGTTTCTGTAGCAGCAACGAACGAGTGTGTTGCTGGGTGAGAGATGAAGCATCACAGCAGTCCGTTCGCATGGGAAACGATTTGCTACAGTCGTCGTACGTCAAGTTTTCCTTTCGAAATTGTACGACCCTGCTATCTAACATCTTCTGTTTTGTTTGAAGATCCATGCTTCGATCCGTGCTCTGCACATGTCCAATACATATATCAAAATTTTCGATACTGTACATGTAATTATTTTGGCATTATTGTTTCCAGGCTTGACAGAAACTCCCTCGCTAAAAAAGGAAGCGATTTCGGCGATTTTATGAGGAGTGAAAATAAAACTCAGAAATCACAACGCAAATCCTCAACAGCAGCGAGCGCGAGCTTGCCACGCAGCGAGGAGTTCGTCCAACACTCTTAAGGTGAAACTGGAAGCATTTCCTCACTTTTTACTCTATGATTTTTAAAAAAATAATGAAGCATTATTTTTGAAAACGGTCTCCGTGGACAATTAGAGGAATGATCAAGGTATCAACTGGAATTTTTTAACTTCTGGAAAATGATTATCAGTTTTCAAAAACCAATTTTGAACAAAATTGTGATGACTTTTTTTCAGCCAAATTTTTACTTTGCGCAGCAATATCTCGAAAAGTTTACACGAAAAGCACTTTTTTGAGTCCCGTCCAAAGATAGCAAATTTCAAGAGGAAGATTTTTGTCGAAGACATAATTAGTGGAAAATGTCATTTTCCACATCAAAACCATTTTTATTTCAATTGAACAACATCAATTTTCATGCGCTTGCATGTGTGAGTAAGCAACGGACCAGCAGCAGCAGAGCGGCCGAGCCAGCCAAACCAGTTTTGTTGATCGTCGCACAAAGCGGAGACCGAAAAATAACACACGGGGAGGTGGGATCTCCGGTGGGATAATTGAATGAAATTCTACTGCTAACGTAAAGCAGTGGCATTTTGCTGAAGCATGATCGCAACTTTCTCTTTGTGCCATTTAGCTTACTCTGTAAAAGATATTTTTGGAAATGTTAAAATACATCAGCAACTAATGATGCGCATGTTCTTGACTAATGGCATACCCGTTGATTGTATGAACACAAACGATGCTGATTGAATTGTAACATAGGTTTTGAGCATTGTTGAAAATGAACATATTTGTAGGTCACCGTTCAGTTATCAATCTAGCGCAATCAAAATATTGAAGAGAATATCTAAGCAAAAATTTCGTAAACCTTGATTTATTTTTAATCATGATTGATGGTTTGAAAGGTTTCAATCTGATAATTATTGATTAACTTGTTTTAAAATTATGAGTGTTATGTAGGTGCGTATTATCGAGGTATTTTTACAACAGTGGCGTGGTGTTTCGTTTCTAGAGAATATTTTTAGCTTTTGAATACTTGGCCACTTTGGATGAACGTTTCGCTGAAGGTGGTTTTTATGAATATAATAAGCCTGTATATTTTTTTTATTATTGGAATAGTAGTTTCAACAGTACTATCGATAAAGGGTTTTCACAACTTGCTATCGCAAGTGTACCAATGACGGTGAGTATCATCAATACATGTTACTGAGACTGATAGAAATGATCTTATTTATGAATCTGTATGAAACATACATTTAGTAACTAATAAAGAATTACGAGTTTTGTAGGGATTGTAAAAGGTTTTTATGTTTTCGGAGGATTATTAAATTTGGTGCAGTTAATATTTGGTTTAAATTTATGAGTGGAATGAATGCTAGTAAGTAAACTAATGTTCAATGAAATATGAGAAAATTGTAAACAAAAATATTGCCGTTGTAGGTACGTGAGGCAGTTCAACCCTCCGGTTTTTTATTCGAACGTGGAAGTAATGCATGTTAGAAGAGCATTTTAATTAAATTTGTTGTGCTGTTTTCAGTGCTGAATTTGCCGTTCAACAATTTGTTTTATATTTATTGTTCTTGTTTAATTTGGTTTAAGATCTATCTCTCATTATTTTTCCGTATCTGTTGAATTATTTTTTTAAATAAGCTAACTATTGGAATATAAAACATTGACTTTTACGAACACAATAAATGCATCAGGGAAACCCGGAAGGTAATAGTGAAAGAATTAACGAAAAGATTATAGGAATCCCTGAAAAAGTTCCTGTACGGAACTCTGAAAAATATTGGAAGAAAAAGTGGTAGAATTGTTGAATGAATCTTTATGAGAATTCTGGGTGGAATCCTTAGAAGAACTCCTTGTGGAGTATTCAATTTTTGGAGCTATGCCTGAAAGATTGCCGGCAAGAGCATCAAAAAGATAGTGAAAGGAATTAATGGAAAAAGAAGAACAGCGAAACAATTCCGAGTGGAGGTGGTAATCTGATAAAATTCTGAAAGGTATCCTTGGAAGAACTCCGAAAAGAACCGCTGAGAAAATTACGGAAGAAGATTTCGGAAGAATTCTGGAAGAATCCATTTCAAAAATCTGGGAGAAATTTCAAAAAAATACTCGAGAGTATTCGTTGAAAAAAAAATACCTGGGAAATTTCTCAACATAATACTGGAAAGAGTTTTTGGCAAAAATCCTGAAGAAAAATCCCTGGAAGTCTAACCGAAGACATTCCTTTATTATTTGTGGTAAAAATTTCCAGAGTATCCTTGGAAGACTTCTGGAAGTCATCCTTAAAATTCCGAAAATAGCCTTTGAATATTTTTCTAGAATAAAAATGTCAATGTAAAATGTAAAATCTCTTGAAGGAATTCTGCGATGAAACTTTGAAAGAGTACTGGTAGAAAACTCTGGAAGAACTTCGGAAGAATTTTATGTAGAATATCGATGAAAATCTCAGAAAACTAGTCCCGAAGGAATTCCAGAAACAGTCCCCTGATCCAATTCGCGGAGAAATCCCCGAAGGAATTTCCAAAGGACTTCTAGTTGTAGTCCTCGATGGAAGTCCAGTAGAAACTTTCCCGATTTCTAGAGGGAATTCCAGAAAAGGGCAAAGATTTCCAGGAAAAATCCTCAATTAATCCCTGAAGAATTTTCAGGAGGCATCCCGAAGGAATTCCAAGAGGAATCTCCGAACGAATTTTGGGAGGAATTCCAGAAGAAATTTCCTAAGGGATTTCATGACTATTCTTGAAGGAAACTACGAAGGAATTCCAGGAAGAACTCTCTAAGGAAATACAGGAAGATTCTCAAAGAATTCCAGTAGGTTTCTCCAAAGGAATTCCATGAGAAATTCCCGAAGTAATTCTCGAAGAAATTCCAGAAGGAATCTTCGAATGAATTCTGGTAGGACTCCAAGAAATCAGTAGGAGGAGTCACCACAGGAATTCCAGGATGAATCCCCGAAGGGATTCCAGGAGGAAACTCCAAGTGAAATCCCCGAAAGAATTCTTGTATGGATCCCCGAAGGATTTTCAAGAAGAATCCTCGAATAAATATCAAAAGAAATCCCCAGATGAATTCCACGAGGAATCCTTGAAAAATTTCCAGGGAACCTTTCCAGGAAGGGGACGGGATTTGCTGGAGGAATCCCCGAAGAATTTTTAGGAGACATCCTCTAAGAAAGGAAGAGGAATTTCAGAAGTAGCCCCCGATGAAATTTCAGGACGATTCTCCGAGAGAATTCCAGTAGAAATCCACAAAAGAATTTCAAGAAAAAATCCCGAAGGGATTTCAGGATTAACAATCGAAGGAATTTCGAAGAAGAATCTCTGAGCGAACTCCAGGATGAATCTCCGAAGGAATTCAAGAAGTAGTCGCTGTTGAAATTCCAGGAAGAATCCAAGAAGGAGTTTCAGGAGTACTCAGAGAAAATCCTAAAGGAAACCCCGAAGGTGTACTAGAAGCCATCCTCGAAGGAACTCCAGGAGTTAATCAGGATTTTCAATAGAAATCCCCGAAGAATTTTCAAAAGAAATCCTCGAACGGATTCCATGAGGAATCCTTAGAAGATTTCCAGGAGGAATCCCCGACGAATTTTCAGGAGGCATCCCCGAAAGAATTACAAGAGGAATCCCCGAAGATTTCCAGGAGGATTTCCAGAAGTAATCCCCGAAGAAATTTCAGGACGATTCCCCGAAAGAATTTCAGCAGGAATTCCCCAAAGGAATTCCCGAAGTAATTCCAGGAGAAGGATAGGATATTCTGAAGGAATTCTTGAACGAATTCTAGGAGGAATATCCACAGAAATTCCGGGAGGAATCCCCGAATTCCAGGGGGAACCCAAAATGGACTATTAGTTGTAGTCTCTGAAGAAATGCCAGGAGGAATTCCCGATTTTCAGAAAGATTTCCTAGAATTCCAAGATGAATACCCGAAAGAATTCCAGAAGTGGTCGCTATTGGAATTCCAGGAGGAATCTCTGAAAGAATACCCTATGCAGTTTCAGGAGTATTCCTTGATGGATATCCAGGAGAAATCCCAGAAGAAACTCTCGGGGGAATTCTCGAAGAGGTTCCGGAAACCATCTACGAAGAGTCTCAAGAATTCCAGCAGAAATCACCAAAGGAACTCCAAAGAAAATTTGATGAGGAATCCCCTAAAGATTTCTAGGAGGAATCATAAAAGGACATACAGTGTTAATTCTCGCAATAGTTCCAGGGGGAATCCTCAAAGGATTTTCAGAAGCAATCTTCAAAGGAATTCCATGAGGAATTTCCGATGGAAGGCCAAGATGAATCCCTGAAGGAGTTTCAGGAAAAATCTTCGAAGATATTGTACTAGGAATTCCTTTGGGGATTGTTTTTGGAATTCCTTCGGGGATTCCTCCTGGAATTTCTTCGAAGATTTCTCCTGGAATTAGTTCAAGGATTCCTCCTGGACTTCCATTGAGAATTCATCATGGAATAACTTTAAGGATTGCATCTGGAATTCTTCCGAGATCTCCCCCCCCTCCCCTGTATGTCTTTTTAGGATTCCTTCTAGAAATCTTTAGGGGATTCCTCATCAAATTTTTTTTTGGAGTTTCTTTGGTGATTTCTGCTGGAATTCTTTGAGATTCTTCGTAGATGGTTTCCGGAACTCCTTCGTGGATTCCTCCAAGAGTTTCTTCTGGGATTTCTCCTGGAATTCCATCAAGGAATATTCCTGAAACTCCATAGCCCAGTCAACCAGTGATCGTAGAAGATGTTGAATAGGATGTTAAAGTGGAGGCGATATGCGTACGTTTTACATGCGCCTAAATAGAGGCATGCACGCATATGGCCTCCACATTATCATCATATGCAACATCTTATACGATTACTGGTTGTCTGGCAGGGTATTATTTCAGATATTCCTCCTGGAATTCCAATAGCGACCTCTTCTGGAATTCTTTCGGGTATTCATCTTGGAATTCCAGGAAATCATTCTGAAAATCGGGAATCTCTCCTGGCATTTCTTCGGAGACTACAACTAATAGTCCTTTTTGGGTTCCTCCTGGAATTCGGGGATTCCTCCTGGAATTCCTATAAATATTCCTCCTAGAATTCGTTCAAGAATTCCTTCAGAATATCCTATCCTTCCGAGATTTCTCCTGGAATTACTTCGAGAATTCCTTTGGGGATTCCTGCTGAAATTCTTTCGGGGAATCGTCCTGAAATTTCGGGGATTACTTCTGGAAATCCTCCTGGAAATCTTCGGGGATTCCTCTTGTAATTCTTTCGGGGAAGCCTCCTGAAAATTCTTCCGGGTTTCCTCCTGGAAATCTTTTAAGGATTCCTCATGGAATCAGTTCGAGGATTTCTTTTGAAAATTCTTCGGGGATTTCTATTGAAAGTCCTTTAGTGATTTTACTATGAAATCCTTCGAGGATTCCTCCTAGAATTTCCTCTAGAAATGACATCAGAGAATCCCTGAATTCCTGAAATTTCTTGGAATTATTTTTGGAATCCCTGAAGAATATTCAGAAGACATCCCCGACAGAATTACAAGAGCAATCCTCGAAAATTTCCGAGGGAATTCCAGAAATAATCCCCGAAGAAATTTCAGGAGGAATCCCCGAAAGAATTCCAAGAAAGAATCCCTAATCGAATTCCAGGTGCAATCCCCGACGTAACTCTAGGAACCATCCCGAAGGAATTCCAGGAAGAACCCTCGATGAAACTACAGGAAGAATCTCAAAGAATTTCAGCAGGAATCCCCAAAACCAATTTCAGAAGGAATACCCGAACGAATTCTAGGAGGAATATCCGCAGGAATTTCAGGAGGAATTCCCGAAGTTATTTCAGGAGAAATCCCAAAAGTAATTTCAGGATGAATTCCCGAAGTTATTCCAGGAGGAATCCTAGAAAGAATTCCAAGAGGAATCCCAGAGGGATATCAAGAAGAATCCTTGAACGAATCTTTGAAGGAATTCCAGGAGGAATCCTTTAAAGATTCCCAGAACGAATCTTTCCAGAAAAGGGAAAAGATTTCCAGAAGAAATTCCCGAAGGAATTCCAAAGGCAATCCACAAAGGAATTCCATGAAGAATTTACGATGGAAGGCTAAGATGAATCCCTGGAGGAATTCCAGGAAAAATCTTCGAAAAAATTCTAGGAGGAATTCCTTTGGGGATTGCTTTTGCAATTCCTTCAGGGACTCCTCCTGGAGTTTTCTTCGAAGATTTCTCTTGGAATTACGCCAGGGATTCGTCCTGGACTTCCATTGCGAATTCATCATGGAATAGCTTTGGGGATTGCATCTGTAATTCTTTCGAGGATTCCTCTTGGAACTCTTTCGAGTCTCCCCCCTCCTCCTCCTGCATGTCTTTTTATGATTCCTTCTAGAAATCGTTTGGGGATTCCTCATCAAATTCCTTAGAAATTTTTCTTTGGAGTTCCTTTGGTGATTCCTGCTGGAATTCTCTGAGATTCTTCCTGTAGTTCCTTCGAGAGTTCTTCCTGGAATTCATTCTGGAATTCTTTTGGGAAATGGTCCTGAAATCCCTTAGAGAATTACGTCTGGAATTACCCCCGGAATTCGTTCGGAGATTCCTCTTGGAATTCATTCGAGGATGCCTCCTGAAAATTCTTCGGGGATTATTCGAGGATATTTCTGGAATTTCCCCAAAAAATTTTTCAGAGATTCCTCCTGGAATTCCTTTGCGGATTTCTCCTGAACTTCCAACGAGGACTACATCTAGAAGACCTTTGGGAATTTCTTTGAGGATTTCTCCTTGAATTCGTTCAGGGGATTGTTTCTGGAATTCTTTTGGGGATTTCTCTTTGAATACCTTCAGGACTACTCCCAGAAATGCATCTGAGATTTCTCCTGAAATTTAATAGGGGTTGCCTCCTGAAAATTCTTCGGGCATTCCTCCTTGAAATCTTTCTGCACAAATTCACCCTGGATCCCCATCCGGAGATTTTTCTCCTTCGGAAATTCCTTGGAGGATTTCTCTAGTACTTTTTTTTAGGAAATCCTCCTGGAATTTGTTCGAGAATTCCTTCTCAAATTCCTCCGTTCGGGGATTCCTACTGGAATTTCGATGAGAGATTTTTACAAAAAGCGGAAATTATTTCCTAGAAGAATCCCCGCAATACCCGCGAGCTTACCGCTTCAGCAGTATCAGCTCTATTCACTCCTCATATGAATGTTAAGTTTCACTAGACTCCAATAAAAATTATCCGGGAGAAATCCTTGAGGAAGCTAAAGAGAAAAACTTGAAGGATCTTCGGGTTTGAATCTCTTGAAAAAAAAAATCCATAAGAAACCTCTTGAATAATTCAGGAATACATGTTTAAGAATTCTGCAGGGAATCCCAAAAATATTTTCTGGAGAAGTCTCTGGAAGAATTACGGAGGTTATAAGAAAAAAACCCGGAAAAAAATACCGAAAATAATATCTGGAAAAATCCCGAAAGAAATCTAATGGAAGAAAAATCATTAAAAATACTTAGAGGGCTCCTTTTTAGGATGTCGGGAACAATACATAGAAAGATTCCGAAAAAATTAGTTGGAATAATTTCGACAGCAATGTCATGAAGAATTTCAAGAGAAATCACTTTGAAATTTTACGGAAGGGAAATTTTGCAAGAAATCTATGGAAGACATCAGGATAAATAACAGGAAGAATTCCAAAAAGAATCCGTGAAAAGTTCAAATTTCTGATATAGTTTCAGGAGATTTCACTAAACAATTTTGGAGAATTCCGAAAAGATTATGTGAAAGATATTCCAAAGGAATTCTTAGAAAATTTCTATGAAAATCGGTATAAGAATTCAAAAAAAATCCCTGAAAGAATTCCTGGATAATTTCAAAAAAGGTTTTCTCCTATAAATTCCACGAAAAACCTTCAAAAACACCGTAAGAAATCTTTAGCAGAATTTAGAATTTCCAAGTATAATGCTTGGAGAAATTACTTTGAATATACAGAAATAATCCTTGAAAAGCAAAGAAGATTCCTGGCTAGCAGAAATCTAAGTGGAAAAATCTCGAATATAATTCGTAGAGGAATTGAAA
The DNA here is from genome assembly GCF_035046485.1 of Aedes albopictus. Taxonomy (NCBI): domain Eukaryota; kingdom Metazoa; phylum Arthropoda; class Insecta; order Diptera; family Culicidae; genus Aedes; species Aedes albopictus. The sequence continues at coordinate 392,164,204 of NC_085138.1, read as the reverse complement.
ATATGTATCATTAACAAATTCTTTAAAAACTTCAGGATAGAAGCTATAGAACAATATAAGTTATTTATTTATTTATTTTTTATTTCATTTTTTGATTCATTTATTCATTACCTTATTTATTTGTATATTTGTTGATTTGCTGATCTGTTGATTTGTTGATTTGTGTACTTGTGTATTTGTGTATTTGTGTGTTTGTATATTTGTGTATTTGTGTGTTTGTATATTTGTGTATTTGTGTATTTGTGTATTTGTGTGTTTGTATATTTGTGTATTTGTGTATTTGTTTATTTGTGTATTTGTGTATTTGTTTATTTGTTTATTTGTTTTTTTTTTTATTTGTTAATTTGTTTATTTGTTTATTTGTTTATTTGTTTATTTGTTTATTTGTTTATTTGTTTATTTGTTTATTTGTTTATTTGTTTATTTGTTTATTTGTTTATTTGTTTATTTGTTCATTTGTTCATTTGTTTATTTGTTTATTTGTTTATTTGTTTATTTGTTTATTTGTTTATTTGTTTATTTGTTTATTTGTTTATTTGTTCATTTGTTCATTTGTTTATTTGTTTATTTGTTTATTTGTTTATTTGTTTATTTGTTTATTTGTTTATTTGTTTATTTGTTTATTTGTTTATTTGTTTATTTGTTTATTTGTTTATTTGTTTATTTGTTTATTTGTTTACAGGTATACCTCGATTTAGTGGACATTTCAATTTTTAAAATGTCTATAAAATCGAATTTTACATAAAATCGAAGCAAAAATTTTTATTTTATTTTTATTAATATTTTGTACCAAAATGTACCAAAACATATAAAAATAGGATGAAAATTGAGTTTTCGATAAAAGGCTCGGAGTTTTTGGCATGTATTAGTAATTCTCGCTAAATAACGAATAAACTACTTTCTTGCTATTTTGTTACCATCGAAATCTTTCGTCTCCAAAACTATGCATGGTTGATTCAAAAGCCAATATTTTGAGCAATGGACATACACGATAACTTTGTTGCTTAAATGTCCCAAAAAAAAAATTAAAAAGTTTAGAATTTCATTCATGAGTTCCTTTGAAAATGTCTCCGAGATATATTCACCCTGGAATTTCTTTATGCATTGCTTCATTAATTCCTCCAGGAATCCCATCTGAAATTCCGCAAGGAGCTTCTTCGGAAATTTAGTGATTCGTGACAAGCACTTGATAGAGCGTGGTTACTGGTTGTCCTATATTAGCCGATCGATTTTTCTGTATAAGTAGTGTTGGTTTGTACCGCTATCTGCTCGGTCGCCTTTTGTTGCAATTCTGAGGTGTTAAATAGAATTAAGTGAATGCAAAATTGTCAACTTTATTACGACGGTCTTTGAATAAAACTTCCCACATCAAATCATCATGTTACAGAATATTCAGAAAATCTTCCACGTGTTCCTTCAGAAGAGTCAGAAAGAATTATTTAACGAGATTTAGCCAGAATGGCTTAACCGATTCCTCCATGATTTTTCACAAATCATTTCAGAAATTGTTTGAGAAATTCCATGGATTCATTCTGAAATTTTCTTCAGAGATTTGGTCAGTAATTTATTCTATTGTATAAATTTTACAAAATTTCTTTCGAAGCATTTATCATGATTTACTTCTGACTTTCCTCCACTTTTTTTTTTCAAAAAAATATCCATAAATTTGAGCAGAAATTCCTGAACAAATTCTTACAAAAAATGCGTTCAGAGATTCCTTCAGAAATTTCTTTAGACATTCAATCAGAAATTTCTACAGAGATTCCTATAATAAAAGTTTCAATGATGTCTTCAGAAACTATTTTTCAGAAAATGATTCAAAACTTCCTTCAAAAATAAGAACTGTGGTTACTTTGGAAACTCTTTCAAGGATTTCACAAAAAAAAATCCTACAGCAACTTCCAATTTCTCCAGAAACTCCATTAGGAATTTCTTTAGAAGTTTTAGTAAGAGTTTTGTATTTTTTTTGTAGAAATTCTTCCTTTGATGAAATTTCCTTTTTTCGAGACTTTTTTTAGATTTTTTTTCTCGATGAATCATTCGGAAACTCTTTTAGGCATTCTCTCAAACGATCCCCCAAAGATTTATTCCAAAACTTTCTCGGGGGTTTGCTTTAGAAATTACTTCAGGGATTTTTTAAAATCTGAATTTCTGTCAGAAAAACCTCCTGGGATTTCTCTAGAAATTCCTCCAGGGACTCCTAAAAAAGTAAGATCCATTCGGGAATTTTCTGCAGTGATTTCTGTAGAAACTATCCTGGGGGTTTCTTCACAAATTTTTACTTTTTTTTTAATTCAACTAATTAATTCTTCAAAAATATTTTTAGGTTTTCCTCCAGAGATTTATTTACAAATTTCTCCAAGGATTACTTTAAAAAACTTCCACAGATTTTCCGATAATTCTTACGTGGACCCTTGCTGAGATCCATCCCAGTATTTATTAAAAAAAATCTTAAACGAGTTCCTGAAATATTCTTCCAGGGATTCTAAAAGGAGAATCTTTGGAAACTGCTCGTAGATTAACTTCAAAAAATCATCCAGAAAATCCTAAAAAAATCAGTCAGAAATGTTTTCACAAGAACTTCTAGGGATTCCTTTAGACTTTAAGTAGAATGTCATTTAGAAATTTCTCCAAGAACTCCTTCAAAAAGTCTTGCACGGATAGCTTCCGAAAGATAGCAATCCATGTTGCATGGATTCAAAAATCCTTGCATAGATTGTTCTAGAAATTCATCTACGAATTTCTTCAGATTTCTTTAATAGAGATTCCTCCAGATTTTTTTCAAAGCATTCATCTAGAAAACCTTCCATGAACTTTCTCAAAAATTCCCCATGATTTTTATACGAATACATTGGGAATCAGAAACTCAAAACTCCTTCAAAACTTTTCAGGAGCTCTCTAAAAAAATATCTATTAGGATTGCTTTATAAATTCTGCAAGAGATTATTAAGGAATATCCTAAAATGTTCTTACATTCCTTTAAATATTTCTTCAAGATATTCCTCTTCTAAAAAATGGTACGAGGATTACTTCAGAACTTTTTCTTCAGATTTTGCCGACTTCTTTGCAGAGGATTGCTATGGAAAGGCTGGAAGACATTCTTGCAGATATTCCTGTAGAAATTGACACAGGGATTTCATCAGAAATTCCGCCGGGTATTCCTCTATGCATTTTCCCAGAAATTCCTTCTTAAGATTTTTTAAATTTCATCTGAAATTTCTTCAGCGATACTTAAGAAATTATTTTTAGAGACATCTTCAATATTACTAGAATTATTTCAGAAATTTCGGCAGGGATTTATTCGAAAGTTGTTTAATGGATTCTTTCAGAAGTTGTTCCAGCAGTTCCATCAGGAATTTCTCAAGCGGTTCCTTCAAAGATTCCTCTAGGAATTCATCCTTTGGAATGTACACGTGAAGGGACACTGAAATCGGGGAACCTCGACTAACTAGCTCTGATTCTACCATGACAGCACTAGAAATAATTTATCACACATCTTGTCAGTAATCTACCGAAGCATTACAATGACCTTTTTATGGTATTTGCTACAAATTTTGGAATTCAATCAGCAGGCATCTACAGTGTATCAAACAATTGTCCGTACAGCAAATTTTTTGTCAAAATAATTTTTCATTCAAATTTTTATAACTTTTTTATGCGTCAATCAAAAACGCTGAAAATTTGACCAATCATAAATCATATATTAAAGCTCCATTGCTAAAATTTTGAGCGAGATCAAATAAGTTTTCTGAAAGTTATAGAACTTTTAGTAAAACTTATAAGATATTTGAACACATTTTTATAACATTATATCTCAATATGCACTCGATGATTTTTTTAAATTTTTTTTTGGTGTTACATCTTATACCTAAGACTTTCATATGCAGCTATGTTTGGGGTTTTATATTCACTACAAAAAATATGAAAAATGTGCTTATGTAACTGACAATGTTTAAAAATTTACCATATTTTGCACATATAATCTGCCAAACGTTTTCCACCAATAAAAGTGCATTAACTGAACGAAAAACCCATAGGACCTACTCTTCATATGTAGTTTAGTAGGTCCTGTATAAAAATATTAATTTAAGAGAGTTTAAAAAAGTTGAAAACACTTGGCACTTTTATTGATCAAAATATGGTAAATTTTCAAATGACACTGAACATATACAGATTTTTCATATTTTTTGTTGTGGATATAAAACCTAAAACGAGGCTGCATATGAAACCCTTAGCTATAAGCTTTGACACAAAAAAAAAATGAAAAAGTTTCATCAAGTACATATTGAGATATAATGTTTTAAAAAGGTATTCAAAAATCTTATAAGTTTTACTAAAAGTTCTATAACTTTCAGAAAACTTATTCGATCTCGCTTAAAATTTTACCAATGGAGCATTTACATATGGGTAATAATTGGTCAAAATTTCAGCGTTTTTGATTGACGTATAAAAAAGTTATAAACATTTGAATGAAAAAATATTTTGACCAAAAAATTGCTGTACGGACAATTTTTTGATACACTGTACCATAAATATCAGGAATTTAATACAATACTCGGTGAGAAAGTCATAAGAAATGTTGAAAAAAGTTTGATAGAAAACTTTGAGGAAAAGTCTGGCGAATGAGCAGTTTGCATGCATCTGCCAAACATGTTGTCATTGCTCAGGGATCTGTAAAAAATATCACCAGAAAAATACCCCATATACTCCGCTCATTGTGATCATTCACAAAGCCAGAGATAAAAAAAATGAAATCAAAAAGGGAAGTATGAGATTAAGGTAAATATAAAAAACTAAGTTGCCGCTATTATGGGTACTCCACAAAACAATTTATTGATATGAAGTGCTCCGCTTGACAAAAGGCTGCAAACCCCTGCATTATAAGTCATCAGGATACAAACTGTAAGATTTAAACTTATTGAATATTAAAAATTTAACCATTAAAAAAATGTACATAAAATCGAGGTAAAATGTACATAAAATCGAAGTACATAAAATCGAGGGTCTATATAATCGAGGGTCCACTAAATCGAGGTATACCTGTATTTGTTTATTTGTTTATTTGTTTATTTGTTTATTTGTTTATTTGTTTATTTGTTTATTTGTTTATTTGTTTATTTGTTTATTTGTTTATTTGTTTATTTGTTTATTTGTTTATTTGTTTATTTGTTTATTTGTTTATTTGTTTATTTGTTTATATGTTTATTTGTTTATTTGTTTATTTGTTTATTTGTTTATTTGTTTATTTGTTTATTTGTTTATTTGTTTATTTGTTTATTTGTTTATTTGTTTATTTGTTTATTTGTTTATTTGTTTATTTGTTTATTTGTTTATTTGTTTATTTGTTTATTTGTTTATTTGTTTATTTGTTTATTTGTTTATTTGTTTATTTGTTTATTTGTTTATTTGTTTATTTGTTTATTTGTTTATTTGTTTATTTGTTTATTTGTTTATTTGTTTATTTGTTTATTTGTTTATTTGTTTATTTGTTTATTTGTTTATTTGTTTATTTGTTTATTTGTTTATTTGTTTGTTTGTTGATTTGTTTATTTGTTTATTTGTTTATTTGTTTATTTGTTTATTTGTTTATTGATTTGAAAATCATAATCAGTTCAACTTGTTTTTGTTGTTCAAATATCGGCGTGATTACAATACTCCCCATTTTCGCATTTCAAGCACCTCACTACTACCAAGAAAATTTGAATTCGCTTATAGCGCACGCTGCTCCCAACGGAAAAGCCTCCAGTTTCGCCTTAATTTCTTGTTGTGTTTCTCACGTCCACTCACACTCAAAAAGCTCTCGCGAGTTCCACTCCCATACAAAGAAAGACTCTCGAGGCGAAAATCGCACTCAAAAACCCGAAATAATCATCGGCTCTTTTTTCGTTCCCCTCTTCCTCGCTCAGTTTTTATTGCCTCTCTGTTTGGGGTTCCTTCGCTCCCTCGCGACGAGGCAAAAGCAAAACACCGCTCTAGAGCATGTTGCAAAACTCTTTTGATTTCGAGGAGGATTATCAAGCCTGGTTTCCATCAGCACCACTCTCACCACAAACGTACCCCGTATCAGATTCATACTGTGGTACCTTGTGGTATGCACATAATAAATTATTGTATTACTCTATTACGTTTAGCGTGTATGTTTACATTGAGTATCTGTCATATGTGGAGATGTTGTTATTGTTGTCTGGAGTGTGAATCATTGTATGTAATATTGAAGTATCGGTAATAAAGTGTATACAAATAATGAATACAGTTGTTGAATAATCATTACAGAGAAAGATTCTCACATTGGCGACGAGAACGGTGAACAGTGCATGTGAAATTAGTTTAATTTCGGTTCGGGAAGTGTTAACTTTGAAAAAAAAAGAGATGAGTGGTGTGTGTGGTGCATGCAGAGTGGTGATGACCTCCAGGTGATGACTTGTGATTGAATTTCAACATTGGAATCAAAAAGGTAAATATTGTGTACTAACTGTTCAATATGAATCAAACAATCTATTTATACCTTCGACTAATGTTAATGATCAACCTGTGAGAGATTTTGATGGTGATCGGTATTGTTTAGTTCAAATCGATGACAAACACTATTGTCAGATAAAGAAATAAAGAACTGTGAAGAAAATCTAAGTTTTGTTGATTGTGATATTGATACTCGTTGAATGGGGTTGTTGTCCTAAATCTAGACTTAAATGCTGAATGATGAATGAATTATTGATTTGTTAACCGGATGGCCGAGGAAGGCGTAGAGATGAAACAATATTTTGAAATCAAATTTTGCCGTTGCTGTTAAAATCCATTGAAGGCGATGAAAGCCAATGAAGGCGATAAAAGCTAATGAAGGCGACATTCTTGAAACAGCCGTAAAAGGCGGAAAGGATCACATATAGAAAAGCCGTTGAAGGCGGAAAGACTTTTCGAAAGCAGGAAAATGTTATAGGCAGGAGAGCCGACTAAGGCGAGAAACTGTCGATGGCGGAAAGATCCGTCGGAGAGTGAAAAGCCGTTGAAGGCGGGAAAAGCCGTTGAAGGTGGAAATGCCGTTGAAGGCGGTAAGACCTGCAAGACAGATATAGTCGATTCTTTGTAGAGCCGTATAAGGCGAATTGTGTTATTAAAAATTAAAGTACTAAAAACGCAACAGTGTCGTAAATTTCGTAAGAAACAGGTTACCAGCCAACACAGATTTAAGGGCTGTTTTCAGATCAGAAGGAATTTCTCGGCCTATCTTGATGCATGGGAAATTCCTTGACTGAATCGCTCAAGCAACCGTTTTTTCTTCGATCGCAGTACGCAGTTGCGAAGAAATGACAGTTCAAATGGCAGTCACCGTAGAAAGTTTCTGCCAGGAATCGTTCTAGAAGTTTCTTGAGCGATTTCTCTTGAACTCCAATTAAAAATGAAATTTCACACCAATTAAGTGGCAGCTGAGAAGGCGAAAGACAAAACTAAACTTTAGGCTGAGCGTGACCAGAAAAACAGGAACGAATAGTATTTCAATATGTTCCAAATGAGAATATAACTGAGCAAATACTGAGATTGTTGTGGACCCACCTCAGGTGATATATATAGAAGTTATCATTGCTCAGTAAAGTATAATAAGTCTACGAGACGTAAAAAGTGTTGGCTCTTGAAACCAAATTAACATGAAGACATGATTTAACTAATGCTTTGTCCTCTCTTACAAGACTAAAAATGTAACTTCAAGGAAATTAACATCAATGTGTGAGAAAAATTAAACTGCCTTGGTAGTTTGCAAGATAGGAAGTCAAAATGACAGTTAAAGCATTCGTTGAAGCTAGACGACATATTCAGAGCAGTTGCTAACCACTAACCTGTTAAGTATCATGCTAGTCAAATAACTAGTCGAATTGGATATTTAAAAAAATCGAATAATAAAAAAATGAAACTTTTCGGCCTAACTAGAAGTCTCAGGAATTCGAGTAAAAAGCGCTTTATAGCCTATTGAATGCCACTAAATGTTTATGCGATTTCAGTACAGTGAGTTCTTGAGTAATCACTTCTGAAGTCTTTGAATATAAAATGTATCGGGTGTGGTCAGGAGGGGCATTTTGTCTTATGATTGCCTAACACTGGATATAGTGCCATCTTGCCAAGAACTGTGGAACAAGTTAGAGAACAAGGTACAGCAGTACGCTCGACAACAAATTCTGCACAATAATTTCCTTACAGGAAGAGACAAATTTTGATCAGTTAAAGAAGTATTGAAACTATTATTGAGGAAAATAACGTACAGTATATCAAAAGCACAACATATTGGAATAATAAAAGATAATCATTTCTGTAACTACAGGAATAGATTTATCTAATGAAAGCTGGATTATGAGGTTTGTTTTTCAGTCGAGCTTATTAATGCAAACAGGTACCATTTACTAACATGTTACCTTGTTTGAATTTTTAGATTTCATACACTGAAAAAAAAACTACAAATATTGCATGCATGTGTCGCACACATAGATTTTTGCAATTTGTCTTAGATAACCCTTTTAATGTGTGTATACATAGTTTATATAAGGTTAATCGATTTTATGTGTGATCCAGCGTGGAAAACATGTATGTGTGTACAAATAAAATTTATATATCAAATCCATGGATTTTTACCAATAAAAATGTGTGTACATGTATAAGTGATATTTGTGTTAATAAGTTCATTGAAAATTTGAATAAAAACGTGCTTAAAATTGTTTCAGTACATAGAATGAATTGTAGAGGCAAGCGTAAGGGCCATCATGGCACAGACAATCATGGTCAGTGTGCACTACGTCAGACTTGTAAGCGTTAACAAAAAAAAATGAGGATGTATTTCATCGAAAAGTTGTGAAATAAGTGATGATAGATTAGGCTTTGCAATAATGCAGAATATTCTAGTCCGATCCAACGAACTGAGAATATTATCAATATGATGAGCATATGTAGAAAAGCAGAGTTACTTAAAGATAAAAAGTTCTAAATTTTGACGGTACACTGAACGCGAATAATTTAGAAAAGGCTTGTTGAAATAGCTTCATTAGGTATCTAGAGTGAGAACATAACATGTTGAGGGGCTTTTGCAATATTTTGGAGGTACACCTTTAAAATAAATCCTACAGTTCAGAACCCAAAAGAGCGACATCAAAGGAACAAATTTTTGGTTTTGTAATGTTAAAATAAATTTGATTGAGCACGAATCACCAGTTAATACGGGGAAATATGCATCGTAGAATGTAAACCTATTGAACGACCAAACCGTAAAAATAAACTCATTCAGTTTGAAAGGTAAATGGTAAATCATGAGAATTCCGAAATTATCGGAAACATGATTCCTAAAAACGTGGACACCTATATAGGTGAACCGTCGAAAAGTGCTCCAATAAGATGATCGATTTATTTTGTTATCTGGAGAAAATAGCTTTGTATATAATAATTGGCTACTATCATTACGTTTTCGGTTGGAAGCCGAAGTGACTGGCGGTGCAAAAATTGATGTTTAACCTACTTATAAACATAGCAACTCGATTTAGATTAGTGCTCTTAAGTAGCTTAATGATGCGCAATACCAGCAATCGGCTCAAATTTACGTCACAACTGCAACTTTGCATGTGCTTAAATGCGTGATTTCGATTTGGTACTGCGACGATGATGTATGTATTAAGAATTTGAGATAATTATAGGATTACAACATGAAAAACAAAACAAAGAATGAATATTAATATTCTACTATACTTTCAAACAGCTAGTGCGGGTGTGGGTTTTGTGAACAATATGTATTAAATATAATTAAAAAACTGGATGTTTTCAAGTTTTCAAATTACTATTTAGCTAAAACTAGTATAACAAATATTGCTTTGGACAAGTAACGTTTTTCGAAACCGTGATTTGAGTTAAAAAAGTATCAATCCCTTCGATATTTAGAAAACAAAATCTGTAAAGCCAAACTTCTGAATATATTCTGAACAAGAAACGAGTTCCCCCGAAGTTCGCCAAAAAAAACTTAAAATAAAATAGTGTTTGTATGACACTTGGACACTTTGGATCGAAAACGAGTTAATGGATATTGATAATTTTTTCACTGTAACATTCGTGCAGTGTTCCGACATATTAGTTAAAAAAAAATGTCTGAATAATCTGAATATACATACCTTTTGTATGAGAATCTTATATGAAAGAACATGTCAAAAAAAAAATCAGTGGGCAGTATACAATGTTTGCATGCTACCTGTCATTGAAAACATTTGAGAAGAGGAAAGCAATTCAATTAATTCACCAGCAAAGGTTATATTTAGCTTGACAGACAGTATTAAAAATATTTTGGGATTTGGGAAAATACTTGGGTCAAAATAATATTTCTTTTTAGGTACAACCATAAGTAACGGCCAAGTAATTTACCAAAATGCCGAGCAGAGATGGATGACCAAATGGATGACTGTACTACTAATTCTGATCTGATGTGAGACTGAAGCGAGACGTTCATCAACTGAGGAGACTATAAGCGAAAACAACGTGAAGTGACCTTGCTGCGGATCTGGAGAAAAAACGAGATGTGGTACCTTGTGGTATGCACATAATAAATTATTGTATTACTCTATTACGTTTAGCGTGTATGTTTACATTGAGTATCTGTCATATGTGGAGATGTTGTTATTGTTGTCTGGAGTGTGAATCATTGTATGTAATATTGAAGTATCGGTAATAAAGTGTATACAAATAATGAATACAGTTGTTGAATAATCATTACAGAGAAAGATTCTCACACATACTGTGAAATAATAATGTTCCTTTGTGATGCTATGCTTGGTGCTACGATCGATTGATTGGCATTTATTGCCAGACATTACGAAGTACTGCAAACAGCTAGTGATGTGCTATACTGTTTTTTACTTCAGCCTTTTTGGCAGAAAACTCCAACCGGATTGCTTCAACGGCTTGTCGATAGCTCTCTTCGATCTCCGCTAAGCACCGCTGATATTCCTCCTCAATGCGTCTTTCTTCGTCTTCTTAGTGCTTCGCCACAGTATACCCTGCTCTTCCAATTGGGTTGTTTAGTAAAAAAAATATTGCTATTTTTTATAGCCTAATCGAAAGAGCTCATTTTTATAAGTATAACGTGATTTTATTGGATTCCAATACCTTTGTTTAGGTAGTTAAATTAACAAAACAGTTTTAATTTTTGTCGGTAGAATGACAGTACAATCGATAAAATGACAGTTCTACCCGAACAAAAAACAGCTGGAGAAGAAATTGGAGACAAATCCGGACCTACAGCAGAACGTTGGCAAGCAGATCGTCGAATATCAGGAGAAACGGTACGCACACCTAGCCACACCGGAAGAAATTGCTGCAACTGATCCAGGTAAAGTGTGGTATCTACCGCTGAACGTCGTATTGGATCCAAAAAAGCCGGGAAAAGTACGTCTCGTGTGGGGCGCAACGGCAGCGGTCCAAGGGGTGTCGCTCAACACCCAGCTATTGAAAGGTCCTGATATGCTGGTTCCGTTGGTGGCCGAGAACAACACTTGTCGTACTTCAGCGGTGAAAAACGGCCAACAAAACGTGCATTATTGAGTTGTGTTTTGGGATTTTTCGATCCCCTGGGTCTTCTCTCTCCGTTCACTATCCACGGTAAAATCATCGTGCAGATGTTATGGCGTAGTGACTGCAATTGGAACGAAGCTATTGACGACGAATGCTGGGAGATGTGGAAGCGTTGGACCGGATTACTAACGGAGGTAGAAAATATCCGCATTCCACGTTGCTACCTTGGAAGTTATTCTTCGGAGAAGATTCATTGATGCAAGCGAGAATGCCTACGGGTGTGTCACCTACTGGAGAGTGGTAGTCAGAGGGGTCGTGCAGTGTACTGTAGCGGATGAGTCGAACATTAAGTACTACACGATCGCTGAAAATCGACCGGTTCGTGTTATGGTCAGATTCACGAGCCGTATTGAGCTGGATTCGAGCTGACCAACATCTGTATAAACAGTTCGTTGCATTCAGGATTGGTGATATACTGGAGCTGACACGAGTATTCGATTGGCGATCCAACAAAGCAAAACCTGGCCGATGTTCTGACGAAATGGCACCGTGATACGTTAGACAGTGAGAGAGAATGGTTCAGAGGTCCGTCGTTTCTCTACCTACCAGAGGAGAAATGGCCGACTCTCGCTTCGCTGCGTCAATACCACCGACGGACGAGGAAGCTAAGGGCTACGTGTTGTTTCATTGCGTCGTCGATGTTCATCGGTGCTCACGGTGGACGAAACTCCAAAGAGTGACTGCGTACGTAGTCAGATCCATCGGTAACTGCAGACGAAAGGTGGCCGGGCATAAGCTAAAGACGGTGAAGGCTACAAACAATTAGGAACGCAGAATCCTGAAGCATCTAGCATCGGTTCATCATCCACTGGAGAAAGAAGAATTTCGTAAAGCGGAGATAATCCTGTGGAAATAGGCGCAACACGAAGGGTTTCTGGAAGAGATGAGCGTCCTGTCCAAAAACCTCGAGCAGAAATGCAAAGGAGTGCCGGAAACGGAGAATTAGACGAGTAGTCTCTACAGCTGACGCCTACATTGGACGAGCATGACGTGTTGCGTATGAGAAGTAGAATGGAGATGTCGGAAGAGATGCCGTTTGGTAAGAGATTCCCAATTGCCACGGAAACATGCATCGACAACAAAGGCGATTCAGTTTTACCATGAAAAGTATGGGCATGCGAACCGAGAGACTGTGGCAAACGAACTTCGTCAGAGGTTCTGGATTCCAAACATTCGCGCTGCTATTCGAAAGTTCATGGATGAATACGCCTGGTGCAATGTGCGGCGGTGCCGTCCTCTGGCTCCCATAGCAGCGAATCACGTCGCACTTGCGACCGTTCCATTTCATGGGTATCGACTACCTGGGACGAGTCGAAGTTACCGTCGGTCGCAGGAAAGAAAAAAGATGGGTGGCGGAGCTCACCTGTCTAGCAATCCGCGCCGTACATCTTGAATTCGTAGCAAGCTTGACAATACAAGCCTGCTTGATGGCCATCCGAAGGTTCAACTATAGAAGAGGTGTTCCAGGAGAAATCTTCTCGGATAATGCGACCTGCTTCAAAGGAGCAAACAACGAGCTGCAGAGAATCTGCAGTGAACGCGCAGCTAAAATGCCGCAGTAGTCGGCCGAAGCGGGGAGGCGCTTACCCCGAACCACTTTCTCCGCGGTTCAATCACAAGAGCAGATACGTTGGTAGATGCGACTGTGGCTATGGCGGGAGCGCTGCGCGACACCTACAAGCGTTCCCAATGGCTAGCGAACGGAATGTGGGAAAGATGGTCGAAGGAGTATCTGCCGCTGGTCAGCAGGAGGACTAAGTGGTTCGAGGAGAAGAAGCCGATACAAGTGAACGACTTGGTATTTCTTGTGGACGGCAAGAATCGAAAGAATTGGATTCAGAGGTATTGTAGAAGAAGTGTTGCCAGGACCTGATGGACGAGTGCGACAAGCGATGGTGCGTACAGCTCAAGAACTGTACCAGCGTGCAGTAGTTAATCTAGCAGTGTTGGAGGTTTGATGGAAGATCCCGGCATTCCGAGGAATTACGAGATGCTACGGGCTGGGGTATGTTAACACCGCTCAGTGTAGTACCCACTACAACGATGGAACACGGTGCTTGGCGTACGTCATCATTATTGCTGCTTTCTAACGTTTTCATCGATGGTGTTGTGAGTAAAAGATGATGATTGTGAGAGAATGATGATGTTGAAAGATAGGGAGCGAGGTTTAAAATAAAAACAAAAACAGGCACAAGCTAGGAGTAAACAAAAATGTCACAATCGGTCATTGCGAAGTTTGAAGAAGTTTAATAAGATAAAATTGTTAAATTAGTTAAAGTTGAATGAAGTGCGGATTGTGAGAAGTCAATTTTGAATAAAACGTATGAAAGAGTCAGGTCAAGAAAATAAGCGTTTTTTTAAATGCACTTTATTTGCAGTAGAGTCTGGGATCATTTGGGCACGAGCACCTATTTTGGGCAAGGCATCTTGTTATGTTTGAAAATTCAAGTCAATCGGTTTGAAATTGACTAAGTTGTAGCTGCAAGTGCCCAAAATAGGTACTCCGGCCCAAATGGTCCCAGACCCTACATATAGTTCATTCGGTGAATGCCAGTCTGATCCGTGACGGTAAGTTGAAAAGAAAAGAAGAATTAGTAAACCTGTAAGTAGAAATTGTATACTTAAATTATAAGAAACTCATGTACTCATGGATTGTAGAACGGAAGCGAGAAAGTGACACAGAAGGGGCAGAGACAGAATCGGTTACGGTCCGGCTTGTTATTTGCTCCCACAATGTGCCTCAAATGAACGTTTTTGCTCTCTTTATCTTTGTGCGTTCCTACCGAAGTCGTTTGTGCGGGAGCGATGCGCAAAGAGAAAACGGGAGCGAGGCAAAGAGAAACGTCGAGCCACTAGAATCAACACAAAGTGTAACATTTTTGTGCCTCATTTTTGAGGAACCCGGTATTGTGGATTTAGCACCAAATTGGTGTCGGAAGTAACTTCATTGACTTCCGCTGCCTTTCCTATGCGTTAAATATAAAGTCGGAAGTAGTGCGCTGTACAGTAAATCTGATGCTCTATACAGTGCACTACTTCCGACGTTATGTTTAACGCATAGCAAAGGCAGCGGAAGTCAATGAAGTTATTTCCGACACCAATTTAGTGCTAAACGCACAATAAGTTGGTCGACAATTTCTATGGCGTTGTTCACAGTATGAGCTCGACGATCGGGTGGTATGACATAATTGCACACATAAAGACTTGTGAAATTGTTAATAAATGATTTGTTATCACAAACGTATTCATGTTAACTCCCGGCGTGCACAAAGTGCCTCAATTTTGAGGAAACGCACTTTTTTGAGCAATCAATCCGCACGTTTTTCAGAGTCACAAGCTACAAGCAGGAAGGCGAAACAAAACGAGAGAAAACGCTCTCTGAATGCAAGAGCGGGGAGCAGCTTTTTTGTTCTCTTGTTTTGCTCTGAGGAGGATTCCATTCCTGGTTACGGTTTATAAGGGAGCAAGACCAATTCTTGTAAGTGTAAATTGAACTGTTTGTAATCATTAATCAATAATGCTTGATATATATATATTTTGGTTTGAGCTGCCACAAAAAGTGCTGCTGCGAAAATTTGATGCAAATCCAAACAATGCCCGACATTATTACTCGAAAACGCGAAATGCTCTGCCTCTTCACGTCGGTATCAGCTTAAAAATAATTTTAACTAAGTCTTAATAAAGTTAGAAATCATGCAGCCATTTTAATTAAATTTCACGTCAAAACTTTCCACATCGTCTATTTCATTTCTCTTCAATACAATGAGGCATTTTTACTTCCCCGGACCATCCCATCCCGTGAAAGTTACAACAATTTGCATCAACCATCGCATCCCAGGACAAGGCAGCAACCGTATAGATAGCTAAGTATCCTATCTACAAGTCGTTTCTAATTCCTCACACTTTTCGCTTTTTTCAGCACTCAACCAAACCCAATCCTTTCCAGAAGACAGACGTCTTTCAATTTATCATCAAGCCAAGAATAAACTCTGTTTCGAGTCTATGTTGGCAATTCCCACCCTCCGCAACAACCCCAATGATTGCGTCAAAGACAATGCTGCCGTTAGTCCGACTGGATCGTTCGTGGAAGAAGACTTACCTTCCTTCATGCGTTCATTTCCGCTTTTCCTGGAAGCAGCTGCCGTCGTCGTTTGGTGTTGTACTGTGCTTAAGGACAAACGTATTGAAATCCCGCTTCAGCAGTGCATCAGAACTTCAGACGCACAAATCTCAAGAAGCAAGCTTCAAAAAACAGTGCATTTTAATATTCTGTTCTTGCTCACTTGTAATAAACTTAAAATAAGAAGCTCAGGTGCGCTGGTTTTGTTTACGAAGAGATTTGTGCTTTCGAAATCGTGAGTAGGTGCCAAAGTCAGCCATTGTGGCGGCCATTTCGGGATTCTAACAAGTCTGTCCTTAAGCGCTCAACGAAAGGTAGACTTACACATCTCTTCGCTTCTCAAGCCTTTCACCGACCTTGCCTCTGTCTACTTATACCGGAACTTTTCCAAGAAACAACAAATTGAAACCTTCTTTGCGCCTAAAATGAAACGTTACGTAAGTTATTAGGTTTACACAGTGGAAAAATATGCTGCTTTTGCATATCGTCGCAACAATATGGAACCGGGAGATGGGCCTATCCCATTTATCCACAGAGAAGAAGGCGAACTCTTTCGTTCCTAGCATGATGCTTCGGCAAACAATTAGGATGGGCTGGGCAACTAACAGGCACAGGCAGATGTTCCACTCGATTCCAGGCGGGAGCTTGGTTGGCTGGTTGGTTGGTGATGTACTAATTTTGTTTCTGTGTTTTGTGGGTTGAGGCAGGGACTTCCCGGGTGGAGTTCATTGAAAGAAAAAAGCTTATTTGTATCCTTTCTCAGGGAAGCAGCTTATGAAAAATGGGAAAAGATGCTGCTGGGTCGTTTCTTGGGCTGTGATGGGTGTTTGATTTGCGAGAAGGATTGAGCATGATGGAAAAAGAAGTTGGAGCTTGCGTTTGATTTGGTTGAAACAGATTGAATCGATATGCCAGTGGCAGTCGTGATTTCTCGAAAAGGGAATCGATTTATTTGCTTATAATTCAAGTATTATATTCTTCTAGTTACAACTATGTATAGTTGTACATAGGATCTTGCCCCAAAATTTCCCGGGGGTCTGGAAATTCCCGAGTCCTGGAATATTTTTCTGAACTTCTCGGGATTTCCCGAAAATTAAATAAGGGCTATAGTGTGTTCCACTAAAACACAACCCTTCAGCTTAAATCTTTATTATGTATCAATGTTTCTTTTTTTGCATTCGATTCCACTACAATAAGGCAGGTACAGTGGCCATATTATTCTACATAAATTTTATAGACTTTTTTTACATAGAATGAGAATATGGATCTATCATATCCGCAGGAATTTCTAAGGAACCTCCGGAGGAATCTTCGGAAGAATTGCTGAGAAATATCCGGAGGAATAAGTGATGAATACCGGAGGAATTGCTGAGGCATATATGGTGGACTTCCCGAGGAATCTCCGGAGGAACTCCTGAGAAATCCTCGAAGAAATTCCTGAGTAATTTCTAAGGAATCTCCACAGAAATTTCTCAGGAATATCCGGATGAATTTTAGAGAAATACCCGGAGAAAACGCTTAGGAATCTTCGGAGGAATTCGACAGAAATCTCTGGAAGAATTCCTTCGGAATCTCCTGGGGAATTTCTCAGGAATCTTCGAAGAAAATCTTCAAGAATCTCTCTAAGAATTATTCAGGAATCTCCGAAGAAATTCTCAAGGAATATCAGGAAAGAATTCCCGAGGAGTCTCCTTAAGAATTGCAAGGAAATCTCCGGAGGAATTACCAATCCAATATCTGGTGGAATTCGCGAGGAATCTTCGGAGGAATGCCACAGGAATCCTCGGAGGAATTGCTGAGAAATATCTGGAAGAAACGTTGAGGAATATCTCGAGGAATTCCGGAGGACACTCTGGATGAATTCTTCAGGAATCTGCGGAGGAATTCCTTACGTACCACATAAGTAATTTCTAAGGATTATCTAGATGAATTGGCACGGTAAAGGCTGGGTATGCTGCTCAATTCAGATCCCATTGTGATCCACTAGCCTCTGCCCAGCAACTCCTATCCCTACCTCCTCGCGGTACCGGCCGGAAACTATGAGCAACCTTAGGGAACATCGGGTAACCAACCCCGGTGGGAACTTTGGTCGTAGGCTGACAGGGAATTAGGGATTTGCTTCGGCTAACCTGAGCGTCTGTTCTCCAGGAGGAGCGGCTCACAACAGCGTCTTATCCCCATGTAAGGGGCGGCTGATCTACGTCCGAGTGCCAGGCAAGGACTCTAAGCTCAACTGTGCACTATGGTCCTCCGAAAAGTAGGGGGTTGGTGTCAGGCCCTACGAGTCAGCCGTAAAAAACCATTGCAACGGAAAATCAGCAACAGAATAATACCAGCCGAGTCCAACGGCAACGACCCCAGCGAACAAAAAGGACTTGCGATTGGAAACTCGGTACGTTGAACTGCCGATCTCTCAGCTTCATTGGGAGCACCCGCACAATCGCCGATCTACTGAAGGACCGCGGGTTCGGCATCGTAGCGCTGCAGGAGGTGTGTTAGACAGGATCCATGGTGCGAACGTTTAGAGGTAATCATACCATCTACCAGAGCTGCGGCAACACACGCGAGCTTGGAACAGCTGTCATCGTGATGGGTGATATGCAGAAGCGCGTGATCGGTTGGTGGCCGATCGACGAAAGAATGTGCAGATTGAGGATCTAGGACCGATTCTTCAACTTCAGCATAATTAACGAGCACAGCCCACACTCCGGAAGCACTGATGATGACAAGGACGCATTTTACGCGCAGCTCGAACGCAAGTACGATCGCTGCCCAAGCCACGACGTCAAGATCATCATAGGAGATTTGAACGCTCAGGTAGGCCAGGAGGAGGAATTCAGACCGACGATTGGTAAGTTCAGTGCCCACCAGCAAACGAACGACGGCCTACGACTCATTGATTTCGCCGCCTCCAAAAATATGGCCATTCATAGCACATTTTTCGAACACAGCCTCCCTTATCGTTACACCTGGAGATCACCACAGCAGACGGAATCTCAAATCGACCACGTTCTGATTGACGGACGGCACTTCTCCGACATTATCGACGTCAGGACCTATCGTGGCGCCAACATCGACTCCGACCACTATCTGGTGATGGTCAAATTGCGCCCAAAACTCTCCGTCATCAACAATGTACGGAACCGGCGACCGCCACGGTACAATCTAGAGTAACTGAAACAACTGGATGTCGCCTCAGCATACGCGCAGAATCTTGAAGTCGCGTTGCCAGACGAGGGCGAAGCCCCTCTAGAGGACTGCTGGAGTACAGTGAAAGCAGCCATTAACGACGCAGCTGAGAGCACCATCGGATACGTGGAACGGAATCGACGGAACGAATGGTTCGACGAAAAGTGCAGAACGGTTTTGGCGGAGAAGAACGCAGCGAGGGCGGTAATGCAATGGACCCGACAGAACGTGGAGCGTTACATACAAAAGCGGAAACAGCAGACCCGTCTCTTTCGGGAGAAAAAGCGCCGCCTGGAAGAAGCGGAGTGTGAAGAAATGACACTGCTGTGCTGTTCCCAAGAAACACGGAAGTTCTATCAGAAGCTCAATGCATCCCGCAATGACTACGTGCCGCTAGCCGAAATATGCAGGGATAAAGACGGAGACGGAGGCCTCTTGACGGACGGACGTGAGGTGATCGAAAGGTGGAAGCAGCACTTCAATCAGCACCTGAACGGCGTGGAGAACGTAGGCACGGGAGCCCACGGCAACGGAGGAAACGACGACGCCAGTGCAGCGGAGGACGGGAACGAACCAACTCACATGCTGAGGGAAGTTAGGGATGCCATCCACCAGCTCAAAAACAACAAAGCGGCTGGTAAGGACGGTATCGCAACAGAACTCATCAAGATGGGCCCGGAAAAGTTGGCCACCTGTCTGCACCAGTTAGTAGTCAAGATATGGGAAACCGGACAGCTACCGGAGGAGTGGAAGGAAGTCATAATCTGTCCCATCCACAAGAAAGGCGACAAGTTTATGTGTGAGAACTTTCGAGCGATCACCATTTTGAATGCCGCCTACAAAGTGCTATCCCAGATCATCTTCCGTCATCTTTCACCTAAAGTGAATGAGTTCGTGAGAAGTTATCAAGCTGGTTTCATCGACGGCCGGTCGACAACGGACCAGATCTTCCTCGTACGGCAAATCCTCCAGTAATGCCGTGAATACCAGGTCCCAACGCACCACCTGTTCATCGACTTAATAGCGGCATACGACAGTATCGACCGCACAGAGCTATGGAAAACTATGGACGAGACTGATAAGAGCAACGATGGACGGTGTGCAGAACAGCGTAAGGATTTCGGGTGAACTATCCAGTTCATTCGAATCTCGACGGGGACTACGACAAGTAGATGGACTTTCCTGCCTACTATCAAAGAAGAAGAATATCAAGAATGCCCACTCCGCCTAGCACTCCGCTGATGTTCGGGGGGACACTACCGCAGCGCTATCAGCGGAGGAAAGTTCAACTTCCATGCGATAGTGTGCGTTACTGATTGTATGGGGATACCAAAGCATACACACACCACCTTCTTTTATGACAAATCACGAACACTGTTACAGGGAGCTTCCACCTTGATACGCTTAGAGAGCGCCACTTGTCTTGTCGCTTGACGTTTACATAGAAAAAACAAGAGATGGCATTCTTTCTATTTTTATTCATTGCTACTATTCAACATCGCCCTGGAAGGTGTTATGCGACGAGCCGGGCTCAACAGCCGGGGTACGATCTTCACGAAATCCGGCCAATTTGTCTGTTTTTCGGATGACATGGATATTATTGCTAGAACATTTGGAACGGTGGCAGAACTGTACACCCGCCTGAAACCTGAAGCAGCAAAGGTCGGACTGGTGGTGAATGCGGCTAAGACAAAGTACATGCTGGTAGGTGGGACTGAGCGAGACAGGACAAGCCTTGGCAGCAATGTTACGATAGACGGGGATACTTTCGAGGTGGTAGAAGAATTCGTCTACCTCGGTTCCTTGCTAACGGCTGACAATAACGTGAGCCGTGAAATACGAAGGTACATCATCAGTGGAAGTCGTGCCTACTATGGGCTCCAGAAGAAATTGCGGTCAAAAAAGATTCACCCCCGCACCAAATGCACCATGTACAAGACGTTAATAAGGCCGGTGGTTCTCTACGGACACGAGACATGGACGATGCTCGAGGAGGACCTGCAAGCACTCGGAGTTTTCGAGCGACGGGTGCTAAGGACGATCTTCGGCAGGAGAAGGTGTGTGGCGGAGAAGGATGAACCACGATCAATGGTGAAAACGTAGAAAATTAGTAGCAAACTAAAACCACCCACAACTATTCACGCTAAAAATGTACGCAAGCCAACACACGATATATGTTCACAAACGTAAACGATAGATCTAATTTCCCCTAGAAGAAGGCTGCCAAGAACAGCCGAAACGTTGGGCAGTTAACAAACTACCGTTTGAAATCATAAGACTGAATGGCCGAAAACTCCGAGTATCAGCTCGCTGCACTTTACGGTGAACCCAGCATCCAGAAAGTGGCCAAAGCCGGAAGGATACGATGGGCAGGGCATGTGGCAAGAATGCCGGACAACAACCCTACCCTGATTCAGTATTATCATGAATTTGATGTCAACTAAATAAATGAATGAAAAAATGAAAATGACCTGTAAAACAGTTAGTTTTCATCGGAAAAGTATGTTAGAAATGGGAATGAGTAGCGTGACGTTACAACGTTGTATCGGAAATTTTGCAAGGAATCCGAATATGCAAAAATATTTGAGGGTTTATGGTCGAATTTACGAATTATAGTGAAAAATCTGACCAAAAAGGCGTCAAAACGTTGTAACGTCACGGTAGAATGTGTCAATTAAGTGGTCCAAGTAAAACGTTCGAGTAAAAATGTTGGATGAAATTACGTGTAGATTGTTAGAATGAACGTTCAAAACATAACACGAACATCGTTCATTAAAATCCATGAACAATCCCACATAATAAGATTGAAACAATGTAGACATAAAATGCATGTATCACACATCATAGGGTTTCGAACTTCTTGGGCACCAGCGTCAATTCCTGGCAGCAAAACAAATCAAAATATCACTTTCCGCATATTTTCCAAACGCACTCCCGCAACATTTCCGCAACGATATCCACAGTTAATAAGCTACACGTTCACTCTGAAGCTGCACAAGTGCTCAAAACAACTTTTACACGCAGACGGGTGCACTTCGTCAGCACAAAGATGGGTGCCGAAGTGATTCCCCATTTCATTTTGCTGGAACTTCGGCACTGGTGGTCTCGATTAGGTGCAGTAAACTCTTTCAAAATCAACTCTCCGGCACAGTGGCGTAGCAAGGGGGGGGCGGAGGGTGCGGTCCGCACCGGGCCCCCGAACCTAGGGGGCCTCCAAATCAGTGCAGGTCTTGTGTTATAAACCTTCCCTGATTTGGAGGCCCCCTGAATTCGAGGGCCCAGTTTGAATAAAGTTCTGTGATTAGCGAAAGATTCCTACATATAAGTATAAGTTAAATACTTGCCGATCTGCTGATAGGTATGTAGGGGCCTCTTCGTGGTTATCAAGAGATTTTGGAATGGGGAACACAGATGGCTATTTTGATGTTCTATTATTAACAATTATAAATGTACACACTTTATTCATGTAGTTTCGTTAGTTTTGTTTATATTAATTTGATGACTACTCTTTGCACCTGCAGGAGCCCCAAAATACAATAAAAAATGTGTTCGAAATCAAAATTGAATTTTACGATATTCAGTACTGATATGGAAGTATAATTCATGAGCATTATGAAAATGTCCCTGATATCCTAACCACAGAACCAAACATAGGTGTTGATTTAGCATAAGATAGCAGCTGAAATTCAGGGGCCCCATTTATCAAAATTAAGAACTGAACGCATGTTACGTTCTTGAAGGGTTTCTGCGGGAATTCCTTCGGGCAAGAATATATTTTTTAATTTATCAGGCAGTTACTTCAAAGACTTCTACAAAAATTCCTCTCTGATTTACTTCAGAACTTTTTTCAGGGATTGCTTAAGAAAACTTTCTAAGCATTGGTTTATGAATACTTACAATGATTGCTTCAGGAGCTCCTCCTGACATTTCTTCAAGAATTTCTTCAAACAATTATCAAGAAATCCTTCAGGAATTCCTTTGGGATTTTTTTGTAAGAATTTCTTCAAGCAGTCGTTCAGAAATACCATTTCGGAACCGTTCATAAAGCCATTCAAAGATTATATCATGAAACTCTTCAAGTAATCCTTCAGATGGACCTCAAGGAATTCCGCCAAGAATGATTTTAGAGATTTCTTCAAGAAGGAATCTTGCAGTAGTTCCTCATGGAAAATATATTTGATGATTTTTTGAGATTTTTGAAGCCATACCCGAATGGATCCTTGGGAGATTTTCCAAAGAAATTTGAATGTATTCCCGAAGGAACTTTTTTTTTAATTTCTCTGTATTTGTGAATTTTTACTTAATGCTAATTCTTTTCACCCCGAAGGAACTCTTGTAGAAATGTCTGTAGGATTTTTTGTAGAAATATCTAAAAAAAAATCTTTAAAAATCGCCTAGATGAATTCTAAGATGTATTAGGAAAGAATCATTGGGTTGATTTTGGAGGTATATTTGATGATGTTCTGGAAGGATTACTACAGTACTATGAAGTAGTACTACAAGTACCAGGAGTACTATGAGTAATTACTTAAAGGATTCCTGAAAAAAATCTGTGAGCAATTATTTGAAGAACTAATTATGAAATGCCTAGATAATTTCTCAAGAAATCAATGGCGGAAACCCCAAAGAATTCCAAATTCTTTGGTGCAAATAAAAAAAATCAATCTTCAAAAGAATTTCCGCAGGAGGCCTTGGGTGAATTTCTGTAAGATCCCCTGAGGAAATTTGTGCAGGAATTCTTTAGGGATGAATGTGTCCATCCTTGTAGGATTATCTGAAGAAAAACTTTGAGAAATCCATGAACGAATCTTTATACGTAACTTGAAAAACAAAATCCTTGTTGAAAAGATTAAATTTTTACTGGAATTTCTTAAAAGATTCTTGAACGAATTGTGAAAAAGGACTTAAAAACATTGCCTAAGGAATCTTTGAATGATTTTCTACAAAAATTATTAGAGGAATTTATGCAGGTATGATTACTAAAGAAATGCTTGAACAAATTCTTCAGAAATCCTTGAAAGGACTTCCAAGAAAAATCGTATGAGGCAGTACAAAAAGAACCCTTGAAGAAGTTTCTAAAAAATCTTGAAGGAACTCCAAAGTATTCCTCTGAAAAAATGCTGAAGAGAACATGTGCGAATCGTTTGTGGATATCTTTAAGAAACTCTTTATAGAGTTCTTGGGATTACATAATACTGAAGAAAATCCTTCGAGGAATTGAAGAAGAAGTTTCCTAAGGAATCGCTGTTGCAACTTTCGCAGAAAATCTTCGAGGAATTTGTAAAGAAGTCCTTGAAGTATTTCCCAGATGAATCGTAAAAGATATCCAAGAAAGAGTTCTTGAAAAAAATATTGATGAAATCGTTAGAAACATTTCGTTAGAAGTTTCGTGAAAGAAATCCGGACGAAACTGGTTTAATCGCTTAAGAAACCGTTAAAGGTATCAATAGAAAAAAAAGCTGATAAAAACCTTGGAAGAATTCCTAAAGGATTCATTGAGGAATTGCAGTAGAATCTCTTGGAGCAAATCCTGTGAGAATTTTTACATCATTTATTACAATTTTTGAAGTATTTCTTCGGATTTTTTTTATCTTTTTCAGTAATTAATTCAAGAACCCGTTACAGATTCGTTAAGGAATATCTTTAAATATTAATTTGAGAATCCATTCGGCTATTGCTCTGAAAATTTCCTTTGACGATATATTTGATTAATTGTTAGGAATTTCCTTTGGAAACTTCTTCAACTAATTCTCAGAAATTCTACAAAAATGGCTTCTGATTTTTATTTCTACGAACTTCTTTAGATTTCTATTTCTATGAAAATTCTGTTGGGAATTCCGTCTGCAACTTTTCACTGACTTTTTTTTGACAATTCGTTTGAGAAAACCTCTGGTAATAACTTTCGGAATAATTTTAACATTTTTCTGGAAACTTCTATGCCAATCCCTACGGGAATTGATTGGGTAATTCATTTGGCATTTTTTTTTGGTAATTTTTTCGGCGAGTTTTCTGTGAGTTACCTGAAAAAAACTTTCAAATATCTTTTGGCGGTTTTTTTTTTGGCAAATTCTTGGGAAATGCTTTGATTGGATTTGATCCGAAAGTTCCTATAAGAGTATTCTTGGAATTTTCTCTGCAAATGTTTTTGAAAACTATTTCGGTATAACTCTTTTGGAATTTCTCGGCAATAATATTCAAAGTTGAATTAGGTTATTATTTTTGAAAATATCTTTGACAGAACTTTTTGAAATTCTTTGGGTTTGGAAATTTATTACGGGATTCAGCAATTTCTCTAAAAGTTCTACCAGCAGTCCCTTTGCTCATATACCTGACAATTACTATTGTAATTCTTTCAATAGCACAGCGTAACAAAAATTAACTTTTGGTCTGTCTTAAGAGCAAACTAATGTGTCTGACAGAT